>NC_060073.1:28596875-28904166 GCF_922984935.1 Meles meles
CGCCACCCCCTGTGGGGCTCAGGGTGGCGCTGAACCAAGGCCAGATGGTCCTCCCGGGCCCAATTTCCCCGAAGGGGAGATTTCAACATGAAACCGTGTAGCCACTGCCAGAAGGTGGAAGGCTGATTATGTCTAAAATCGCCCTGACGAAGCTGGACAAGGTGCCTCCATTCCACTGATGGCCTGAATTCACTATTTTTCGAGGACCTGCTCCCCGAACCTTCCAAGGAGGCAGCCTTCACCAGCGGGAGGACAAGAACCGGCACTCTCCTGGGGGTGGGTTTCATGCCCCATCCGTGTCCTTTCCCTCCTTAGAGCCTGGATGTCACAGTTCTGATTTCCACGGATGAGTAAGATAAAAAAAAAAAAAAAAAAACTTTTTTTTTTTTTTTTAAACGAGATCGGAGTTGGGAGGTACCCTGAGCGGTTCAGTGGGTAAAGCCTCTGCCTTCAGCTCAGGTCATGATCTCAGGGTCCTGGGATCAAGGCCCACATTGGCTCTCTGCTCAGCAGGGAGCCTGCATCCCTCTCTCTCTCTCTGCCTGCCTCTTAAAAACAAAAACGAGATGGGGGTGTGTAAAGGGCTAAAACAGAGGCCGACTTTTTGTTTTGCCAGCGAGGACACACGAAAAAATCTGCAAACATCTCGACTCACTACCATCCTCCACGGAAAGCCGCTTTAGCCTCCAAAATCCAGGACAAACAACAGAGGAGTCCTCGGACCAGGATCTGGGGATTGTGTGAGGACTAGAGGGGAACCAGGAGACATCCGGTGTGACCGTGCGGCGAGGCACGCACAGCAGACCCCCAATCCTAGCAGGCACAGCCTCGCCAGTAACTCCTCCTCGCCTTCCACGGAGGAGAAATCGGAGCCCCCAGCAGGCAGTCTGCACTGTGCCCAAACCACACAGGGATTCAGGATCAGGCTGGTGTAAAATCCAGTCCTCAGTCCCTGAGTCTAGCCTCTGGTGACTACAATGTGCTTGAGAGTCACAGGCTGCCAAACCCCAGCCCAGGGATCCAATTTGGGCAACAGCCCTAAAGGCTGAAAGTCAGAACTCTCCAAGCCTTGGGAGAAACGCTCTGGACCCGGCGTCATGCCTGGGCTCCCAGTCTGCCCCGAAAGGGCTTCATGTGGGTCCTGGAGCACACGGGGTGACGGTGTCTGTGGCCACCGCCCAGGCCCTCCCCATGCACTCCTCCCACCGGAGTCGGACAGGGGCGGCTGTGCCAGAGTCGCTCTGTTCAGCCAGGAGGGCCGGGAGCTCGCTCATCAGACCAGCCGCATCTCTCCGGCTTTGGCAGATGCTCCAGCCATAAACACGGGTATTGGGGGTCTCTCTTCCAGATGTCTGCAGTGGGCCAAATGAGCAACAGCAGCCCTCTCTACCCCCACTCCTGCTCGCCTCCAGTTCCTGCTCCGGGATGCTGCCAGCATGTGCCCGTGACAGTCCGGAGAGCTAGAGGAAGGAGCCTCAAGCTCTTCTGTGAAATGACCGTCCTAGCTTTTATAGACTCATGGCAGCGCTCACCGTGAAAAATTCCGACTACAGAGAAAACGCACGAAGGTCAATGTAAAAATTACCCCAAATTGCTGTCACTCAGCCAAAGCCACTGGGGCCACTTTGGTAAATGGGCTCACGAAGCAGGGTCCCAAGAACTACTGTGTGCAGATGGCTTGGCCCAGGACCTCAGCAAATGCAGTCGGTCTGGAGAGGGCCTGGGATTGCGTATTCCTCGGGCTCCCAGGTCATGTCAGTGCTGCTGATCCAAGCACTTTCCTTCTGAACAGCTAAGGACCACAGCCTTGTTCACTGTTCCACCTCCAATGTCCAGACAAGTGCCTGGTACACACATTACTCAGTCATTACTGACTAAATCGATACACAGAAATCTGAGCATAGAGTTTGCTTTAATGCACCCGTGAAACACAAAGCCGTTCGAAACTGGTTTGGTCACTTCCCAATATAGTGTGACATCTTTTCATGTGGGTAAGTACAGGCCCACACTATCCCTTGTATTGGCTACAGAGAGTTTTACGGCATCTCTGTACCCGTAAGTCCCAGGGCTGATGGACAGGCACACACAGATGCGTATGTCATTCTCCCCACTCGTACGGTAGCTCTTGAAGTTATACCTTCATTATAACCACTAGGTCGCAGGATATGCGTGTTTCATGTTCTAGCACCCTTTTGATCATCGACCGCCTCCTCCCAGAGGAACTGGTACTGTCTTCTGGCCACAGCTGGCCACAGGAACCACCTCGGCCCTGGATCGCCCATCGGAGACAGGCAGATCTTGCCCTGCTGGCGAAGATATTCCTAGAAGCCCACAGGCTGAGAACACCCCACAGCTCTCTGTGTTTATGTTAGGCTGGCCCCTCCCTGCACCCGGTGCTCCATTAGTCTTCATTTATCTCTGTCTCTCTTCATTGTAACATCTGTGTATTTCATTACTTTGCCAAGTAGGGGACATTCCTCTCCAGTCAAGGAAACCATGACTCTTCTTTTAATCTTTTAAAATTTGCACCGGGTACAGAGCATCAATCTTTGCTGAAATTGGTTTCCCTGGGTTATGCTCATCACGGGCTCATGCAAAGTGTCCCTCCTTTCAGGAGCTGCCCCTTGAGCGAACTCTAAGGGCCCGATGAAGGGCAGGTTCTTACTCCAAAGACGGCCCTGCTTGCCAGTATTTCCTTAGACTGTCCTGTCCTGTGAGGCAGTGTTTCACAAAGAAGGGTGTCCCTGATCTTCCTGCAGAAGAATCTTCAGGGATGCTTCTCCCCTCGAGGAATCTACATTAAGATATACATTAAGATCTACATTAAGATATACATCTTAATAGGAATCTACATTCCTATTAAGCACAGAGGATTCCAATGAACACTCCCATGCAACCACCCTACCTGACAGTTCTACCGATATCTTAAGTCACAAGAACAAATGATCTCATCAGTCCTTTCTTTCTGATGTTGCCATGGCACCGATCAGCAACCACTCCAGGAATTGTGGCTACAGGGCTCCTGGGGCCCTCCTCTGGCCACCACCCCGAGTCAAGTCTAGCACTCATATCCCAGATAGCATCAGAGAAATCAGGGGCCTCTTGCTGATCTTTCTCCATCTCCACAGGTTCTCTCTTCCTCCGTGTTCACGTGCAAGACACAAAATCACTGCTTGACACACAAAAGCCGTGGGCTCCTATTCAAATAGTTGCTGTCCTAACAAAAAGGCCCTTTTAGAACTTTAAAACCCCTCAACCAGTTCTGTCCACATTTTAAGGATTTGTGCTTTACCTGTGCAAAATACAAGATAGGGATGAAAGGCCCAACAAGTGTTTATTGCCCCTTCTGGCAAGTAACAAAATAGTCCTGAGAATCCTGCTGTATCTGCCAGGCAGAGTCAGTTCTGTGGTGACTCACAAAATACTCCCTGAGAGTGGAGAAAGGGCAAGTCCATGAGAATCTGTATGCAGTGCCATGAGTGCTCTGATGGGGGAGCTAGAGGACACCCAACCTCCAACTGAGGAGGAGACTGACCTCCAACCTCAGCAAAGACACTTCACACACAGCTACCGTGGAAACTGATGTTATGTTTAGACACTGAGGCCTTGCTCATTTATTCATTCCACTAACATTAGTTCACAAACTCTGTGTCATACCTGCAAAAAATAAGGATACACTGGAGACGACTCTGCCACAGAGAAAAGTTTAGCGCTGGTGGGACCGTTCCCAGAAGGAGGAATAGCGTGTGGAAAGGCCCAGAGGCAGAAAACAATGTGGATGGGGAGAAATGAAAAAGGGTCAGTATGAACTTGCTTCTTGGATCAGTAAAAAGTACCTTGTATGTTTTCTTTCATTAAAAAAATGTTAAACCTAATAATACATTATATGTTAATAAAAATTTAAAAAATAATTTTAAAAAAGTGTCAAACCTGATTTCTCACAAGAAATGTGCCATGAGCTAGTTGCAATCAGCTCACACTGAAGATGTGAGAATTATCTACACCAAAGTACAAATTAGACAAAAAAATCAGATTATAAAATTCATGTAATCTGAATCAACATGCACAATGCTCTCCCTGCCTTCCCCAAAGTGAACGCCTACACGTAGCATCACTGGCTAAAAATTTCACAAAAAGTAATGGATCTAAAATTGCTACTATATTCAGTCCCTTGGTTCATTTTGTAAAATGTCAAACTGTGGTTCCTCTGAAAAAGTCAAACATGACTTCATGGTTACAAGCAAGGAAGCAAAAAGAGCCTTATAAAAAAGTAACAGACTTTTTAAAAAAGCATATGCCTGGATTCCCTAAGAAGTCTAGAAGAGGAAAAAAGACAGATGTTTCATTGTGGTCCTGATGCAGAGGACAAACCCCCAGAAAGCTAAAACCACACCTGGAATTCGAGCCTTGGCACATTCATTATTACCTGAGCAAAAACAGCCCTTGGCTTGTTCCAGCAGTCTGACTCTGCGTGACTACCAGAGTGAACTCCGAGTTTTATCAATCAGATATCGTGATGTACTCTTTTTCCATCGAACAACTTACTGGCTGCTTCAGAGATACATACAGAGAGAGCAAATGATCACAATCTCGTTGGAATATAAATACAGAAAGAATACATCTAACCTCGACAGCTTCAACAGAAGACTGGGGTAGAAAATTCTTTCTACAACATCTATTCCATAAGAATAGGAGGTATGTAGCCTTGGGGCTAAGAAATCAAGAGAGCTTAGGGTTCAGAAACATCTGGGCTTCTAACCGCATTCTGCCACAAAACAGCTGAGACCCTGGACAAGTCACTGAACTTCCCTTGACCTCAGTGTCGCTGTCTGCAAAAGGGACATAAAGATACCACAGACTTCATCAGTTGTTGAAAATAATATGAGATTTTGCATGTAGAGAGAACAGCCCAAGGCTTGATATCTAGTAGGGATCTGATCACATCTTCCCCTCCCAAACATGGTCCACGGGTCTACAAACTGCTCTTCTTCCCATATATGGATGACCCCGAGAAAAATGAGGTGGAAACCAAAGTAATGTTTAGACTAAGGCCTTCCTCTTTCAGTTATCCACTGGATTCACGTTAATTCCTGGACTTTCTATGCCACACATCAGAGCAAGTAGGGTTGCAAAGAGAATCAAATGTTCAAACCTAACTTCTGCTAAGCAAGCTGCCCCTCACTAAGGAACACCTGGCCAAGAAGAAGGAAAAAAACAAAAATCAAAACAAGAAGAAGAAAACGAAGGGCAATAGGGAGATCACTGCGATGAGATGGTACCAACATTTGCTTTTCAACACTGTACTACTGAGAGGTCAGCCTGTCAGGGTTCAAATGCTGCCTCTACCACTTGTTGGACGTATGGTTTATGGCAACAGATTTCACCTCTCTGTGCCTCCATTTCCTCATCAGGGAATGGAATGGAGATGTTAACAGGACCTACACCTCGCTGGGTTGTCGTGGGGATTAAATGAGACAATACAATGATCGCTTAGTCTTCCTGTGGAACACAGTATTAGCTATGATGCTTAATACTATATTAGCTATTATTCCTGTCCTAACCTATTAGCTATTATTACTTAACATGACACTACAAAATACAGTATTATATATAGTGTTATATAATATTGGAAAGTATATTACACAGCATTAGCTATTATTATTACTGTGATTATTTATTACTATTATTTTCAAATAGTTTCTGTTCCAGCCCGGCGGGCCCAGGATTCATGGCCTGAAGGAGCACGATGTCAGCTGCCTAGGAGATTGGTAGGGGTGTGCTGGAGAAGAGCCAGAGAGTAGGACCCTCCAGGCAAAATAAATGATGTGAACGAAAGCTCAAAGCTGCGACAGGGTGGGCCCGTCTGTACAGAGATATGGGAAAGTTTAGGGCGTGTCACAGATGTGGCAGGAGACAGGGGTGGGAGAGGCAGGCAGGGGTCTGGACACTTAACTCAGGAGCCAGCCAGGGGCATCTTTATAAAGGAAACTGACATGTCAGATTTGTTTTTTATAAAGAAAATTTTTATGGACACATGAGGATACGATGAGGCTCTGTAACATGGAAATATCCTCCTCTCTCCCAAAAAGCCCCAAGGGAACTGAAGAGCCAAGTCTATAATCTTTGGGCTTTCAGGAAAAAGGGCACTATAAACAATAAGGGGATTCAAAGTGCCTGTCCCGCCCATTTAAAATTTTAAGAATGAAAGAAAAAAGTCCACCAAGTTTGGGATTAGGACATTATCTTATAACCTGAAGGCTTTCCCCCCATCCCCGGGTTATTTATTTTAGCTATTTGCAATGCACATACATACGGGCATGAAGGTATGTTTGTATGTCTACATAAATTGGAAGGAAAATTCCAGAGAACTCGTAAGCAGGAAACCAAGACATTCCCAACTGAGTCTTCTACAGACAAAGTTTGAGAGGAAAAGCTCTAAAAAGATAATAAATAAATGTGGGTCAGATAACTTAACTTCCAGAGGCTTCTCACTGCTTGGAGGAAAAACTTCCCGACAGTGGATCAGAATCCCTGGGATGAAAAACAGATGTGGGAACAGACATGCTAGAACAGACTATCTCCAGTTGATAAAGACTACTTTGATAAAAGTATCATCCAAGAAAAAAAAGGTGATATCCAAAGGACAACTCCTAAGAAATGGTGGGGGGGGGGGTAGAAAAAAAAAGTGGAGGGAGGGGGAAGAATGTGAGAATCAAAGTTCTCAAGTCTGAATAAAAATGAATAAAGGAGAACCCATTCTACATCACTTTCCATCTTGCTGGGCAACGAGGGCCATCACCCTTGCCCAAAGAAGAAGGTTTGACTTTTCAGAGCCTCTACCCACTCCCACCCTCTGAGCCCTTGGCAAACACTCGGGTTTTTCTTCCCAAACACCTTCATTTCTGTGCATATTCTCTACCTTCAGCCTTGTGAAAAGAAGTTCACTTCTGCTCAGCCTTCTGGAAGTGTCTCTGACAGCCCTCCTCACCTGGCCTTCCCACATGTCCTCTCCAACAGAAGAAGCCTGGAGCTCAGACCAGAGGGCCAGAGAAAGGCCTATGATAAGGGATTAAACCATTGGGAGACCCACAGAACAATGGGGCGTGCTTTCAGAGACACGAGGCGCGATCCTTCGTCAGCTAGTGCCAACAGGGCAAGAGAGGGGAGGCGGCTCTGAAGAGCTGAGCAGGGGGACATCGTGACATGGATATCACCTGCTGGTAGCTATGGGCTGGCTTTAAAAACAAGACACTGACCCTCCGCTCTTCTATCCTGACTGCACATTGCAATAACCCAGGAAGCTTTTAAAAACAAACAAAGAGACAAAACCTATCCCAAATCAAGGGAGCTAGAGTAACTATACTAACGTCAAACAAAATAGAAGCTAAGACAAAAAAGTTCCTAGAGACAAAGAAATGGTCAATCCATCGGGAAGACATAATGTTATGTACCTAAAAATATGGCCCCAAAATACAAGAAGCAAAAACTGGCAGAACTGAAGGGAGAAACAGATATTTAAATAGTAAGAGTTGGAGAGCTCAATATCCCACTTTCACAATGGATGGGATAACCTGGCTGAAGATCAACAAGAAAACATGACACGAGCAACCCAATAAACCAACCACAACTTTTTCATTTAGGATGTCCCCACTCTCCTAGATCTCAGAAGTTCTTACAGAGTTTTGTTTCTTTATTTAGTTGTATTCAGAGAGGTGTGCAACTCTCGCCACGACCTAATGTTAGAACATTTTCATCACTCCCCAAAGAAACCCCATTCCTCCCTCCCCTAGACCCTGGGGGCCACTGATCTATTTTTGTCACTATGGATTTCCCTATTCTGAACATTAAATGGAGTCATAGATGATGTGGCCCTTGCGTCTAGCTCTTCGACCTAGCATGATGTTTTCAAAGTTCATCTGAGCTGGATCATGCTTCATCTTTTTAATTAATTAATTAATTAATTATGGACTTGTAGGAGTACAACTTATTTTGCAAGTGGATATCCAGTTGTCCCAGCCATTTGTTTCTGAAAAGACGGTCTTTTCCCCAGTGACTTTTTCTTGGCACTTTGTCAAAAATCCGTTGATTGATAAAGTGATGGTTTATTTCTAGACCCTCAGTTTTATTCTGTTGATCCATAAACGTTTGAGTTTTTAGATCAGTTTGGAGAGCACTGCTGTCTTACCAGTACTTAGTCTTTTAATCCACGTATATGGGTTATCTTTCTCTAGTTCTTTAATACGGGTTGTCTTCTTTAATTCTTTAATTTCTTTGAACAGTATTTCTTTAATTTCTTTGAACAGCATTTTGTAGTTTGCAGTGTATGGGTTTTGTACTTCTTTTGTTAAATTTATTCTTTCGGACATCCGAAATGAAAAAGTTGCTCTTTTCCAGGAAGATACTAAATTGGCCAAATTCCTCCCCAGTTCTTGTGGTTTGCTCCCCCAAGGCAACGTGTGGCAATACCGGGGGTGGGATGGGGCCCCCGGCTGGCTCAGTAGGCACAGCATGCCACTCCTGATCTTAGGGTTGTAAGTTTGAGCGCAATGTTCGGTGTGGAGATTACTTAAATATAAAATATTCTGTAAGAAGTATTGAGGGTGGGAGGGAAGGAGTGAGAGTTACTGGCATCCAGTGGGTAGACTAGGGAAGCTGCTAAATGTCCCACAATGCACAGGCCACTCCCCACCCCCTGCCAAATAATTATCTGGACCCAAAATGTCAACAGTTTCAAAGGTGAAGAACCCTATACCAGGAAAAGATCAATTCTGAATTTTTGCTTTTTCTGATTTAAAGAAAGAAATAACGCTCTACTAATGGTAAAACAAAACACAAAGGGCTAGGAATCAAACAGAATCAGGATCCAAATCCTGATTCCACTCCTTCCCACAACTGAGACCCTGGGCAAATTACCTACCTGCCCTGGGCTTTACTCCCTTGTCTGTAAAATGGGACAATGAAACTGATCTTACAAAGTAGCTGTAAGGATTAAATGAGAAGATGCCTGGTATCAGTAAGGGCTAAGAGCTTTTAATACTATAATTATTGTTTTTTTGTGAAGCCCCTAAGTGGCTTAGAACCAAGAAATGGGTGACTGGATCATCTTAAAATAGGCCTATTTTCTCCAGGAACGATTAGTATATATTAGGACGTTTTATGAGGTAATAAGCAATTGACATTCAACAGTTGACATTCCTCACTGGTATATTATGCTCTAGCCAAAGAGGGACTAGCCAAATACCCTGTTGCCATAGTAATAAAAAGTTTCTGGGAGTCTGACTCATTTTCTTTCCAGTAAATGCTTTCTATTTGTCAGGCTACACTGCATGTCCAAGTTCACTGCATGGGGCGGGGGAAAGGGAGGGGATCTCTTCCACCCTGCTCCTCTTCCTGCTCCTCAAAGTCCAATTTACTGTTGTGGAAATAGCACCAAAAACAGGACAAGAGGATGGGCTGTCTTTGTTATGGGTCTTCTTTGTAACGGAGCTCACCAGTTAGGAGTGGACAGGAATGGCTCAGTAAGACATATTAAACCACCCCGGCTTTCTAACACCTCCACTAGACCTCACCCTCACCAAAAATGAGGGAGAAAGATAAAGAAACTAACACTTACTAAATGTTTACCATGAGTCCTGAGGCACTCTGGTGGACTTTATCCGATTTATATTCCACCAAAAAACTGAGAACACTGCTTACCCACACTGCATAGAGAACACTGACAATCAGAGAGATTAATGTGCCCAGGGACACACTCTCCATATATATTTGCTTTTGAGCAGTATCAACTCATAAATTGTTTGAGCTGGCTTAGGGGAAAAAAATCAGTAAAAACCAAGGAAAATGGGGACACCTGGGTGGCTCAGTCAGTTAAGCGTCTGACTCTTAGCTTCAGCTCAGGTCATGTTCTCAGGGTCGTAAGATCAAACACCATGTCAGGCTCCACGCTCACTGGAGTCTGCTTGAGATTCTTTTTCCTCCTCCCTTTCTCCTCCTGTCCCCCCCCCCATATCACACTTTCTCTCTAAAATAAATAAATAAATAAAATCATAAAAAAAATAAAACAAGGAAAACAAACTGTTATGGGAGGAGAAAAGCAGGCGAAAAGAAGGTACCAGACAAAATGCATTTCATAGTCTTACAGGACGCTTAGCACCAGGGCTCAAATTTCCAATGAGTCTCCTAGTGGCCAAAGCAACAAAGGAAACACGACAAGGAGTCAGAGTAAAATGTACAGGACACTAAAACCTAACCATTTAAGAAAAAAGGCAGTGTTGGGACTCTCCTCATAACATAGACATAAGAGAATAAACCACAAAACATGAGACAGTCACAAAATCTGAACCCAGAGCAGACAAAATCCCAGCTCTGAAAAGGCTGGCATAACATGCGTGCGCTCAGGAGGGATGGGTGGGAAGGCGGCGCTTGTATTCCTCGCTCATTTCCTCAACAAGCGGTGTGGCTGAGTGAGGGGACGACTGAGATTCAGCAGTTAGACTGTTCCATTCCAGTCCCATGTGGCAGCACGATCTCCTGCAAGTTATCTAATTCTGGTGCCTCAGTTTCCCCGACTGTAACAGGGAGGTGGTGATCGCATGCCAATCTCATAAAGCACCTGTGGGCCATAAATGTAAGTCACTTAGAACCCTTCCTAGGCTCCACTGCATGCATGTAAGCTATTACCGTCCGTCCTGACCCCCGCTCCCATCGCACTCTATGTCCTCGGCAGGAACCGACACAGCCCTGCACCAGGCAGGGGTGGTCTCGCCCTCAAGGAGCTCTCACAAACAGAGAAACAAAATCAGGCAGTGCCAAGTGCTCCGTGCGATGGAAGAAGATGAGATAGTGGTCATGTGGTCGGTTTGGATCATCAGGAAGGGAATTTCGGAGGCAGAAGTAGTTCCAGTGAGATCTAAATGACAAGAGCCAGTCAGCCACACAAGGATGAGAGGGGAGAGCAGCCCGGGCAGAGAGCCCATCACAAAAACACACCCATGACAATGACCGGCAAGACCCTCCAACAGGAAGGACAGCAGGCAGGGCTGGAGCCGAGTGCCTAGGCGGCGAGGTAGGGAAAGCAGAAACCAGGTCTGGCAGGGCTTCCTCAGCCCAGCGAAGGAGTATTGGTTTGATTCCAAGTGAAAGCGATGGGGGAAACATTACAGGGGAGTGAGTTTATTTACTTCTCTAAAAAGATCATTCTGCTGCCCTTTGGAGTGGGTTGAGGCAAATGAAGCAGGAAGCCATCCCAGGAGGCGACAAGAGTGCCTGGAGCTGTGTGGGAGTGGGGAGGATGGAGAGCGGTGAGGAGACGCAGAACCTTCCAGACCACTGTTGATTTGGGGGCTGCAGCAGTTCTTGGGGGGGGGGGGCTGTCCTGTAAAGGGTAGGACGTTCCGTGACATCCCTGGCTTCCACCACTAGAGGCCAGCAGCATCCCCAGTTGTGACAACCCACAATGTCTCCAGACATTGCCAAGCAACTCAGGGGAGCCAAAATCACCCCTGGCTGAGAACCGTTGCTTCAGAGGTAGAGCTGACCGGGTGTGCTAGTGGATGAGATCAGGGAGGGGGCAGTCAGCAAGATAGGCCTCAAGGATGATTCCTACGTGTTCATTGGTAACAAGGTAAGGTCATCTCCAATGCTCGCAGTGCTTGTCTTCTCTGCCACAGGAACCACTTAGGATTTTCATGGTCACGTGCTCATTTGTTCAAACAGTCCACAGAGCCAGCCATACCCAATGGCAGGGAGGCACACGGACTTAAGGAGCTTGCAGTCTAAGGGGAACACAGACATATAAGCAAGTCAAGCCGGGACAGGACACCTGTCTTAGAAGAACCCAGGAGACCAAGCAAAAGCACAAAGGAGAACATGGCCCTCTCCTTCTGGGGGAGGCAGGGGAGGTACCCTGGAGGCTCAAGGCTGTGCTGGAGGACAGAGGTCCAGACAGAAACAGCATGTGCAAAGGCACAGGGGCATGAGCCTGGGGGGCTGGGATGCAGCGGAGGCAGGAGCTACAGCCAGTGAGACAGGTAGAGCCAGCCAGGAGGCCTCTGTGAGTCACACTCCAGAGTCCCCCATGCCTCCACGGGGGACCCAGGAGCCACTGGAAGGCTTGTTATTCATATTCCTCACAGCTAAGGATTAAACAAAACCTTCAATGGGGGTCTCCCAGTGAGTGCTCACAGTATACCAAACCTAGTGCCAAGCACTCACTGTGCACAGACAAGGCACCTCATGCCCTCCTCCACAGGAGAGAACGGTAGCCGAGGGAAGTTCAGTGACTTGGCTGAGACTTCTTAGTGTACGAATGTCAGGGCCAAGTTCCAAGTCCAGGCTGGCTGGCTCCAGAGTCCTCTGCCTCCTGTTTTAAGCAAGGGAGTGGTACCATGATCTGACATGAGGTTTAGAAGATCATTCAGGAAATATGTATTTGGGCCTCACTAGTTTATGGAAGTGGAGGAAGTCTCCAAGGTGAGGGAATATTAGATGGGAAGGAAGGAATTTATTTCTGGTGAATGATGATGAAACAGACCAAGCGGGTTCCCCACCAGGGAGAGGGACAGCTCGGACACACTGGATGGAACCCCAGCAAGCACAGGATGGAGGTGGAGAATGTGGTCCATGGTGTCTGACATGGCTGGGGGGCCAGGTAAGGTCAGTGCTGGATTGGACAATCAGGAGTTTGCTCTGATCTTTCCCACAGCAAATTCATTACCGTAGTGCCTGCAAGAGGGCCAAGTCACACAGGAGAAGGACAGAGCAAGGGACTGTGGGACTCTGATCTGAGGGAGAGTCTGGGGTTTGGGGAGACACTAAAGGCAGGGAGGTGCGCTCCCAAACCCAAGGACAGGTCAGACTCTCCCAGGGAAACAGGATGCATGCAGAGTGGCTTAGCCCCAGTCCAGGTCCGTGAGCCCAACTTCACCAGGATGGCCTCAAGCCGCAGATGACTCTGAAACCCAGAGGCTTAGGAGCCGCTGAGTGGGGCAGTGTTTCTCCCAGTGTGGTCCCAGACACACCTGCAGCTCCACGGTCCCACTGGCAAGCTGGGGACTGGGTTTGCTGGAAGGTCCTGAGAAAGCACTTACTGAGGCCTCGGGATCAAGGATCATTCTGATGCGGCCTGGAAACCAGGGCCTCTAGACCCTCTGCTCACCATGTAGACAAACCGCATCGGCAGTCCGGGGGCAGGGGGTGTTGTTAGAAATTCAGACTCAGCCTTGCACCACACTCATTCCATTAGAATCTGCAGCTGACCAAAACCCCCATGCCTTTCTGATATATACACACGATGTTTCAGAAGCGCCAGACTCGAACAGGAGGGTCCTGGGGGAGAGCGGAGGGGTACCCAGGCACCCTCCTGCCGGACCTATTCAGCGCAGACCACCCTGAGATTTGCCTGCAGCTGATTTTTACAAAGACAGCAAAGAAGCACTGACAAGAGCCTCCATACGGGTTCCCATGCTTCAGGCCCGTGCCGCGCCCTCCGGGCAGAGGAGCAAAGTCAGGCATAACTGCAGACACTTCAAATGCAGTCCCTTCTCCCACGGGAATGGGATTAGCAGGACATTCAACATGCACTCCTTTTACAAAGGAGGCCGGAAGCTGCATGGAGAGCCTGGAAACTCTTGACACCTCTCCACACACATCCGCCATGGCACACCCTTACCTGCAGGGGGCAGCAGAGCAGACAGGGCAACCTGTTCCTTCAAGCCCCTCTGAGCTCCTAACTTGACTCCGCCCCCAAAGCTTCAGCCAATGACTTAACTTCTCCATGCCTCAATTCCTCGTCTGTAAAATGGGGATACCGGTAGGGCTGACCTCCTGGGACGGTTGCGAGGACTTAATGAGACCAGCCACGCAGAGTCTGGGTATAGCGGTGGTCTCCGGTTCGAAGTTTTACAGTCTGACCCCACAGCCCCTACAGTAACAGGCTCACCCCCTTTCCGCATAAACCTCAACAAACCTAAACCCATTGGCACAGGTGTATGCCCCCGTGCCTAAAAACCATTTTACATTTTCACAAAGGGAAGGACATTTGATTTTAAATCACAGGCATCAGTAATTGTCACAGGGGATGGAGAAGGTCAAAAGTCACTTGACAGATAAGAAAACTAAAGCCCAGAAAAGCCAGAGTGCATTCCCAGGACAACAGTTCCTTCCCCGCCCCAAAGCACGCTAACCAGGAGGACCAGAGGCTCGCGTCCTTTACCGGGCTCTGGCTTCTCCTCTGAGCGCAGGCACCAAGGCTATGAAGGAAGAGCTGAGTAGGGGAGGGCTGAAGGTGCTGTGTGCCACCCCCCACCCCCCAGGGCTGGGCTAAGCTAACTGAGTGTCCCTACAAGCCTGGAATTAAGCGGAGAAGCCGCTGAAGCTGCCGGGTGCCCGGTGTTCCTGAGCATGAAAGCCACTCATTAGCCCCTGCCTCTCGTCTTTAAATCCTAACAAAATATCAGGATCTGATGGCTGAGCTGATAATAACAGGTATCTACGCCAAGGCTTAGAGAGAGAGAGAAAAGACAGACACGAGGCTCTCCCAGAGGTCGCACCCCTTGAGACCCAAAGGAGAAGGAGAGAGCCTGGTGGAGTATTTATGCTCAAAAGAACGATTAATTAACAAGGAGGAATTAGGGTGGGGGAAGCTGAAAAGGAGGATAGGAGGTCAGCCTGTTAAAGCAAATCAGGCGGGTGACCCCTTTAGAAGTCCTGAAGAAGAGGGGTGTGTGTGTGTCTGTGTCTGTGTCTGTGTCTGTTACAGGTGGGAGGAATCCTATTTCTGCTTACCAATCCCATCTGGCTCCCTAGTAAGAGAATACCAGCTCTGAGAGAGCAGTAGCAGAAGACGGATACAAGAAGGAAAGCAAAGATTTGCTCCAACAAGTCCCTGTATACAGTCATTGTTCTTTCATTGGTTCATCCAACAGATGCGTACTGAGCACCTTCCATGTGCTGGGAGTGGACACCAGAGTGGGATAACGGCGAACAAGAAGTATGCAGGGCCTTTCCGTTGTCCTGAAGCTTCTAATGTTACCTAGAAGATGTTACCTACCATTGTTGATAGCACCTGCTGGTTTAGAAGGCAAAGGTGGAGAAGGGTTATGGGAGCAGGAACAAGGCAGGGTATGCACCTAGAATGAAGAGGAAGATCCAGAAGGCTTCTGGGCAGGGATCTTGTTATAGAATGAGAGGTTTCTGTCCATCCATCCATCCATCCATCCATCTATCCATCCATCCACTCACTCACCCATTCATCCACTTATCCATCCATCATCTATCTATCCATCCATCCATCCATCCATCCATCCATACAGTCACCCACCCATCCATCCAATTCTCCATCCATCCCTCCAGCTATCCGGCCACCCACACTCCCATGCATCCACTAATCCATCCATCACCTATCCAACTATCCATCCATCCATCCATCCATCCATCCATCCAGTCACCCATCCATTCATCCATCCATCTACCCATCCACCCATTTATCCATCCACCCAACCATCCATCCATCCATCCATCTTCCCCCTTCTTAAGCAGCAGCGTCTGTTATTGTTTTACAGTTCTGTACTCCCATCAGCAGGGAAGTCAAAGAACTGGGTGATGTCAATCCTGTAAAATAACCGTATCTCTGGGAAGGTGCCAGAACAGTAGGTTTCTACACAGAAGGAAAAGAGAGCTTAGTAAAGTAAAAACAAATGCCCGACATCCGTGCGGAGTCAAGAACAAAAAAAGAGCCAGCACCCCCTGCTCTGCTCAGCCGCAGCATCCCAGCCTACCCTAAATTCCACTCAGAGAGACACTGTTTTGTTTCTTCCATTGTTGTTTTGTTTTGATGGTACTCGTGTCCTCTGCAGTCACGCACAGGGTAACTATGATACCACGCCTATGTAATTTTCCCAAAGGCCAGCCTCACATATTAAACTTTAAGGAGGACTGCTGATCAGTGGGAGCAAAAGCCTGGCAGAATTAGCAAATTAAGTGAAGAAACAAATCTGCCTTTGTACTCCCACTGTCTGGAATGAAAAACAAAATATTTCTGAAATGCAGAACGCAGGGGGAGACCAGCTCGGGAAGGAGAACCAGAACGTTAAGGAGGAGCGCGGGGAAGAAGTGTGTTTCACATATGTATTGTATTCACAGCCGTTCACACTTGCCAAGATTTGGTTTGTATCAGAGCATGACTACACAACCCACGGTTCATGTTTCTTCTGGAGTATACCCTGCAGAGCAAAGGGAGGAGTGGGACGTGACGGACGCTCTAGGAACCATGACCGTGGCCTTGTCTGCGAGGATGGCGGCCTGCTAGTATCAGGGTGACTGCTTGAAAAAGGGACCCCACAACTCCTTGGATGTGCTCATACAATGTTTCCAGGTAGCCCCTGTCATAACTCAAAGGGGCCTGGCTCCTAACGGTGCATGGCCCATCGGCAGGGTCGCGGCATTGAAGGAACGTTGCCCAGAATGGCATCGCCTAGACACCGTCTGCAGCCAAGAACAGGGGTAAGAGAGAGAGAGGATCCCAAGCAGACATTCTCCAGTCACTCCTGATTATTAGAGCAGTCAGGTCCCCGACACCCATCACTCACCGTGTCAAAGCACCCTCCGCTTCTATCTTCGTATTCACCACCCTGTCCCACAGCTGGCAGTTAGTGAAGCTAGACCTTGAAGTCACCCAAAGCCTAAGCGGGTCTAAAAATAGGGAACTTGTTAGTACCTAAGGCACCCCAATGCTATCATTAAAGAGTTCCAAAAAGCAGGTCTGGGCTCATTGTGCAAAAAAAATTTCTGAGGACTCTCACCTACGGTTGTTGGAAGTGAGCTCTGTCCTAGAAAACGACGATCACAGTGCTATGTTTGGAACCGCAGGTGCCGAGAAGAGAGCCAACGGGGGAGGGGGCTCGTTAGGGAACTGGTCCAGCATGATTCTACTCGTTCTGTTTACTGCAGAACGCTCCGCAGAAAAGAAAATCTCAGGCAAACCAACCAGGTATTAAAAGAGAACACTATAAATGCTTTGCTCTCACAGAGGACAGCCCAAATCAAGTCCAAAGCCTCCTTTGCACTGCTGTCCTCCTCCCGCCTACTGCAGCATGAAACCTTAGCACTCCAAGAAGCGGAGTCCAAAACATGGATAGGCATCTCACCCCTTGCTGTACAGATGAAAAGTCAGCCCCCGGGGCGCCTGGGTAGCTCAGCGGGTTAAGCCTCTGCCTTTGGCTCAGGTCATGATCTCAGGGTCCTGGGATCAAGCCCAGCTTCGGGCTCTCTGCTCAGCAGGGAGCCTGCTTCCCCCTCTTTCTCTGCCTCCCTCTCTGTGTACTTGTGATCTCTCTCTCTCTCTCTGTGTCAAATAAATAAAATCTTTAAAAAAAAAAAAAAAGAAAGAAAAGAAAAGTCTGCCCCCAAACCAAACCAGACAGCCGGATCCCTGCAAATTCTTTCTGGTCTTTATAGCAGGCAGTTTAGACATTAGTTCCTATAAATGAGGCAGCCTGACTCTCGGTATTTCTTTTTCAATCACCCTACGACTACGTAATGAATGGGACATGAAGATGATGGTGTGGTTATTAATAATAGTAATTAATTCTTCCTAAGAGCTTAGTAAGTGTCAAGCGTTGTCTAAACACCAAAGTAGAAATGTATTTAAGCTCTGTGAGGTATCTGAGTATTCTCCATTTTTACAGATGAGGAAACTGAGGCACAGAGAGATTAAATAACTCGCCCAATATGCCAGAGGAACCAGGACACACCCAGGCAGGTTTGTGTACCCCTGAAGCACTCCACACATGGCCTCCCGTGAGAAAATAATTAGCCATTAGAAAAGAAGAGCAGTCCATTATCCCACCTCCCAGAGACGCCCACTGTGAACGGCGATTTAACCTTGTTGGCGCTCCTTGCTGAGATTCACAAAGGCCGGGCACCTCTTGCTAAGAACTTCATTTCTGGCTGAGATGAAGTCATTTCCTTTCGTGAGCAGTGCAGGGACGGACCTGAGATCCACCCGCTTTCCTCAGGACACAATAAGCAGGAAAGCACCATGAAGAAAACAATCACTAACCCTTCACGTGGGGCCCTCTGGTCAGAATGTTCTGCTCTGGAGGCCAACACACTAGCTGGGGTGCTTCTCACCTGGCGGGGCTTCTCAGAAGGGATGCTCCGCTGGGCAGCCTTCCTCCCTGATCTCGCGAGAGGCTGACATGCATTGTCTTCACTTCCCCCTTCACTGAGACTCACAGAACAAGCGAGTCCCGAGTGTCATGGGCACAAGACTTCCCAGGCTGCTGATTAAGATGCAGATTCTGTTTGGAGTCGTCCCCAAATCTACATGAACAGGTGAGGCGGGTGACCTGCCAAGCCCACTTTAGGAAACGCTGGTTGGGGACGGTCCCCAAGAGCCCAAGAGCGCTGGGGTGGGGGTGGGGGGCAGAGGAGTGCTTCATCCAGTTGCTGTTCACGAGAAAACTCAGGGAAACCTAGTTGTTTCCGCTTGGGGGCTTTGGGGGGTCAGTAGTAGGTGGAGCAGCTTTCCCCTGAGCCGTGGAGAGAACACTAGGACTCTTCCTCAGAAAGGGATCAGCTGTGTCACTTGGGTCAGTCTAGTGACCGTCAGGCAGCAGGGGGCAAGCTCTTACGCCCGTGTAACCATGCCTTTAGCACCGGACGCTTCGAGCACAGGACAATGACAAGACCTGCATTTGCTGAATGTGTACCACATGACATGTATTGTTTCAAGAGCGTTCCGGAGAGCCACTGACTCTGCATAACCCAGTGAAACGCCACTACTCCTATCCCATTTCACAGACACCGCAGAGGAAGTACAGAGAGGGGCAGTAACTTGCCCAGGGCTGCACAGCAGTGGCGGGGAGGGGAGAGCCAAATCTCCCTAAGCTGCTCTTAGCCACTGACCTGACAAGGCTGTTGCACTAAGACAGGCCCATCCTTGAGGGACCCAGGACTCCTCCAAAAGGCACCTTTGGCTCTAGGATATTCCACGGGCCTGGCAGAGCCGCTCAAGGACCACAGAGCAGTCTGAGGCTCTTCCTCCCCTCCCCTTTCTCCTCATTCCTTCTCTCCTTGTTCAAGAGCTAAACTATCATGGCTCTCCCTGCCTTCTCCTGCTCCCACCCAGAGTGCATCTCCTGGGGACCTAATCCCATCCTGGTGTCTGTGTCCAGCAGACTATGTAATATAGCCTGAGTCATAACTCTTACTCCGTGGCCTGTCCCCAAAGTCACGGTAGCCAGACATGCTCTTCCCCAAGTCACCATCAGAACCATATCCCAGCATGCTGTGAAGAAGCTAACTGGGAAGGGGGGGGGGGGGGCTCATCTCCATTTCCACCTCAGGAGAAGCCCAGGGGAGGACCTGAGTGGCAGTAGGGATGGGGAAGGGAGTGGCACGGAGTTCGGCCTTGAGTCAAAGCACCAGGCAAGGTCACTGCTGTACCCCAGAAACATACCCCAACTGTGGGCAGCAGGTGACACAGTCTCTCTCACCCCTTCCTAGCATCAGACTGGCCAGTGTCCTCCATCCCAGGGAGCTGGGAACAGTCTCGGTTTGGTTTTTTTTTTTTTCCCATTTCTTTTTTTCAGCATAACAGTATTCATTGTTTTTGCACAACACCCAGTGCTCCATGCAAAACGTGCCTCCCTATTACCCACCACCTGTTCCCCCAACCTCCCACCCCTGACCCTTCAAAACCCTCAGGTTGTTTTTCAGAGTCCATAGTCTCTTATGGTTCGCCTCACCTCCCCAATGTCGGTTTGGTTTTTAATGTCAGACAGCAAGTGGCCAAGGCCCGCCATGTTCTCCATCAGGACCATCTGCTCCCTGCCATGCAACACAGCCTCCCTCGGCTCCCCACCGGCTGCCCGCATGCTGCCCGGCTCTGCGAGCATTGTGAGTATCTGGGAGAGTGTCAAGGGGCAGGCTGTGCCAGGAGCTCGACAGAAAATGGCCCAGTGACAGGCAACATAGTGATGGTGACAGGATGAAGCAAGCTTCCCCTCTCGTTGGCCAAAATGTCCAAAATGGCCAAGAGAAAAATACATCACACTGGGTGACCACCCCAAAGTCACCGTGTAAGGTGGCTGTCTTCCCTGAGCACTTTCTCTTAGCACAGGAGACCAGTAAGAATCACCAGCTCATTGCCAGATCCCAAAAGAACTCGAGAAGCCAACAACAACCCTTCCACCTGACAAGAGTCAACAGGAGCCAAGACGGTCTTTGGTTGGATCCCTGCGTATTTAATCCCACTGATTTGTCTCCACACCCTCATCCCCCCCGGCCCGCCAGCCCCACCAAATGAAGGGCACTGAGGACAGCAATAAGCAACTCAGGTACACAGGCAAGCCACACGTTTCCAAAGGACTCAAGAGAAGGTCTTCTAATTTAAAATGAACCTGATGCCCTTCCAGGCAGTAGAACATGAAATACCCACATAGAACTGATCTCAGTCCCTTCCCTTTGTCCACTGATGCTAGAAAACCTTTTAGCCCTAAGTCATTCCCTCCATTTTACCAGACTCCTTTTGCAGGAATCATACGTAGAAAAGGACATGATATTAACAATATCAAAAGCTCTAAGTTCCTGGGGTGCCTGGGCGGCTCAGTGGGTTAAGCCTCTGCCTTTGGCTCAAGTCATGATCTCAGGGTCCTGGGATCAAGCCCCACATCGGACTCTCTGCTCAGCGGGGAGCCTGCTTCCCCCCTCTCTCTGTCTGCCTCTCTGCCTACTTGTGACCTCTCTGTCAGATAAATAAAATCTTAAAAAAAAAAAGCCACAAGTTCCTGAAATGCTTTTTTAAGAGGAGTATACAGCTTTTGACTTCAAAGATTCTCTCCAGCCCACCCTAACCCCCCGCGGCTCCCCCCACTTTAAACCCTGGAAGACTACTCTTCTCAAGCGTAACAGACTAACACATCTCTCTGGTCACGTGTCCACGTTGTATGAGCTCACCACTTCCTCTTAATTATTACTTCCTCATCAGTCTCTGAATTGTTTAAGAAGCCATTAGGCAACTGCAAACTAGCTGTGTCACAGATGACAGCACAAGTCTGCCTAAAAATAAAAGTAAAAAGACCGCACGGTCACAGCCTAACTTGGATCGGCAAAATTTGTCTCAATGCGCCAGGAAAAAAAAAAAAATTTTGGCGTTCTGTGATTTTGCTGCCATTTAACTTTTATTAGCAATTATGGAGCCTGTCACCACCGACGACATTGTGAGGCTACAGCCAAGCCTTGGGAACAAGAGTGTGTCTCAACAACGGGGGCCCAGGAGACCAGGCCACACTCATTCTAGCTGAGGGAAGAACTCAAACCCTCCCAGGTCCGAGCCAGGCAGGCAGGCGAGCAGGCAGGGAAAAGGTAGCACGTGGCACCAATAGTAACACAGTTCTCTGCATGTGGCGGGGAGGGCTGGCGAGACGGAGCGAGGCTGGTATTTGTGCACGAGTTGATTTAAAAGAGGACTCCAAGATGATTCCATGCCACTAACTTCTCGGCTGGTGACAGCACGAGCATGGAAGTCGGCAGTTCCCAAGAGAGTGGTGGCAGGTCCCCAACAGCAGCTGGCTTCACCTGGGAGGGACAGAGGAAATGAGAAGGGGCCTGATGGGGTTTCTGGTAGATGCCATGCGAGTCTCCTGTCACCACCAGATAGGACTGGAATGACCCCAGCAGGGAGGGAGAAGGAGAGCCGTGACTAATAAGACAAAACTTTCTAAGAGCTGGGGCTGTTGGCTGACTTCAGAAATGAAAGAGCTGCTCTCCTCCAGGAAGAGACCAAACCGGACAAATTCCGCTCAGTTTTTCTCTAGGCTCTAGAGTACCTTACACCTCAGCCTCTTCCCCCAGCCAGAGTCTGGGGTCTCCCTTCCCAGTTCCAAGGAAGAGGCATCAGGACCCTGGTAGAGAGTCTGATCCTTCTCACCCTCTAGGGGGGGTCAATAGGGGCTCGAGAGCACCATAGTTGGCATGGGGCTCCCCCATCCTGGGCTGCCCCACAGCACATCCCTCAAAACAAACATCATGGGGTCCCTGGATTCAGTCTTCTGAAGATGGTTCAGGGAAGGGCAGATGTTCACTGCTGACCTGAACAGACACAGTACTTCTGAAGTAGAACCATCCACCTTCCTTAGCCTCGACAACCTGCCGGAGAGGAGGATCCACAGATCACTTTCCAGGCCACATCTGCTGACTACAGGAGCCCAACGAAGTCTGGATCAAAACTTCCTGGGCAACCCTGGAGACTCTCCCTTTCAGGGGCTCATGTACAGCTGGGAGAGGCAGAAGATGGCAGAGCGAGTCTTATTCAGTGCCTGCTCTGCAGCAGACATCAGCTCCTGCACCTTGGATTTTCCCACACGCCTTTTCACACCTGTTCCCATTTCACAGATGAAGAAACTGAGGCTCCACCAAGGGAAGTGACTAGCCAAGGGGGGAGCTGGGATCTAAACCAGAAATGTGACTCCATGCAGCCAGTAAGAGTAGAGCTAGCATTTACTGAGGGCTTACTATGTGCCAGCAACTACTTAAAAGGCTTTCAAGATGTTTAAGCTCATTAATCCACATAGGAATTCCATGGGATTTAAGGAAATGGAGGCAAAGGACCTCACCCAAGTCCCAAAGCTCACCTGTGACAGCGCCAGGATCCAAGCCAGGCAGCACGATTCCAGATCCAGACCCCCGCCCCCGACATAGCATCGGCACCCTGTCCTCAAGCACCCTAAGGAAAATGCACAGGTGGTGCATTTGTCAATTTGGAAATGTCACTACTTTGGGCTGAGACACTGCATGCTAACTATCAGAGAAAATTCTACTTCACTGAACCCAACACACCATGGTTTGCAAGGCGTGCCACTATTTTACATACAACTAAGAAAGAAAAAACTTGGCCAATTCAAGCAGGACACCGTGTTTCCCTATCCCACCCATCATAAGAGGTGTTTCCCCTCCAGAGATGGGAAAACATGAAAAGGTGGGTGTTTCAGAACGGAAGTACCGGAAAACTGCATGAACAAGATGGCGGGGATGCCATGACAGATGCGGTTTCTCTGGGCGCAGAAAGCATCCCAACGTGAAATCTGATCTTTCTAGAATACCTACCTGATGATCTGGACTTTTAGGTGCAAGTTCCCAGTTTAGAAACACTGGCAGCTCGGGGTGCGTGGGTGGCTCAGTGGGTTAAAGCCTCTGCCTTTGGCTCAGGTCATGATCCCAGGGTCCTGGGATGGAGCCCTGCATCTGGCTCTCTGCTCAGCAGGGAACCTGCTTCCTCCTCTCTGTGCCTGTCTCTCTGCCTACTTGTGATCTCTGTCTGTCAAATAAATAAATAAAAATATTAAAAAAGAAAAAGAAAAGAAACACTGGCAGCTCATCTGTGTTTTTGCTGTCCTTGAGCAGGACAGAGAAGGGCCTGACTACAGCCTGCGGGGCTGGGAGCCCTCCACCCTTCCCGCAGGTGGGCTGGAAGGCAGAGAGCAAAGGGCAGGTGCAGTTAGAGCCCCTCCCAGCCCCCAGGCAGCTCAAGGCTGCCTACACACTGGGCTAGCAGTTCCGAGTACTCTTTCATCATGGAAATGGCCCAATCAAGATGCCCGGTGACAGAAGGAAGACCACACAGAGTTGGTTTTTTAAACATATTTATTCATTTTCTCATATAATGCCCTCTCCCCAGGCTTTCAAACCACTCCTGCTCCTGTTCCATGACCGTCATGTTACAAAGGGAGGGGTAAAACGAGTAACAACAAAACACCCCAAGTGGAGGCCATGAGAAGCCACACCGCCCACGGGCCCCACAGGGAGCTGTGGCCACAGTGGGCCACTGCACAGGCGTGACCTCCTCTATATTCACCCAGAGCCCCGGGTTGTATCTGGGAACCTGTGAAGGCGACCTTACTTGGAAACAGGGTCTTGGCAAATGGAACCCTTAAAAAGAGGTCATAATGGATTAAGGTGGACCCTAATCCAGTGATGCATGTCTTTTTAGGATAAGGGGAATCTGTACACAGAGACAGATGCCTAGGGAAAGGGACCCATGAAGGCAGAGGCAGAAATCTGCAGGGTCGCACCCACAAGCCAAGGAAGTCAAGGAACGCCAGCAATGACAGAAGGACCCTGGCCCACAAAGCTTTCGGAGAGAGCATGGCACCTTGGCACCTTGACTTTGCTGTCAAGCTTCCAGACCCGTGAGAGAATGCCTCTGTTGCTGGAGGCCATCCATCCAGCTTGCGGTGTTCTGTTACCACAAGCCTAGCAAACAGATACACTAGGAGGGTTTCAGAGCACTGTGTGTTTCCCCATGTGGTGTAAAACATTGCCAGCATCTTCAAACAGGGCCCTTTGAGAAAAGTTAGCATCAGGTCAAAGTCACGTTAGGTCAAGCAGCGCTCAACAGGCCAGAAATGTCTGCGTACAGCTGTCGGTGACCACCTGGGGATTTAGGCTGTGACCCCAACACCTGGACTGAAAGGTTCGCCTCACCTGGTGCAGGGCATGGAGGGCATGCCCGGGGTGGGGGGGGGGGGCAGGAAGAGTACCAGGAAGACTGTGGCTTGTACAAGTTCTAGGCCAAAAACCTTGCAGGCCGCTGCAGGACATGGTGAGGGTTTCAGGCCAGTGTGGCAAAGCGGGGGAAGGGGAATTGGACACTAAAGAAGGCTGTTTGGGCAATGAAGCAAAATGCCATCATCAAAATCCACTTAGACGCTTAATTGTGCGGGGCTGCAGCAGAGCTGGGAGCAAGCGGATGCGGCCACTCTGCGGGCGGGGGCAACGGCAGGTCCATTAACCAGAGGTCCCCAACTGCGTGCAGGACAGCTCCCTCGAAACTTCCCTCCCTGCAGCCCCAAGAGCCTGCCAGGCTCATCGCAGGCCCTCCGATGTTTGTTTCCTTCCCTTCTGCACTGGCTGCGGTGTGCGGCTGGCTCCCTGGGGCTCTCAGTTAAAGAGAATTTTGTAAGAGCTCATGTGTTCTTTAGGCTCTCTAAAGCGAAAAGAAGATACTGACCCAGCAAAAGAAGGTGTTGCCATGGCTTAGGTTCTCCAGGGGCGAGCAGGAAAAGCGGGGGTGGAGAAGAAGGGAACGTGAGGTTCTAGAAGACGGGAGCCAGGAGCGGGCTGGGCCAGTAATGCGCAGCATTGCACGGGCCAGGAATGGCACAACGGGCTTGGATTTCAGCAAGAATGCCACAGGGCTTATTGAGGGAATAATGTTGGTAGGCATCTACTGAATGCTTATCCCGTGCCAGGCACCCAGCTCCAAGCCTCGCACGCATTAGCTCATTTAAGACAACAGTGCCCTGTGGTCAGTGGAGCTGATCTTCACCCTTGCTGGATCAGCAAACAGTGCCTATTGTTCAAGGTCAGCTCCTTTCCTAGGGGCTCATGGTCTAGACATGGCACCTACTGGTTTTGACATCACCTCTGGCGTGGGGACCATCACTACCCCCCTTTGACAGATGAGGAAATAGGTAGAGAGTCAGGTAAAACGGTGCCCAGGGCCTTGGAGGTCATACATGGAGGCTGGCCCAAGGACCCTGTTCCCAACTCTGGGATTTATGGTCTCATATTTGAGATGCAAACTGTTCAGTGAAGTGGGCGGGGGAGAGGGGACAGGGAGGGGCATGCCTAGAATTACCTAAGGTGTTTTAAAACAAGTATGTGAACAAACAAAAAGACGGAGTTCAAAAAGGGGTGTCGTAAACACACGGAGAGGTCACGGATCCCTCCCACACAGGGATGCCACAAAGGAAGAGCGAGCTTTTGCTCTCAAGTGTTTAATGGACGGAGCGTTAAACCGCAACGATACTCTCTAGACTCTTGTTGTAAGTTCCAGTTCAGTTTTGTGAAGCTCGAGGTCTTCAGAAGGCTTTTGAAATTCAGCCCTTAACCACGGCGAGCCAGACCCCAGATTCGGAGGAAAAGGGACGTCTCCATGTGAGCAGGAGAGGAGGGCAGGGCTCCTGGGGAGGCACAGCGGCCCGGCGGGAAGCGGGTAATAAAGGGCCCACGACAGCCCAGATGGTTTTAAGTGCCCCTGGGAAGTGAGCGCACCCGATTCCCGGGGCTGCCACCACACAGGGCCGTACCCTGAGCGGCTTTAAGGAACAGAAATTTATTCTGTCACATTTCTGGAAAGAAGTCCGCCATCGAGGTATCAGCAGTCCCTCCAAGACTCTGGTGGATGTCTTCCTGCCTCTCTTCAGCTTCTGGTGGCAGCGGTCAGAGTATGGCATTCCATGGCTCACAGCTACATTGCCCTGATCTCTGCCTCCGCCATCAGCAGGCCCTCTTCCCTCATACTGTCACACTGTCTTCTTTTTTTTTTTTTTTTAAAGATTTTTTTATTTTATTTTTTTGACAGAGATCACAAGTAGACAGAGAGGCAGGCAGAGAGAGAGAGGGAAGCAGGCTCCCTGCTGAGCAGAGAACCAGATGTGGGACTTGATCCCAGGACTCTGAGATCATGACCTGAGCCAAAGGCAGCGGCTTAACCCACTGAGCCACCCAGGCGCCCTGTCACACTGTCTTCTTACAAGGACGCCCATGACGCTGGATTAAGGGCCCATGCTACTCCAGTATGACCTCGTCTTACCTAATTCATCCTCAATGATCCCAATTCCAAATAAGGTCCCATTCTGAGGTACTGGGGCTTAGGGGTTCAACATATCTCTCGGGAGATGGAGTTCAACCTGTAACAACAGTACGAGTCTTACTTTCAAATTATTACAGAAAAGAAAAAGCAGAAGCAGGATGCCTGTGGATGTCACCTGGTACACAGCAGTGGGGCTGCTGTCACTCTCCACATAACAATTTTTTTTTTTTTTTAAGATTTTATTTCCTTATGTGAGAGAGCGTGTAGCAGCATGAGCCGGGGTGGGGGGAGGGGGCAGAGGGAGAGGGACAAGCAGACTCCCCGCAGAGCAGGGAGCCCTGACACTGACCTTGGAGGGGAAGGGGGGGAATGTGGCTGAACTGGATCCCGGGATCCTGAGACCACAACCCAAGCCTAACTCAGATGCTCAACCAACTGAGCCACTCAGGTTCCCACCACGTAACAATCTTCTAAAAACAAAAGGGAGACATGTCGATGCCTTGGATGGGTTTTCTAGAGCTGTGGTGATAAAAGGGTTACAATTTGGTGCCCTCCACAACAGAAATGTATCACCGCACAGTCCCGGAGGCCAGAAGTCCAAAATCAAAGTGTCAGAAGGTGATGGGTTCCCTCTGAGGGGTGTGAGCAAGGTCTACACTAGACCTCTCTCCTTTGCATTAAATGGCCACCTTCTCTCTGTGTCTTCATAATCTTTCCTCTGCTGTATCTCTGCATCCAAAACTCCCCTTTCCGTAAGGACACAAATTTCCACTCCCTGGTCTTCTGGGGGAATTCTGGATGAGAGCCAAGTATTAGCCCCTTGGTGGAACAGATGAATTACTGTGGACATTTATAGGGACAACACCTCTGACTCAGTTTTGTCCCCTCATCTCTGCCTGCCCTGTAGCACCAAGCTTACAAGAAAACATTACATGTGGCACCACCTAGAGGCAGAAGGTGAGAATGACGATAAAAAGGAAAGGAAGACTTTCTGCCCACCCCCCTCTAATTTCCTCCCCCTTTATATTTCTTGTATGTGCCTTATTCCAAACTTGCCCTCTGAAGCCTCTCATGGATTTCAACCATGACACCAGAGCAATGAAAAGTCATTCTCAAGGAATGGTTGGAGACAGTAAAAGCAAAGATAATTCAAGTTCCATTTTTGTACTTTTCTGTCTCTGGACTTGGAAAGCCATTAAAATCCTCCCATTTGTCAAGATCCTTGAATTCATCCCCATCTCCTCTCCACCCCCACCAACACGTGCACACATACATGTGTGCATGCATGCACACACACTCGGCCTGTGTGTGCATGCATGAAAGTCTACGCATGCCTGATCAAAAACACCAATCAATTTCCTTTTTCAAATAAGACCAGTTGGTGACACAAAACTCAAACCTCCAAGCCCTCTCCCCAATGTGGTCAGGACACAGAGAGATGGCAGCTAAAATCCGACACCATGCTGGAAGGAGATCTTAAGGCTCGTGACTCCAGGTCACGTGTGAGTTCCAGAAATCTGGACTGCTGCTTTATTATGACAGCGCATGTCAGTAACGACAACTACCGTCTCTTCTTACAGAGACTCACAGCACTAACGGCCATTTCAGAAATCATTTACAGAGAAGAACATCATCAACGTTTCTCTACGTTTTTTTCAAAAGTAAGTCAGCAGTAGAGGAATCTAATTCGGCACAGAGATCCAGGTAGAGAACGCCTGTGGTCTCTGATGGACGCAGGTGATGGGCACTTAATCTCTGGGACAACAGGCCAGCTCTAGCAATCTCTCTGTGGCTCAGGTCCCTCATCCGGAAATAACAACAGTCCTTTCCTCATAAGGCTTGTGACAATCAAATGAGCTAATATAGCACAAAGTGCCTGGGACAGGGCAACCCAGAGGAAGCTCTCAAATTATCTGATTTTGTGAGGATTCCACATTTTTCTAAACTATCTCTATTCTTTTTACTACTACTAAAAAAAAAAAGGTTTAGATAAAATGATCATTTTATCAACCAAAAGCAGAAATTCCCTCAAACTAACGAGCCTCTTAAAACCCTAAGGAGGAGGTTCTCCAGATTCACAAGGAGGAAAATTTAATGACACAACCCGGGTGGAAATTTATTCTGGTCCATTAATAGATACTTCACAAAGTCAGAAACATGAGTAGTAAATAGGGCTATAGGAAAACATTCAACTTCTTTAGATAATAAAAAAAAATTAAAATGTATAACCTTTCTATTAAATTAGCCAGAAAAAATATTTTTTAGAGGTATTACCCAAAGCTGCCAAGACGAAAATAAAACCAGAATTCTCACACGTTGCCAGTGAGGGAGCATACATGGGTACAAACCTTTAGCAAAACAAGCAGGCACTGGTTTCAAGAACCAAAAAAGGCTCCTGTTCTTTGACCCAGTAATTTCACATCTGAGAACCTAGCCTCAGGAAAATCTCTCAAAACGGGGAAAGTCAAGTCCACCCTCACGTTCACAACATTGAACGCTATTTCTAACTGTGGAAAGCTGGAAACAACATAAATGCCAAATATGTAGAGTCAGTACACTCTATGACACCATGTGAATGGACTATTTTTCTAAGCATGAAAACTGGTAGAGAAATATGAAAAAATACATTAAAATGTTAAAAGGTCAAAATGTTGCCAGGGGAAGAGATCAAAATGTAACACTGCATACCCACAGTGATTATAGCTGGGAAGAGCCCTGAATAAAAACTTCTAAGATGCTGACAGTGGTTCCATTAGAGTTCAGACTCTAGGTGCAATGCTGCTGTGTTCTCCTCCCCGTTCCCCCAACTTTCACAGTATGTGATTTTTATTATGCTCATCATAAAAGAAAAGTTTCTTCCTGTCTCATGAAAATCCTTCCTCCGCTGTAGGCACAGAATAGCTTCTCACCGCCTCATCTCCCACCACGACACAGCTCTCCAGGCTCTTCCCTCACCCTTTGGAAAGGGCAAGAACTCTCCTTTTTTAACTGTACTATGTTCGAAATGCCCAAGTTATTCCATAGGATACATGAGGCAATCACCTCTCTGTGGCCAGGAAATCAGCCACCTTCACTCTCCTCCCTGTAAGTACCACACTGTTCCGAAGAATCGAAGAAAGGACAAAGAGGTGGCACTTTGAATTCTACAGCAGCTGCTCTCAAAGGGACCTTGAGGGCACCTGGGTGGCTCCGTGGGTTAAGCCTCTGCCTTCAGCTCAGGTCATGATCTCAGGGTCCTGGGATCGAGTCCTGCATCGGGCTCTCTGCTTGGCAGGGAGCCTGCTTCCTCCTCTCTCTCTCTCTCTCTCTCTGACTCTTGTGATCTCTCTCTGTCAAATAAATAAATAAAATCTTTAAAAAAAAAAAAGGGACCTCAAAAAGATGGTGCAGCTGAGACCCTGAAGACCTCCGCGAGACCCAGCCTGGCTCGGGCGGAAACCATCGTGTAAGTTCCCTCACGGACCCCAATGTTTAAACACCCACCACAGGGCAATGGTTAGGGAGCGCCGCCCCAGCGTGACAGCACAGCAGGAGACCTCACAAAACCACAGTCATGAAGGCTCCGTGTGGCCATCTGGCAGAGGGTCTCCAACGGGAAGTAGAAAAAGGCAGGTTACTCCATCACATGTCGTCACGAGGACACCTGCGTCAAACAGTTTGTACAGACTGACCAGTAACGCGAACGTTTACACGCCGCTATGATACCCAGCCGCTGGGCCGTGGGCTCAACGTGCATTTAACCTTCACAGCAAGGATTACCAGAAGCCCTGTTATTCTCATTTTGGAGAGGAGGACACTGAGGGACCTCAGGAGGCTAACGCATCCTCGTTTAGTCCTCCCCAGGGCAAAGGTCTAGAACATCCTGGTAACTTCCTTAAGATCACCGACCGTGTGATCTGGGCAGAGTGGTGGGAGGGACCGAGGGGATTTGGACAGTCTGTCCCCAGGGTTCATACCCTCAACCCCTGGACTGCCAAGAAATATGTAAGAAATTCAAAAGGCAAGTAGAACTTGTTTTAGAAAAGTGACCTCTTTTCCTTCCCTCCCTTACTTAAACCTGTTAATGTTCTGTTCTTACGATTTAAAGACAAAAGGAAAAAAAGAAAGGCAACAGAGGTGGGGTTCTTTAATGCGTGTGTGTGTGTGTGTGTATGTACGGTTCTTAAAATTATGTTTTAATGAAAACACTAAATAAGTGTCAGTCAAGTCTTTATTACGCCTGGGGGTTAAAGGTAGGAAATGAGGAGGAAAAAAAGACTGAGAACAGCCAAGGCAAGCCTGTTCCAAAGCAAACCGAACAGCGCCAGGCTGCTGCCTGTCCCATCTTTTTTTTTTTTTTTTTTCCAAATATTCTCTTTCCATCACCTTTTCCAGTTTGTGCATGAATTCCAAAATCATGGAACTGGACTGACACAAGACAAAGAATGTCACACAGTATCCTAACCACACAGCTGCTATTGACAGAGCCAGGAATAAAACTCAAATCGCAGGTCCGAACCCTGCATGCTTTCACAATCGGACCCTGTGCTCACTAATCCGGCTCAGCTACAGAAAATCAGCATTTGCTAGAGCTCACAGACCCTATTCCAAAAATGCTCATTCCACATCTTCGTGGAGTGTTTAATAATGCTCAAAACTGGACGGACTGCTGAGTTCACGCACACGATCTCGTGTGTAACTCAAATTACAAATGTCACATTGCTAGCAACTTTCGAGACCTGGACACAGAGAAAGCCGAAACGGACATGAATACTTTTTAAAAATTTCTGCAAAAATAAAAATGCATTAGGAATACTGGTCTGTTTGGAAAAAGGTCACATGCAATAAAATGAAAGCTGCCCCCTACCCCACAGAAAAACATTCCTAATCCACCAGCTCTCAAACCTTCTCTGAAGAGTGGGGGGCAGGCAAACAGGGATACCGAACCCCAAGACGGACGCGGGGCCAGTCTCTGAACGGGCGACCTGTCCAAGGGAGCGCATCATGAGGGTTGGGCGGCTAGCTCCGGAGGTGGGCTCTGGCCCAGTTTTCCTTCCCGTGCGTCAACAGACTGGGCCTCAAATCCCAGGAACAGCGACGCGAAAGTTCAAATTATCATCTCCTCAGCCATTTCCTCAGCTGGCTTCCAGAAAAGAGACCGGATTCAGAGCCAGAACACACAGTTCTCCTGTCAGTGAGGCCCTGCGGCCCGGTGCCTGAAGCCCACGGACGAGCCCCGCCCTAGCCAGCGTCCAGCTGTGTGGTCCCGAGGCAGTGACCCAGGAGGGAACCCTGGGGCCCAGCACCCCTCAGGTGTCACTCCCGCCTACCAGGGTGCCAGGGCCGAGCTCACTCCGCAGCACTGAGCCTTGGAGCAAGAGGGAACTCCGCTCTCCAGGGCAGGGAGCGTGATCACCCGACACCCCAGACACCCTCACTCCCATCCAGCGCCTCCTTTCTTGCAGGTCACCGCAGACTCCAATCTCGTGCGCATTTTGAGGGCTCGGAATGGAAAAGACACTGAAGAAGGTCGCAGGGTGGGGAGGATAAGAAAGAACCCCCAGCTCCTGGGGGTGCCTGTCTGAAGAGGATGCCAGGCCGCATCAGCAGGGAAGAGGCCAGGTAGTGGTAAATTACTGCCTACTGGCTACCAGCTCCGTGCAGGCCACTTGGCCAGATGCCACCCCTGACTTAGCCAGAAAGAACATCTCATAGGACATGAAAGACGGTTACCAGCCTGGGCCTTGGGGCAGGCAGCCCTGAGTTCAAATCCAGCTCTGTTCCTTACCAGTCGGGAGACACTAAAGTTACCTCACCTCTGGGAGTCTCAGGGTCCTCATATGCAAAGCAAAACAAAGACAGTGCCCCAGGGCGGGGTGAAGAGAGCCCAGTGGAGGGGTCCTCTGCTGTCCCACAGCCGCGGCTCTGTCCCCACCGGGACTCCAGGCTCCGCACCCACCGTGCTGCTCCCAGGCAGAGCTACAGAGTGGAGAGGGCTGGGCTGCTGGCCAGAGGCCCAAACTTAGCTGCCTGCAGCATGCGGGGTGGGCAGGGTCTGAGCCAGATTAGGCCCTCGTTCCCAAGGCCCCTGGACTGTCCCCACCCCCACGCTGCAAAGGGTAGGACACTCACGGCACTCCTTCTCGTCACTCTTGTCGAAGCAGTCGGGCAGCCCATCACACTGCCAGGCCCCGGGGATGCACCGTCCATTGCCGCACATGAAGTTGCCCGGAATGTTGCACTCGTTGGTGAAGTTGTTCCCAGGGAGCAGCTGGCTCTCTGCAGGAGAGAGGGGACGGGAGATCAGACGAGCAGAGGGGGCACGGAGCTGCGTCCCCACCACGGAACAGACCCTTGTTCAAAGGGGGTCTCATACCTGAGACTTCCGGTGGGCGACCTGACCTGACTTCCCTGGGCCTCAGTGTGCTCATCTGCACAACGGACTGATAATCCGCCCCAACCCACCCTGGAGACTGAAACTAAATGGAAAAACATGGGGAACGCCTGGAGTGGGTGCTCAGCACATAGCAGGTGCTCACTAACTTACTGCTGAAAAGCTCAGTCATAAACCCAAACATTCTTCCTGGCCATCAGCTGTGGCTAAAAACAAAGGCTCCGAGTCAGGAGTGAGCACTGAGCTCCCACTGCCTCCAACAGCAGGAATTGCGGGCTCCTTCCCCGCCTCGGACTCTAGGGCCCTCCAACCACCGACTATCTGAACCTGGGCCAGTCAGCAGTAACACCGGAGAACCACTGCCCTTCAGCCCACCAATCCACCTGAGGTCACATGGGGAGGAAAGGCCAAACTGAAACTTGAACTCAGGCCTTCTAACCCCCACGGGGGGCAGGGAGGTCACTGGAGTATTTGCCAAGAGTTCCAAGAACCAAGGCCCAAGATTTAGATCCCAGTCCACTGAGCACAGCCATCAGCTGCCACAGCCCTGACCAGAAAGGGTCAAATCTCAGGCTGTTAAGCAAACAGGGACGGCCAAGGTCATGGGGGCAGGGTGCTGAATTCATCCACCAAAGGACCCCAGGGCAGATTTTCAAGGGAGCCAGAATCTGATGAATCTCGTGGGTCTGAGCCAGGGCAGTCCATGGCCGGGAGGTAAGGAGCCATCTGGAAGTGAAGCTGTCTTAGGGGAAAGGAGAGGAAAAAAGACCAGGACCTCCATGGGTCCCTCCTGAATCTTCAATAAGCATTTACCCAACATTCATGACCAGACACCTGTGCAGGTCCTAACCGTGCAGAGTTGAACACTGGGGAATCCCCCCTTCATGCTGGGAAGGCACGAGGGTATGGTAATGATCTAATGATCTTACTGGTAGGTGCAGAGAGAGAGGGGTGCCCGGATCTGCCTGGGAGATGGGGCGGGGGGAGGGCACAGAGCAGGGCCGGTGATCCTCCTTCACAGGCTTTACCAAAGGGAAGCATCTCATGCCAGATCTCTGACGTGACCTCTGTTTCAGGCCACCAGCCTTTACGTGGCTTATGTTTACCTGGGAGTCTCCTAATAACCCCCTACGTACAATCTCATGTACAATGTCTGTCCCTCTGTGAACTGTTCCCCGACTTCTCCAAGCAGAAATGAGCCCTTACTCCGTGGTGCAGCCTGAATACTACTGAGGCGACACTGAAGATATTTTACGACGGAACAAGTAGGTAACAACAAACCGAAATGGACACAGTCATAGGCAAGCAGGGCCACGTCAGCCCCGGAGACTCCCCATAGACCACCCACCCCATTGTGCTGAATTAGTATCTACGTGCACGTCTCTCTAGCGAAAATAAGCTTTAGTAGTTCACTGGTGAATTCGAGAACAGCAGCTCCAAGTGAGGGCCTCGCCCTACCCACACTGGAAGCCTGAACATCTCCCTGGCCCCACCCCGCACTCCACCTCCCCGTACAGTGGGCCAGCCCCCCACCAAGCCTCACAGGCCCGTCACAGCGCCACAGGCTTGCCTCCAGCCAAATGACCTCCATCCCCTCCCAGCAAGCCGCCACAGTCTCCCAGCATGGCGTCCCGGCTCCCCCCAGCCCCATGTCCTCCTCTGCAGCCAGCAGGACCTTTCTAAAGAGCAAATCAATCACGACACTTCCTCACTTTGAAAAGCCACTGAATGGCTCCGCCATGTTCTTAAGATAAAGTAAAGACTCAAGGCGTTAAGGAAAGGTTCCAGAAAAGAAGAGGCATTTGCAGTGGAGGTTGATAGATGAAACACAGGGCCCTTGGGGCCCCCAAAAAAAGGGATAGGAGGACGGCTCAGCCCAGGGTACTGATGGGGACAAATAAAAACCTCCCAGCTCTGACTGTTGGACACTGCAAACCTACCGCGTTGCCATCTCCCCCACTCCACCACTGGGGCAGACACGACGCATCACGGCACTCTGCCTGTCCCCTGAGCCCACACTCGATATCAGACTCCTGCTCAGGACGGGCTCCAAAACCCACAGCCAACCCTGAGAAAAGCAGGAAACCAACTCACCACCTTCGGGCGAGAGCAATCCCAGGAGAGGGGCAACGGTAGGAGAGAAGCCTAGAGACACGGCCAGGGGCTGGGTCCCAGCCAGACACGGAGAGCACCACCCGGAGCGTCCACCCATTCCAGCTGTTTCCTAACAGCCACTGTGGGCTTCAGCAGCAAGCTCCCAGTGCATGCTCTGGGGCTCCAGAATGTACTTGTCGCTCTGTTTGGTTTGGAAATCACTTTCGCTTGCCTTGTAGAGCTGGCTTCTCGAAGGCAAGCCCCCTGGAAAAGTCACCGTAACCGTGACATCTTGCTCTGATAAACAGATTTCCGGAGCCAGAAAATTGGCCGGATTAGATTCCAAAACACTTGCTCCGAGAGCCCATGGGCGGGCAGGACACGGACTTGACAAATCAGAAGCTGCACAGCAGGTACTAACTATCCACCAGTGACACACAGGTGGTCCTACCAGCCATGGGCTTGCGGGGGTTTAGGGGCAGGACCAGGGGTCCCCTGGCGGGGTGATGGGGGGCGGTGAAGGCCAACACAGAGCACATTCCAAGCGCTTCTAAGCAACTCGGCTATGCATGCCCGGGGCATGGGTCCTTGTGCTCCAGGGAAGGGACCACATCACCGAACTCGCAAGCATGAGGAGAAACTGAGGACAAGAGACGTTAAATCCTGCTGGCTCAAAATTCACAATCTTCCTTAAACTCATCCAATGTGCTTTTTATTCGACGGGCTCCAAGCCATCCCAACCTCTGTGTCTTCTCGTCCCCTTTAAACTAGTGGTTGTCGGCGGGGGACAGTTCTGCGCCACTGCCCAAGCCTCCCCGACTCCGGGGGCCACGTGGCGGTGTCTGGCTGTGGCAGCTCCTGAGTCGAGGCTGGGCACGCAGCACACTGACGCCGCCCAAGGCTGCGCCTCCCAACACAGAATCACCCCACCTGAAACCTAGTGCTGAAGCCCAGAAATGCGTTAAGTCTGAGAAAAACGACCTCTGACTCTCTCTTCTCATGCCCTCCTGTACACTCCAACACATCGAGATTCTGGATTGCTGCCGATGGCTTCTCAGTGCCCTGACTGCTAAACCCACAAGACTCGTGCCAGGGTGTGCATGACCTGCCCCGCCCACCTCTACAACCTCAGCTCCTTGGACATGACTGTCCTCCCTGCACAGAGGACCCCCCACACTGCTGCCTGCCGATCCCAATCCCTCCGGCTGCCTTTCACCTGCCCCCACTTGATATGAGGAAGTCCTGTCCTCTAGCACCTCAGGACGCAACTGCACCTGCGGACAGGGTCTTTAAAGAGGCGATTAAGGTAAAATGAGGTCATGAGGACAGGCCCTGATCCGTTATGACTGGTGTTCTTACAAGAAGAGGGAGACAAAGATGCGCACAGGGAGACCACAGGAGGATGCAGGGAGAAGACGGTGGTCTGCGAGCCAAGAAGCCTAGAAGAAACCAGCCCCACCCCAACCTTGGGCAGAAATAGGTATGTAGTGTTTATGCCAGCCCCTCTGCGGTTCTCTACTGTGGCAGCCAGAGCAAACTCAAGCATCTAGCTGATCTGGCTCGTCCTTCGGCCCTCGGCTCTCCATCACTTACAGCCGAGACCCCGTCATTGACACCCCGTCTAATGCGGGTACCCCCCCGGTTTTTCACTCTGACAGTGTCCTGTGTTGTCCTTCAGCCCATCTGTGCTTACTGCCGTGTCTATACTCCTCCCCACCAGGCCGCACGCTCCAGAAAGGGACACCCTTTCATTCAGCGCAACCTTGGCCCACTAAGTCCCCAGCAGGTGTCTGCTGCCCTCGGAATGAAACCAAGCGTCGGTCATGATTCATTCCCATCCCTCGTGCTCTTCCTCGCCAAGTTCCATCCGCTCCCTGCCTCAGCCCCAAGAAAGGGCGTGGGCTCTGGACATGCATAGTTAAAATAAGGGACGTGGGGGTATCTGGACGTGTGCACGTAAATTACTACCCCGTCTGCTTTAGGAGAGGTAAGAAATCTTTTCAGCCCGACAGCGGGGCTTTCTAGTGGCTGAAATATTTATCCCATCTCAGTGTCGTGGGACACATTCAGCATCCACAAAAGACAAGCATTAGCACGCAGTTGGCTAGCTGGGGGTTTCTCCTTGTCCCTTTTCTTTTTTTCATTAAGCTGAAAAATGAAAGAGTTGCCCATTTTCACTGCAGCACATCACTTCCTTAAAATAACTACACCATCTGCACCAAGAACGAGAAAAAATTCCAAGTCCTCCCCCCGCGGGCAACGGCAAACCGCCTGCTGCAGCAGCTTCTTCCAAATCTTCCGGCTCCCACAAATTTCTCCTCGACGAGGGGGCCAAGACTGGAGCAACTGCAAAATCTCAAGGCAGCTGCTGCACCCACCCAAACTCCCCTTCTGGAACGTGCTGTTCACGATGGCGACTTTTCCACCTGAGAAATGGGACGTCTATTCCACCTGCGGGGGGCCTCCACATCCACATGTTCCGCTCTCCCTCTGCTGATCCCCACCTCCACCCCCCCACTAGGATGCTCCCGGTCATGACACAGAGCAGAACTGACATCTGCAAGCTATCGGCAGGCCCTGCTTGCTGATTTCTGTCCAGTTGCCTTCGTTTTTATCCTCTGTTTCCTGGCGATCCGATCTGCGGGCTCAAGGAACAACAAAGCAAGACACAAACATACATACGGACCGCCCTGCGTGCTGTTTGTCAGCTCTCAGATACAGCTTCCCTGAACCCTCCCTGGAGAATGAACACACCTCTTCCCACTGCCGGGTGCCGAGAGCCCTAATGTTACCAGGCCACTGGATACCAGCCTCTGTTTTCCTCTGTTGACTCCCCTCTTTGACAGGCATGGATGGTCCGTGTCCTGGCGACACGCAAAGCACCAAGGGAGCTGGTCCGCTGTGATTTGTTTGCAAACATGCCTGGAAAATCCCCACAGGTCCTCTGGATGCCACGCTGCTCCACGTGGTGGCATCAGTGTCGGAGGGAACCAGAGACATCTGTCCCAAGCACAGCCCAGAGCCATTCAGCTCTCATCAGACAAAGTGCTTCCCGCGGAGCTCTGCTACGGGCTGTCATCAGAAGGGAGCCGTCTGAGCCCAGAGGGAAGCTATGCCTCTGGCTACAAGTACCTACACATAGCCAGGTTTCTCGCTCTAACGCTGCACACAGCTCTGCCCCGGGAGGACAGTCCAGTAGCTCCAAACTCTGTCTGCCCATCTGTTCAAGGAAGGTACAGCCCAGGGAAATTGGTGAGAAGGTATAAAATGCCTCAGGGGTTGAACCAGGACGGCTAACCCCTGGCATTCACAGATTTCACATTTGCACGGATTCCATTATTTACACATAAAATGTATCCCATTTACACTGACACTGAAGGGAGGTGAGGTGTAATTTTGTAATTTTGCTGCAGGAACAACTGATGGATGGAGCAAGTCATCGGAGCAGTGAGTGAGCCTAGCTGTCCGCCCAGCATCTGCACATCACACGTTCCTTGTTTGCTCTTCGTGGGAAATGCAAAACAGCAATTCCTACAAGACGATCAATGCTTTGTTTCCTTCCTAAAATGAGTTAGCAAAGAAAGCCAATGGCCGGTACTGATGGGCAAGCAAAGACAGAGAGAAGAGGTCTGGGAAAAGGACAGCTCTTCACCAGGAAAGAGCTTTCTAAATTATTTTTGTCCCATATTTATAGCCTCATTAAGAGCCTGAAGCTGTTACTTACATTTTTTAGTTATGCTTCATTGCATTTCATGAGGAAAATGATGTAGGAACGGCGTTCATGTCGCGGAGATTTGCAGAGCCTTCCATCTGCGGCCCTGCAAGGTCCACAGCCCACAGCTTGGGGGGACGAGGGTGCCAGATGGCAAGGCTGGAGGGCGGGGCTCCTCCTGGTGCTGACCCTCAGAGGTGGGCACGGAGCCCCACCACACCCTGCTCCCTGTCGCTCCTTTTGGCCCCCCTTAACAGCCCTTAAGAAATCGATTATTGACTTTTCCCTAGGGAAGGACATCTAACATCTTCTACTGCGGCTCTCAACAGATGGCAGGAGTCTGATACCAGTTCTTATTCCTTTACAAAAGCCCTATGAAACATACAGCCCATTTTGCAGATAAGAAAACTGAGACTGAAGAAGTAACTGTCAGAAGTCACACAGCTAGGGGCTAGCACAGAGGTCTATAAACTTTTCAGGCAAGGCCATAAAAACTGTAGGCTGTGCGGGACAAGAGGCCAAATTAAAGATATACAGGTACTTACATAAAAGGAGAGGGAAAAAATATCCCACGGAATTCTTTTTTTTTTTTTTTAAAGATTTTATTTATTTATTTGACGGAGAGAGAGATCACAAGCAGGCAGAGAGAGAGGAGGAAGCAGGCTCCCTGTGGAGCAGAGAGCCTGATGCGGGGCTCGATCCCAGGACCCTGAGATCATGACCTGAGCCGAAGGCAGCGGCTTAATCCACTGAGCCACCCAGGCGCCCCATATCCCACGGAATTCTTACTGGTGAAGTTCAAAATGTTCTAACAACTGAGAGCAATTTTCCATAATAGAGAGCTACTAATGAGAAGACTGGAATTTACGGGGAAGGGGAAGAGGGGCAGGTAACACCGCACTTGATTAAGGTTCCAATTTAGAGTTCCCAATCATCAAAATCTACTGCAAATGTTGAATTTTTTTCACCATTTAAAAATGTTAAGATCATTCTTAGCTCGGGGACGGAGTAGGCTGGGTCTGACCCGTGGACCACAGTGTGCAGACTCCCGAGCCCAAAGATCAGAGGTCTACTCAAAGTAAGAAAAGGATCGTAAGGGTCCCGCGCAAAGACACTTGCTCTCTATCCCGTATCCCACCACACTCTGAAATGACCCCTGTGCTGCTTCCCACAACCACGAAGGCAGAGACTTTGGCTCACCTGCTCCCCCTGGGGGGTCAGCAGCTAGCCATGTGACCAGCACTCGCAGATGCTCCATGAACACCTGCTAACCAAAACAGGCATGATGCACCCCTTCCAATTCTAACACTCTCAACTTCTGCAACTTGATCTAACCCTACCTGAACTCATTTATATTCCCAAAATACAATGGGTAAATGAGATCGAGTCTGCAGAACACTTCTGAGCATGTAAGAGGAAAGGGACAGAAGAACCACCAGATGAACTCTTAGGCACACCGGTGCCCTCACCAAGGGCTGGCTGCAAGTCAGGCCCAGGGTGTCGGGCCTGGGAGGAGAAAGCCTTCTGTCTTTTTAGCTTTGCAACCAGCAGCAGCAGGAAGTACAAATCAGGCAGTGAGGCTAGACTGGAGGACGAGACAGGGGACAGCTTTATGACCAATTTTATCAGGCTTGCAGATAAGCCAGGCTTAAGAGAGGGCAAATCAGCCCTGTACTTAAGGACCTCTCAGAAACAGCTACGGGGTCAAGAAGAAAGATTCTGCTCTGACCCCAGGTTCAGCGCAGCCCTGTTTGCCTGGAGATGGCTGTCATAATCCCTACAGGCACCAGGGACCAGTCTGCAGCCTACACTGTACTCGGCACAGAGACACCCAGGCAGAGTAAATGTGGAAAAGGAAAAAACCAAACCAAACCAAGGCATCAGGCCAGAAAAGCCAAATGAGCTTCATTTGGGCTGAAAATCATCTTTATGAGCTCAGGGTAAGGAAGGATTTCTGAAATAAGACTCAAACATAGCACAGACCATAAAGACTGATAAATACGACCCCACTAAATTCTAAAACTCCTAGTCAACAAAAGATACCACAAACGGCTTAAAAGGTAAGCCACTAACGGAAAGTCTGCACCTGCTGCATTTAGGACCCACAAAGATCACCACCTAGGATTTTCCAAGACTCTAACAGGCCATACAAGCCACCCAATAGGAAACTGGACAGAACGTATGAACAGGTACTTTCACTGATGAGAAAACTCAAAATGCCACTTAATATATACTCAAGCTCACTTGTAATCAAAAAATAATTAAGGGAACCAGAAAGTTCTCTTTCACACCCATCAGACTTGCAAAAATTTGAAGTCTGACATCTTCAAGTGGTGAGATGCTGGGAAGCACAGGAACTCACGCTGCCCGTGGCAGAGTAACTGAGAAGAACCACCCAGAAACTTCTCCTGAGGCAGAAGCAGCTCCAAACCTTTGCCCCCACCAGTCCTCTTCTGGCACATACCCTAGGCCTGAGGAGAAACGCACGAGAGACAGCAGCAAGAGAACCCTCACCATGAGTACCGGGAGGATAGAAAATTGCGAGACAAACCGAATGTTCCTCGAAAGGAGAATGGATGAGAAAACGAAGACACACTTGTCCAACAGACTACCACCCAGGGCTTCGATGTAGCAAACTGGGGTGGCAGGAGTCCACAAGGACGAAGCTGAGAAACCTAACGCCCAGTGGGAAAAAGCAAGCTGCAGAAATATCACTAACATCACGCTGGAAAACTTGAAGACTTTACTGGATAGATGCAGGTGCAGAAGTATTTTTTAGGGGCGCCTGGGTGGCTCTGTTGGTTGAGCGCCTGACTCTCGATTTTGGCTCAGATAGCGATCTCAGGGTCGTGCGATCGAACCGAGCACGGGATCCAAGCTCAGTGGGAGTCTGTTTGAGATTCTCCCTCTCCCTCTGCCCCTCCTCGACATGTACAATGGCGTGCTCTTTTTCTCTCTTAAAAAAGCAAAAAAACAAAAAACAAAAAAAACGGTATTTTTCAAAATATTTTATTTATTTATTTGTCAGAGAGAAGGAGAGAGAGAGAGAGAGAGCACACAGGCAGGCAGAGAGGCAGGCAGAGATGGAGAGAGAAACAGGCTCCCTGCTGAGAAAGGAGGCCATGTGGGATTCGATCCCAGGACCCTGGGATCATGACCTGAGCCGAAGGCAGCGGCTTAACCCACTGAGCCACCCAGGCATTCCAAAAACGGTATTTTTGTAAATGTACAGGAAAGAAAAATAGCAAATTCAGGAGAGTGGTTAGCCTCTGGCGAATGGGATCAGAGGGGATGCGATGAACTTCAAGTGTGAGATTTCCTTCCTTAAAACGATCTGAAGTCGGCATGCCAGAGTATTAGAATTCAGTCGAGCTGGGTGGAAGGCACAGGCTTTGTGTTTTTCTTGGTACTTTTCCCCATCCTTCAAAAAATGTTTCATTAATAAAATTTATTACCAAGAACAAAAAATATGCTAATATTTGAGGAAAATCTCTGAAAGACATATGGAACCATTTACCACTGATATCCTCGCTTCAAAAGCCCCATCCACTATAAAAGGATGAGAGATAAAAGGGGGCAAGTGTTCACAGTGGGGGGAAAAAGAGCAAATGCAAGGACATCCATCTGGGAAATTCGGTCTATTATGAGCTCTTTTCATTTTCTGAAAGGCAGCAACAGTTGCAGAGAAGCAGCAAATTGTGGAAGAGAAAAACAAACACGTCTCATAAGATAGATTCACCCACCCACCTCATTAAGCCAGGACATTCCATAAATAAAAATAGCAAGGCCCAGCCAGAAGGTCAGATATTTTTTTAAATACTAACTCCCTGAGATGTCGGGGTGGGAAAAGCCACAGTAAAGGCTGTCTTTCTCAGAATAGCCAGTGCCGTCTGCCCCCTCCCTGCTCAGTGAGGGGTTGCAGGAGGCCAAGCAAAGAGGGGCCTGGCTCTGATCAGGCACGCCCAACCACAACCGCCAAATGCCTGCCTCTCTACAGCTGTGTGACTTCAGACAACTGAGCTACCCTCTCTGAGCTAAAGCTTCCTGCTTGCAAAACTGGGGTAAGCCCACCTCCTGGGCTGGGTTGCTGAGGGATAGACAGAAAATATCTGTTAATAGATAAAAGGGGTAAGGTAAATAGAGTAAGAGTAGCTGGCGGATACTTGGGGTTGAATACATCGGGCTGCTGTTGGTCACTCCTTCCTTCCCTTCACGAATTCTGACTCTCCTCAGAGAGCTGGTACTGCCAGTGGTACCCAGAGGCCAGGTCCCTTTTCTCCACCTGCCTCCGTGGAAAGGGCACAGCCTGGGCAAGTGGGGCTGGCTGCCTAAGAGCACATGTCACTTAGGCGCAAAGAAAGCAGACTTGGGAGGACAGACCCTCGGTTTGAAGAACACAGTAAAGGAGCTTGCAACGTGATCTTGACTGGGTCTCTTCTAACACACACCAGTCTCGGTTTGATAATTCCTAAGAAATAAGCAACACTTTTTGGATCATCCCTAGGGATCTTTAAGAGCAGCCAAACTACAAACATGACTCAACCCTTTGGAACAACGTGGATATGACACAGGTCAAAAGAGAGAGGTCAAAAGAGAGAGGTACGTGGGCTCCAGCACTGGGATCTGGAGGAGGTGTTCCGTGTCCCCGGGCCTCAGTTCTCCCATGCGTAAAACCAGGCAGGAACAGATGACATCCAAGTCCCTTTTTAACTCTCAACTTGCTATTCCTGCTTCTGTGGACATAGACCCAGTCCCCGAGGCAGGCAAATACTCGCCATCTGCCTGTCCTAGATACATTCTTCAGCATTTAAAAATAATAACCTGGGATTTACATAGAGTCCTCCAGGACAGAACCGAGCACATCCCTGCAAGGCAGGTAGTCAAGGGAGTTCCTCCTTTTGCAATACAGAGGGACTTCAGACCCAGAGATCAACAGGGACCTGGCCAGAGAATCCAGGTTCCCAGACCCCAGGTGACACTGTGCTTGCCTCTGCTCCGACACCGCTGGTCCCATCCTCCCCTGAAGTAACCTCCAGGGCACCTGAAATCAGACCTGCCTCCCATTCCCTAGGGACTCCAGGGCCTCTACGGTTCATTGTGATTATCTACAAGATTATCTACAATCTTCCATCACGCAGCAGCCAATGAATGGCGGTTTGGCTTATCACTTCCGATCAAGGGAGGAACTCTGCCAGGGAAATCACAACCGCCACCCTGTTACCACCAAGCAAAGGTGGAACGCAGATTAACTGGTGTGTCTTCTTAAATTTTCTTAAATAGCTTAATCCATTAAACCGGTCCATCCAGCTTCTAGAATCTGCTCACACCCGCACCCTCCCTCCCCACTGGGAGCAGAAAGACAGGCCCTCCATCCTGAGGAGTTAGCTGACTCCTTGAGCCAATGATGTTTGCACATCAAGCAAGTGTTAGAGTTAAGCAGCGTTGACTGCTGGTGTCCCCACTCCAGGATGTGCGTCAGAGTGAGCGTGGCTTTCGGAGCGAGCAATTTACCTTTGCAAGAGATTTGCTGGATTTAGTGACTCAAAGGACTGACACCGTGAAGATGAACCTGTTTAGGCTTTCCAGACTGCTGGAGGGTAGCTTATGATGATGGTCCAGAAGAGAAATCGAATTAAAGATTAAAGAGGGATTATAGAGCTTGTCTCACTCAGGTCAGCCCAGGAACCCACAAACTGAATTCTAATTCCACCTCTTCCCAGCTCAGGGAATGGCTTAACCCTCTGAGCCTCAGTCTCCTCATTTCTAAAATGGAGACGGACCAAATACAACCTTGCCAAGCTCCCTGGGCACCCCTCTGGTACCTCTGTCCCTCTGGTACCAGAGTCACACAGGGGCAGAGCTGAAAACACCCAGGGTCTTGACGTGTTCCCCTCATACCAGAGAAACCTAAAATAATTAAACAGTCAGCAGAAGCTTCTGGGATTTTCACACGTTTTAGAAGACAGCATGCACATAAAGGCTATAAGATGAGCCAGAGTTCACTTGTTAAAGGTATTATTGCTCACTATTAAAGAATTACCATTATAGAAATTACCATTAGAGAAAGGCTAGATGTAATGTAGGCACAATCATCCTCCATGGTTGAATATAAAATATTCCAAGCTAGCCCAACACTTTCGACCATAACCTGAGCAGGTAAGAGCCTGCCCCCAGAACTCTTGGGCAAGAGAACTTTGTGTGTGATATGGGCTGTCATCAAGATGTCACACAACTGCCTGTGTGACAAATCCGCCATTCTGGGATGACCCATTCTCTCAGAGCCAGCTCACGAGAAATCATGAATGGACACCGTGTGAAGGGCAGAGGAAGAGAACCAGGTTCGTGCGCATCTAGTAGCTGAGACACCCATAAGAGTCAGCCCACCCCTCCCACTTCTGAAGGCAGAGGCTTAACCCACTGAGCCACCCTAGAGCCCTACCCCTCCCACTTCTGTTCCATAGTGGGCCGGAGGTGGCCTGAGTCAAGTCTTAGGGCTCCATCCACACGGAGGCTGACTTCACCTCTCCCCAGGATAAATCCCAAACCATCAGCACCCTACACTTGGCCTTTTGTTTGTTTCTTTCCGTATCCAGGGAGTAGTGACAGCTGCACCAAAGACTGTGGCATTTTGGGCTGGGACTCTGCTCCAGAACAGGCAAAGCAGCAAGTCTTCTGCTAATGGAGGCAGCAAGGGGGGGCCTGGTGGAATGAAGGGCCTAGAAGGGTGTGGTCAAGGCTCTGCCTCCGTCGTCAATGGCCATGGGGGCCCTGAGAGCCGGGAGCCCAGCAACTCCCGTGCCTGGCAGCCCTGACATCCTCGGCACCAACAGTCCAGTTTGTTTACCAATACGGAAGGTGGTGGCGACCGTCCCCAGGCCCTGGGCATGAAGAGAAGGACCCTGGCTTCAATGTGAACCTGCCAAGAGCTGAAGCAGCAGCCCTGATCGAGGAAATTCCAGCAGAATAAAGAAATATAATGAAGCAGAACTGCCAGCACGGCTGGAGAGACTCTCCCTGTTCCTTCTTTGGTCGATCATGCGCCTTTATGCCGAAGGTATGAGAGACGAGGGCTTTTCAAGAGAAATGAGGCAAGGGATCCAGCTTCTCACTGAACGCTGGCGATAATCAGCTCCGACAGGCGCCAACCCCTGCTTGGCGCTGCTCGCCTTCCTCTGCACACCATGATCCGCCCTGTGCTGCACAAATGATAATGCGTTTACAGACGGCAAGGACTTCCCAGCCAGAAGGAAAAATTTCACCTAATTAAATAAAAACAAAACAGAAAACCAAAGCTTTTCACCGGTGCCAAGACGACGACTAACTACTGATCTTTTGTGGACTTGAGAGGCAGGAATGCCAATCATGATGAGGTTCTTCCCCAATCTCATAAAGCAATCCTCTACGTCCCGAACTGCAAAGAATGCCTTAGAAACCGGGAAGAAAAGTGCGAAGAAGAATGAATAAAGGAAACAACAGAGCAGGTCACAGAACATAAAGACGGCTAATACACAGAAGGAGAGCACACAGCCTCGCTGGCAGTTAACAAAGTCGAGACACGCCAAGTTTAAAAAGAATCTGAGAGGCCAACACTGAAAAGGATGGGTAATTCTGAGAGCTGGCATGGATGAGAGGAAGTTGGCCCCCTTCATCCTACTGATGAGAGTAGGAGCTGGTGCGCCCTCTAGAGGCCATGTGGGGACCCGCCACTACTGATGGCGCCTACCTTTGGGTTCCATTTCTTGGAATCCATGCTTTGGAATGTGAGAAACACAGCGGGGGTTTCCCCTGCCCCGTATACCTACTTGTCATGTCATGCTCAAAACCTCAACGAACTTAAATACAGACCAAGGGGGAGATGGGCAAACGTGATACGGCACATCCATGCTAGACCACCACCGCCTATAGGAAGAACATTCACAAGAGGGTCGGTGGGGAAGCAAGTCACAAAACCACACGTGTGGCATAGCATAAGCTATGCCTGCTGACCTCCGGAGATGTACGTGACAGTATCCAGGCACCTGTCTTGACGTTTATACCTGCAAGGTCCTAGAACACACACTCTGACGGAAGAGGGCTGAAAGGTCTCTTTAAAAATAGGAGCAAGTTGTTATTGGCATCTTTTCTTTGAAACGAATTCCTTAAAATATCTCCACGATAAATGTGGATGAAGAAGTCAGAAGGGTAACCAAGATGATCCCGGGGAGGGAGTGCAGAGCACGGCTCATTAGCAAATCACTCATACGCGCACATGTACACGCGCATGCGTGCACGCACAGAGCTGTTACCGTCTTAAACTTAGGAAGCAAAACCCAAAAGGAAAAGGTCCTCCTCATCGCCAACTTACAACCTACAAAAAAGACAAAGCATTCCCTGAAACTTTGGAGAAGCTGGGCAAGAGCCCTTTTACCTAATGATAAATGAAAAACCCCCAAATGTTGGCGCCCAACTAAAAAAATAAGTAAAAAACTGAATAGGGAATCATTTGGAGAAACCTGGGCATGGCTATTTCTTAATGAGTATTTCAGGGAATTACCCAAAGGCTTTACTCCTATCCAGTTTCAGAACACAGCTCCACTCCACAAGACAGCCTAAGAGCCACCTTTCCACGGCACCCCACTGCCCTTCCCTCCTGCCCACCCCACGTCCACAGCCTGCACGGAAGTCCAAGCTCAGACTCTGATCGGGGAGAGAAATTAATTTGTCTTCTGTGAGGAATGCAGTGTGTCTCTCCAAGGCGTGCTTGTGCTCACTACCAACCCACAATTAACAATTACAGCGTGCTCTGGACTCCCGCTTCCTGGCTACTGGATCAGTCAGGTAGCAAGAGGCCCCACTTTCCGCTGGAAAATGGGGGCGCCTGCAGCAAGAGGGCCAGACCCAGAAGCCTGAGGCTGCTGGGGCGTCTGGTCGCCAAAGTTCTGGAGTCACCATCCCCACCTAAGTGGCTGAAGGGTCATCCCACAACCCACCTAAAAATCAGATGCTTTTAACACTCAGCGAATGGAGCCAGACACTCCTAGTCTTGCCAGTGCAGAACCAGGCCAAAGCAATCTCCGATGTGGGAAGTCAAGAAGAGCGGTGGGAGGACCAGGGCGGGGCGGGGGGGGGGGGGGGGGGGGGTCGCAGTGGGGCTGCTGCAGTGTTGGTAATGCTCTATTTCCTGATCTGATCACTGGTCCCCTGGGTGTGCTGACCTTGGGAAAATCCACGGAGCTCCCCACTACACATCTGTGCCCTTTTCACTATGTATGTTAAATTTCTACAGGTTTACTTAAATAACAAAAGCGAATCTTTCCAATGGAAAACTGGCTCCCAAGCACCGACTCTGTCCTTCCTTTTCTACAGCCCCAGCCACTGTCCAATGCACTGGTCAAAGTCACGCCAAGTCCAACTGTGCCTGGTGCCGTGGTGTGGTGACGGGCAGGGGACTAGCACTGTGACCAGTGGGGAATGGAATGTCCAGCATTTATTTTTAATTGATTTGCTCATTTTCTCCTATCAAAACAGCCTCACTCCTTTTCTCCAATGCCCAAAATGGCATCAGCCCCACCCGGATAAACCCCAAGCATGCGAACTTCTCAAGCCTGGCACAAGGCTCTGCGGTACCATCTACTGAATCCATTTGAATAACGAACCTGCAGAAAGCATCCAGAAGGTCTGCCAGGCTACTCCAGCTCTCAATCCAAAACAAGTCTGAACCGGGGGTGTGACTCTCCTCCTCCAAGTCAATGCCTTCTTCAGTCACCTTTGCCCTCCCTCCCCAAACTCTCCTGGGGTTCGTCTTGGTTACCAGGGATACCTGGGGGTCCCCACCACCACTGCCCAGATGTTTGGGGAGAAGAGCCACAGCTCATGGAAAGCTCAGTTAGTCGCAGCTCACCAGCAAGGCGGCTGCCACTTCTAGAGGGCACAGCAGGAATGCAAGGAGCAGTGAGGAACGCCACCCAGCCAAGGGAAGTCTCTGATCTGAAGACACCATCGGGGTACTGCCCTTTGCATACTTACGGCAATCTTGACACGTCTGGCACAACTGGGACCATCATTTTATACAACAGCATTACCGCATTTTCATTAAAGGCCAGGTCGGTAATAGCAGGTGTTGTGTTCCCTACACAGAAGCATTACGTTCCTATCCAGCACCCCTCTGTCTGTCTGTCTGTCTGAGATCAGTGTTTGTGACCACAAAACAGACAGCTTCTGTTCAAACTTCAGACCAGAGCAACTCTGTCTCCTGACACCTCCCCCACCCCAGGAAAAATCCCAAACTTGGGTAAACACGGAAAGACCTGCTCCAAGCTCAGACTGAGAGTGAGGCAGGCGGTGAGGCGGACAAAGAACACCTCAGGCTGCCCAAGAATCACACACCGCAGTTCGGCAGCAAGACAGGGTCCAAAAATCACACAGGAAAGCCTGAGAGAGAACGAACCAACTGAAGACTTAAAAATAAGTTTCTTTGCTGGGGGGCGGTGGGCAGAAGCTGCCAGTAAACCTGGACTTGATCAGCTGACCTCTGGTGCCGTCCAGATCCTAGTGGACGACCCATGAATAGGACGAGCTGAGCCCCAGACGGTCCAGCCTCAGGGGTCAGTGAAGCTGGTCAGTGAGAGGCAGGAAGGCTTCAAGGAACAAACCTCGAGCCCATCCCTTGGGGGTTACAAGCACGTGAGAAGGAGAGCAGGGAATCGATTCTGTAAAACACCATCCAGAGGAAAAGACGGCCGTCCCTCAAGGTTCCTTGTCATAAGCAAGCTGCCGAGAGGCTGAGGAGCCCTGGGACCCGCACATACTTTCAGGAAAACGTCTGCTCTTACCAGACTCCTCGGAATCAGACGGTATCCTCAGGATTTCTTAAAGAACAAGACACAAGAAAGCTCAGAAACATTTATGACACCACTTAGGTCTCAGAATGTTTGGTACAAGTAAGAACAGCAACTCCAGTCCCACGTACGCCAAATACAATCATCGATGCGCAAGCCAGTGTAGACACAGCGACTTTTTTAATGGTCCAAAATTAAGAAGTAACTTCAGAACTGTAACAGGGAAATGGGAATTTAAACATCCTGTGGACTTCCGTTCTCTGCCCCCTGCTTTGTCCCTACCTTTTCCACCCACGGTGTTTCTGGGTTTCAAAATTCCCAGAGGGTCACATCTTTGATAGAGCTAGAGTACTTAGAATCCATAATCTCTTAACTGCTCAGACTACAGATGGGAGGCAGTCCAAAGGTACTGATTAAACTCAATAGGAGGAAACCACCTTCAAGGACAGTAGAACAAAAGAGCGATCTTAGACATTTCGCAGTAAGGACAGCTGTGGCTACGCCCACCTTCTTGGACCACAGCTATGCAGGCGATGAAGTCACACATTTACACGCGCTGGTGACAGGCCACCCTTTCCTGCCCACATCACAGCACACTCACTGGGTGCTACTGCCATGTGCATTTATTTATTAATCCACACGACATCCCTACAGACCAGATCATATCCCCCTTTCGCAGATGAAAAAACTGAGGTTCATGGGGCCACACCAGCCAACGAGCACTGGGATGCAGATCGAGGTCCATCTGGCTCCCCAAACACTCTCTCCTCCACCACCCTCGTGTTCCTGAGACAGCACAATATGAGGAACACATGAGCTACAACACTAGGGCTCTCCCCCGAGCCTTCCAAGGTCACAATCGGGAGGATTCTCGGAAGAGCGGAACTTCTGACATAGAAATCCTAACAATTATGTATCTGAAGCATGGAAGAGCCATCCAGTTTGAAAGTGGGCACCTACTGTGTTCTCACTGCCTAACTGCCTGAGCTAACATTCTCCTCGACAATGACACTGTGCCACCACACTGGTCCATGGAGCAAGATGCTTGTGTTAATATCTACCCGCTATCTGCTGCGCGCTGTTCTGTGGTAAGCATTCATTCAACTAACTGAGCCATTTAAGCACCCAAAAAGAACGTAACAAGCACCGAATACACTCCAGGTTGTGGCAAGTACAGGATCTGAGCACATTCGAAGCCTCTCGCTGACCAGAAGAGAGGAGTGGGCACCTAAGTCACCACAATTATAAAACTTGGGGTCACCGATGCCGCAAGACAAGAGTAGAAAGTGGGATGTAGGAATCACAAAGGAGGGGAAAATTTCTTCCAGGGAGGCACCGTGGAATGCTGCACGGCACAGTTTTCAGCCGGGCTGGCTCTGCAGGGTATGGATGAAATGCAGACCTGCATTCCAGACAAAACCTGAAGCTAAGGCAGAGGCAGGAAAGCCAGCAGTCACGAAGAGGAACGAGGGACAGAAGGCTGAGGAAAGCTTTAAAAGCCAGGCTGTGGAGTTGAGCCCTCACTTCGCACACAATGAGAAACCAACAGCAACACTCATCTGTTTATTATTACTAAGTAATCTCTACGCCCAACGTGGGACTTGAACTCACAACCCCAAGATCAAGAGCTGTGTACTCTACTGACGGAGCCAGCCAGGTGCCCAACAGCAAGTTTTTGAGCAGAGGAGTGACACGAGGCGAGTAATACTTCAGGTGGGTTAACCTGACGGTGTCACGCAGGAAGACACCAGGGTAGGGGAGACGGTAAGAAAATCTGGGTGGGAAGCTACTGGAAATGGAAATGTTTAGGCATCTATTTGTTGAATCAAAGGGTTGGACCTTAATTTACTAGCGCCAATAGACAGTCCCCCTTCTAACAAGAAATATTACGAAAGGCTGGTCAAAGTCACATAAATAAATAAATAAATACATTGAGTCTCTTTTGACTATTTGCTGAAGGAGGAGACAACCCGAGTCATCAATCTTTGGCTCTAGAAAACAGCAGATGGCATTTTTGGCAGCAGACCCACTGTTCTAGTTAGAGGTTTTGCTCAGGGTAATGGTGCATTTTGTTTGCATTTCCTTAGCCTGCTCCACTGGAGCATGGGGCAGGCAATCCCAAAATGTAGTAAGCAATAAAGGAAGCTACCCCGGGCTTCAATTTGGCGCATATGCCTAACCCAGACGCAAATACGCCTGCGTAGAGGACATCCTTCCATCTCCTCCACTCATGGTATATTCTGAAGCCTAAGCACTCCCTATACAATTCTGGCCAGTTTCCTTCAAATCTTCAAAACCCCAGAGGCAACAAACACAGATTAAAAAACAAGGAGTAGAATCAGACTGGAACTAGTGGGTATGGGTGCAAAGCTGGAAAATTCCTGATCCTGGTTACTTATTTCTGGAAAATACCTACTCCATAACACAAATAAAGCAAGCTTTCCGGGGGTACCTGGGTGGCTCAGCGGCTTAACGCCTCTGCCTTCCCCTCAGGTCACGATCTCAGGGTCCTGGGATCAAGATCCGCATCAGACTCTCTGCTCAGCAGGGAGCTTGCTTCCTCCTCTCTCTCTGCCTGCCTCTCTGCCTACTTGTGATCTCCGTCTGTCAAATAAATAAATAAAATCTTTAAAAAAAAAAAAAAAAAAGCTTTCCGAAAACTATATTTCCTAGACCTGCCTTTTGATGTGCTCCTTTCTGTAATAATAACAATAATAACAATAATACAAAGAGGACCGTGCAGGAGATGGCGTGACTCATAACGTCTTTCTGCATGGATGAAATTTCTGCTACGTTCTGTAAGCAAATCAATAACAGAACGAATGGCATTTGCATTTGAGCCGCACCAAACCCACTCATGAGGGTCCAAGCAAGGGATATAACAGGGCGGGAGATCCTTTCTTTCCAAAAAGCTTCATTTCATCCTCCAAGTCTACCTTCACCCCTTTCAAAAGAACCCTTGGGGGGGGGGCACGACATCCATCTCTGTTCTAATAGAAACTGATTTTTTCGGGGAGGGGAGTGAAAAACGCCACAAGCCCGTCTCCTGTACATTTTTCTTAGCCTTCTTTTCAGCCAAGAGACCACGACGGTCAATGAAATCCTGCAAGAATTCATCGTTATGTCTTGCCAGTAAGGGCCGTTCCCAAACCAGTGGACCAAAACGGGAGTCTGGAAACATTTGATTTTAATGAAACAAAAGGTCACTCTCAGGGCAGAAGAGGGATGTGGATCCTAGAAATTGATACCAAGATGTGGAAATGAGCCCTCCAGGGGACGTTCCAGGAAGAAAAAGGTGGAAAAGCCACCAGGAACAGCATGTGGGAGAAGGACGGGCATTTGAATAGTGTGGGGAGTGGAGTGTGAGTGCCAGGAAGCAGGAGGAAAACGAAGGTGTGTATTTAGGCGTTGATCTCCGACTGCTGGAGAAGGCAGGAAAAAATACAATGGAGGGAGCTATCTGGCCCAACCCCACGTGGAGAAAAAGCCAGGCGAGAGGATAGTCGATTAAAAGAAATAAAATCACTACACGCTATTTTCATAACCAAAGTGGTAAGAGACTGCTGTAATCTCCACCGTTGTAGTTCTGCTGTAAAAACATGTTTTTAAAAACAAGGCCTCAGTGGAAATAGAAGTCCAAGCTGGAAAGCCTACAAGGAAAATAAAGCAGTACTTCTGCACACAGCAGAACTTTTCCTGCAGAAACGCCGTGAGTTAAGAAGGGATTCGTTTCTGAGGAAGACAAAACAAAGGCCTCAATTCTCTGGAACGTGCTTATTAATACTAAGCCAGTTAAACCCAGGCCTTTCCCAGTGGCGGCCCACCAGCCCATAAATGCTCCATAGGAGGAGACCCAGGCACGCAGGCACACCGGCACACCCCCACGGGCACGTGTGTGTGCATACACAGAACACATTCACCCCACAGCACTCGCCCCACAGGACTGGGGTCCCCGCAGAATGGTCCGTGCATGTGCAAACCCCATCTTGCAGGAGGAGCATTTCTTTTTCTTTTATTTTTTAAGATTATTTATGTATTTATTTGAGGAGGGGAGGGGCAGAGGGAGAGGGAGGAGCAGACTCGAGCGGAGCTGGGATCATGCTCAGGACCCTAACATCACCACTTCAGCCAAACCCATGAGTCAGGACCCTCATGCCACCCCGGTGTCATGCAACAGGGGTATTTAAGGCTCTGGTCCCTGAGCTCCCCCAACTCCTGGGGGGAAAGAATCTCCCTCTCAATTCTCTAGTCCTCCTTATACTTTTCAAGCCTGGAGGCAGTCCTGAGGCTGAATGGGACCAACCCCCACCCCCACCCCAGGATGCACCCTGGAATTGGGAGGAGGGAGGCTTTTCTTTAGCAACAAGCTCACTCCCATGGACAGCACCGGCTCGATAGGACCCTTGTTTTCGGACTTCAGGGTAGACACACAAATGGCTTTTTGAGAGAATCAAGGATTCTACCCAATCTGTTTCCCAATTCTGCCTGGTCTGTGTAGCCAAGCATTCTATACAACTGATAAATAATATGCCCTCCCCGAATATAAACGGCACTGATGATAATTACCATTTATCGAGTGTTCTCCATGCGCCAGATGCCTTTACAAACATCTAATATTTATAACAGCTTTAATCAAAGGAATCATTAGCTCCATTTCACAAATGAGGAGAGGCTGCTCGGGGAGGTTAACTCTCTGCCCAAGGTCACAGGGAGTAATTGAGGATCTGGGCCTCATACCAGGGCTGAGTCTGTCTCCAGTTCATTTTGTCTTCTGCTGGACTCTTTCATCCGGCCACAACATGACCATGGGAAAACCCAGCCGGCCCACACCCTCCTCCCAGCACCCCACAGAACAAGAGGCCTGCATGTCCGCCTACAAGATTCTCCTGCAGGTTTCCCCCAAAAAAAGAAAATTTATGAGAATTTTCCAAAAATCACGGGTCTGCAGAGGCTGCAAAGTGACTTGCAGTTTTAAGAACTAACAAGACTCTCCCCAGAGCCGATTAGTAGGGCTGATGCAACTCATAAAACAGACCATAAAACCATTTCTATTATATTAGTTTTGTGTTTCTCTTTTCCAGAGGCCCATCGTGGGGGGAGGAGGGCGGAGACTGCCGTGGGGAGGCCTTCCCACGGCCTGCGGTCTGCCCGCACCCAAGGAAGCCTGAAGACTTGTGTCATGGCTTCTTTCCTTCCTCGCCCTCATCAGAGGATCTCAAGTGAGTACAAAGGAAACATCATTAACCAGTCTCCTCTACTAGAGGGTGATCTTAGATGGGTCCCAGGAGCCAGTTCTAATTTACTTAAATGATTGAGATCTCCAGTTACTCAATCCTGCAACCCCGGCCAGCAGATGTAATTGCAAAGCAGGTAGGCTAGACTCACCCATCTGCCAATGTGGTGCCAGCTAACGTTGCAAATTATAGGGTATAAATTTAGCAGGGTGGGTCCTGACACACATTCCTGCAAATTACATGTTCCCTTGCTCGCAGAAAGTGCATTAATTACCCTGGGTGCGTGCACTATTTTCCACTTACCGGGGGCTTTCGGGAGAGCTTGAGAGCAACTCAGAGTAATCTACAAAGATTACAGCATAAATAAGTAATGCCTGCTGCGGAGGTAAGACTTCTCCAAAGCTCCTGGAATTGGAATTGTTAACGTTCTCCCCGCAAATGGAGCGGGAGCCCCTGAAAGCCCACTGTGTGGAATTAAAAACCGACTGACCCGAATCGAGACACAAACAGGGGGACCGGTAGAGCTGAAAACTGACCCCGCTGATGATGTAACGGCAGCAGCTTCCTTCCTCTTGCGATAAAAGTGCTGCTTTCCCTGCAAGAAGAACGCACGTCGGGTGCAGCAGGAGAGACGTGGCCAGAAGCAAGGCCGGGCCCCACAGGCTCGAGCCCATCGGATTTCACTCCGTGCAACAGAGCTCTGCCTACGCGCCACACACTGAACCGAGTGCACAGAAGGTGCGTTTTCACGGATGTGTCACTGCAGCCACACAAGGCAGGAAGGAGCTGGTGCCAACCCTATGGAGTAGGGAAACTGAGGCTCGGAAAGTTCCATTCCTTGCCCAAGGTCACACGTAATCAGAGCGTGGTGGAACCAGGTCTGGTTCAAAGTCCGGCTCTGCAACACAGGAGCTGGCGCAGGTGCTTGTCGGGGCTCTGGGGGAAGAGAACCCATCCCCCACTCCTTGAGCGTCTGCGACAGGCACACAGCTCAGTGCCTTCACTGGGGCCGTTCCACGTAATTCTCAGAACAACTCTGGGAGGTGTCCCGTGTCCTCCACCACATCCATGAGAAACCAAGGCCAGGAAAAGTCAAGTTCATCCAGCTTCTAAGGAGAAGAGGCAAAAATTTAACCCCTCCTAAATTCAAGACTTTTCTCTCTACACGAAGACGCTCATCCTCACTGGAGTTAACTGTAAATCCAATAACCATGCAGCCCCAGTGCTTCAGGGAGAAAAGGGGCCAGAGTGCTGGAGGTAGAGGAGTATGGGAAATGGCATGGCCCACGAGGGCCCTGAGGCCAGACTTCCTGCGGGATAGGGAATGAGCTGGCCGTTTTCAAGAAACATCTATAGTAGACGCTGGTGGTGGGTTTCTGTTTAAGTCACCCGGTGTGCATTTCTCCTCCTGCTTTACTGGAGCAAGCAGTCTCTCTTAGTGGCTACGATGTAACTGGGCTCTAATCAGGGGTCCGTCCCTCTTCAGCGGAAGGAAGGCTGTGCCATCCAAGCTCAGCTGAGGCGTTGCCTCCCTCCTGAGTGTGACTTCTCAGACAAATGGCAAAAGCACCGAAAACAGCCTAGGCCTTCCAAGAAGCAGGACGAGGCAGGGCTGTCTTTGCCGTAAAACGAAATCTCTCTGACAGCACCCCACTTGGAAAGCTCACAGGTTTCCTGATTGAAGGGATTCCACTGCAGCAGGAAAACAAGGCTGAGAAAACACAGGTAATATTGGCGGAAGCCAACACGTGAATTCCCTAAGATCTGCGTGCGGCCTACACCTCTGGAAAAAAGGGATCTGGAAGTGAGCGTAGCTGGCTTCCAGAGACGCGCGCTCACTCCAAGAGGAGACACTGCCCCGAGACCAGATACGTTAAGATCGGGCCTTCAGAAAAGTGACTTGTCACAGCCAGACCAGCATCTTGTCACATCTAATATTGATAGGACATTTCCTCTCAGTAACCATCATTGGGTGGATTAATTAAACTTGGAATTCCTGAGCACTCAAGGTCATGACCTCAATCCCAACTCCAGGAAATTGCACATTCTTTGTCATAATTGGAAATGCGTATGGCTTTACCTAACAAAAATGTGTACGGTAACCTAATAACACGGGCAAGGTTACATTGCCCCAGAAGGCTAATGAGTAAAGCTGACACACTTGTACAGGAAATGGCTGTCCTTACATTAACAAACACGCAGGAGGACTGTGAGCTTCTGTTGTATAAATACCACCTTACAACTTGGATGGTCGGTCTCTCATTCTACTAAAAAGTGGGAAACCATGGCGGGGGGGGGGGGGTAGGTGCACCACGGGGGGTACCCACCTAAACAGCCACCTAAGCGGACCAATGTAAAAGTCACTGGAAAGCCATTTATCTGAAGCAACAGCTCTGAACTCCTCAGGCCCATTCTGTGAGGTGAGACTTACTGCATGCAGCTAGGTAAGATTCTGGGCGACCCTGCCCAGTCTGGGAGAGGCCTGATGCCTGGACTCGTAAAATCCAGTATGACCCAGGGGGGCGCTAAGACTAAGAGCCAGAGACTTTTTTTTTTTTTATCAGTGGAGCTCTTTGGAATGACCCCCCAGGCTCCTCTCCAGCTAGGATAGTAAGCACTAACAGAATAATGCAGTACTAGCCACGACTCTAGTTGTTCCTGGAATAAGGATGATGCCGGAAGGTAATGGCAACATATGCACAAGGCAGTAAGCTCTGGGGCTCTGCCCATGGGATCGAGTCTACAGCAACTCTCTCTACTCCTGCCCATTCAACGCTGAGGGGCATGCATGGCTGGGGAAATTCTGCGAATTTTGTTAAGCTACGGAAATGACTAGATGTGCACGAATAATAGCCACAAACACGCTACCCACAAGCGATGTCTAAAATAAATAAAAACTTGGAAACAATACAAATGCCTAAAATCAGAGCAATAAATTATGGAGCATCTCCTGGACAGAATTCAACTCAGCCATTATATCTGATATGGAAGAACGGGTGGGGGGCTGTGGAAGCATCCTCCCTCAAGGAAAGGCAGCCCAGTCAAGAGGCATACTGTGTAGCTGTGAACAATCAACCCGTGTTAGAATCACCGTCCTAAGTCAGAAGACAAATAACAAAGAAGCCTACTGCTTTCATAACACAGACCACAGACCACAGACATCGAGCAAATAAAAATCATACTCAACAACAGAGTTGGGGTAGAGAGGATACCCTGAAAGAGAAATGTTTTAATGAACAGAAAAAGGTTCAGCACGTTTAAAATGGAAATAGGAAGTTTAAAAACTAAACACCCCATGCCTACTGTGTCCAAAAGGTTGCTATGCCGAATTTTTTCTGAATGATAGCATTAGTGATGATTTTTATTTTCTTCTTCCCATTTAACTGAATTTCTAACAACAAATAATTGGAACAATAGCAATAAAATTTATTTCTCATAATTTTATTTATTTATTTGTTTACTTTTTGGGGAGGTCGCCCTGAGGTATTTTTCACAACTGTTACGGGGACCGAGGCCACCATGGAGCCCATCTGTCATACCAAGTAGGCTGCACTGTGACTCTCAAGAGACCATTTCCACCTAATAATTCAATTAGAAGATATTTTTTGATAAGGACAGTGCACAGTAACACATAAATAGCACTTATTATCTAAACACTTCCTCCACAGAACCTTTCTGTGCTAAGTGGCCTCGAGTGTGCGACTTAGAAATACGAAAGGTACTTTCCATTGTGAGCACACGTCGACAGAACACCCAAACCTCAAAACATTATGGATTTAAAACTGACCGGTCAGACTCTGGGAGACAACCACTTTCTCCTCAGAGTCACTGTTTTCTCCAAGCTTTCTTTCCAGCCATCACCTGCTGCTCTGGGCACATTCCTAACAGAGACGGTCCCACCCAACTGCTAGGACCCCCAGCCCCTGGGGTCTGGGGAAACCAGTTCTACCGCGTCAGCAGCCAAGACTCCCTCAGAGAGGCCAAGGCTCCACTAGGATGTGATTGTCCACATCCTGACTTCACCAGGTCCTGCTGCTTCAACTCAAGGCTGTCTGAGTCATCCTTCCTTCCCTCCTGAGTGGGACCCTTCCCCACTCTGCCTGGATAGCTACGGCAGCTTCCTACCCCAGCGCTGGGCCCCCGAGCTCTCTCCCCCACAGATCCCCTTCACACGAAAGACTGATCACGTCGCCGTCTCGCCCCCGAGCTCCCACAACCAGAACCCCACTGGCTACAAGACTCTTGGCCTGCCCAACTGAGGTTCCACCTACCTTTCCATCTCCTCGTTTCACGCAGAACATCCCCCCTCACAAGCTACGTTCCAGGCACCCCACATAATCGCCTGTCCTCTCCACATACTTCTTAACAGTATGAAATATTTCACACATCAACAGATTTTCACAGAGCAGACTCATGTACCCAGACTCCCAAATTCATAAACACTAATATTTTGCCATATTTCATCTTTCTTAAGGAATAAAACACTACTGAGAGGGACAGTTGAGAGGCCCCTCCCAACTATCATCCCAGAGCTAAGGCCAATCCTAACGTGTATCTTCTTTCTGTTTCCTACTTTTACCACACGTGCTAATTCAACTGCACATGCGCATTTAAGGGGTATATATATATATATATATATAATATACGTATGTTACATATATATACTATATATTTACATTTACGCCTGTATATAACATATATACGGGTACATATATAATGATATACATACACGCTATGTCCATACATACTACATGGACAGATAAACATACGGTTTTTGAGGTTTTAAAATAAACTCAAGTGGCCCGTATCCTAGACCTGTCCTCTTTCCCACTCTAGAATTCTTTAGTGATTTACCCACATCCGCGTGTGACGATCTAGGCTACTCATTTCAGTCGCTAGATAGCACTCCACTTTAGGATGGCGCCATCTATTATTTACTCTGTCTCCTTAAATGGTCCATACGGCTGTTTCCAAGCTTTGGCGACTGCAAACAGAGCTGCAGCGAGTCCACGCACGCGTCCCTGCACGCACGCGTCCCTGCACGCACGCGTCCCTGCACGCACGCGTCCCTGCACGCACGCGTCCCTGCACGCACGCGTCCCTGCACGCACGCGTCCCTGCACGCACGCGTCCCTGCACGCACGCGTCCCTGCACGCACGCGTCCCTGCACGCACGCGTCCCTGCACGCACGCGCAGAGACCTCCTCTTGAGCCACAAGGCTGGACCCACAGGACCACGACTCACCTTTCCTAGACATTGCTGTGCCCAGGGCCCCTGATGAGCAGGCCACCACTGTCGCTCGTGCTGGACCCTGACCACTGCTGTCTGAACCCGAAAGGGGCCTCCATCCGAGAGGGGACTGCCAGGGGCCGGGGCGTGCCTGGCGGGCCGGGAAAGATGAACCGGTGGCCCCCAATTCTCCCCTTGGGTCTTTAGGAGCAGGGCCCGTACTGGTCAGGGAGACAGAGGAGGGGAGCTGAGCTGGGAGAGGAGAAGGGAGAGGGGGCTGGGATGGTGTGCACGTGAAGCCTGGAGGCAGGAGCAGGGCAGGATGAGAACACAGCAGGCACCCGAAGAGAAGCTGAGAACACCTAGAAGCATCCATGCAGGTGGCAAGACAGACGAGCAACGGAGCAGCCTCGGTCTGGAGGGGCTTCTGGCTCCAGTCCAGGCCCCCAAGGAGAAGCCCTGCTTGAAGCTCCTCTCATCAGGGAGGCCCTCCTTCAAGGATCAATGTCACCGCTGCCATAACGCCTTCTTCAATCCAGCCAACGGAAGCCCTCCGTGCGCCCAGCACTCTGCGCCTCTCTCGGAATGCTCACTCGGGTCCAGGCTGCACCGGGTTAACTGCCTGCACAGCAGCCCCCCGCACAGGAGGGCAAGGGCCCCAGCGGCACACACGTTGCGCCCACTCACTGTGTCATGACTGCATGAAAGCGGGGAGCACCTGAAAAGCAGGGCGCGCGTCATCTACATTTTCATCCAGTAGCCAGGGCTTTCCGCGGTGTCGGGTACTGAGCAGGTCCTCATTAAACACGTGCCCAACAAGTGACCGAAATGGGGGCTTCGGAGAGCACACGCGTCCGCCTGAACTACTCTCCCCGGGCTCGTACAGATGATCAAGTTTCACACTGGAGGTGACCAGGCCAAAGGATAATTGATCTCCCTAAAGGCGCTAAGTGTCAGTTAAATTGCTGTATTTAATAGGGCCTGACGTAGATGGGCCATTCTGAACAAAAGCAGTAACTGGCCTGGTAATCAGCCTGCTTTAAGCTGCTATTACTGCGACCACACGAGTCCCCTGGATTCCTGGAGCCCTCACACCAGGCCCAGTCAGAGAGCTGCAGCCCCCCAACACAAGCGACACGCTCCCAGACCCCCACCTTCCACGACCCTGGACCCACGGAGGGCATCCTCCCAGGGAATCCAGGATAATCCGCTCCAGAGGTTTGCTCGTCCCAGGACTGTTTTGTGGTTTTGTTTTTAATCATCTCGTCCACTGGTTCTCAGTGATCTCGCCCCGCTGAGCACAGAAACCTGACAAAGAGTGAAGAGGCTCTGGCTGGAGGAGACGAGGAGACCGGCGGGAAGGCCTCAGAGAATCCACCAAGTAGTAAATGTGTTTGTTCTGTTTCTTGGGCGTATCCAATACTTACTACCCCCCGAGGAACGTGTGCCAGCATCAAAGAAGAGGGAGGGAGGGAAAGGGCCTTTATCTGCCAGGACAGATTATAATCTCCAACAGACACGGAGGACAGCAGGAACACACATACTGAAAGGGGAAGACAAAGGAATTTGCGCAACCAGAAATCAGCTGAGTCCTTCAGTTCAAAAGGGCAGTGGAAAACACCTCCTCCGCCTGGGCAGTGCTCGGAAGAGAGGAAGAGGAATGGAAGTGATGTGCTGTGGGACGGCCCTCCTCCAGCCAACATCCTTGAGGTCACCTGAGAGAGTCAATTCCCTCCGGCAAGACCGGAAATTCGAAAAGGCAGCACCACCCCTGGCCGTGGCCAGGTGTCTTCCCTAAGCTCAACCCCACGCCCATCAGACAACCCAGTCGGAAAATACAGCGGTCTACAAAGAGGTCCAGAGTCAAGCTGGCCTGAACTAGCTGGTATAAACTGCACAAGCAGCTTGTGCCTCAGCATGCCAATCTGTCCAATGGGAACAAGGGAAGGTGCCACCCATCCAGAAGAACAGCCATCGTTTCTGAGCACGGAATACAGGCCCTTCTGTACATGACATTGCTGGGCATACATGGCCTTATGCCCGTCGCCTGTCATCCCCTGAGGCGAGCACAGCACGGTCCACGTGTACAAGAGGAGAAAACAGAGGTTCAGAAGGGGAGACATTACATTCCCAAGGTTACACGCGAGCAGATGGCAGGGCCGGGCCTGGAGGCGGGTCTGCCAGAGCTGGGAGCATCTCAGCCTCTCTTGGCATAGTCTGGGGCGCCTGGGTGGCTCAGCTGGTTGAGTGCCTGACTCTTGGTTTCAGCTAGGGCACGATCTCAGGGTCATGGCATCGAGCCCCGCCTCGGGCTCCGTGCTCAGTGGGGAATCTGGTTCTCCCTCTCCCTCAGCCCCTGCCCCAAATCTGCCTTTGCACATGCACACTCTCCCTCTCTCTCTAACGTAAACAAACCAACCTGGAGGGGACAAAAAAAAAAAAAAAAAAGTGATAGAGTTTACAAGAGACCTGACCGCCCAAAAAAAGGTTAACCATTACTGTTCATTACATACTATTTACATCTGCTGCTCTCGTTGCCTTTGCTGTGCTCCTAGCCCCTGGCTTTCTCCATTAGACACAGAAGGACGTGTGTTCTTGGTGAAGAAACAGAACTCCACCCCGCACTGCCGTTCTGCACAGGAGCCTCTGGCTGCTGTCCCAAAACCCAGCCAATAGTGGATTTCCCTTCTAGGGACCAAGAGGGCCCCTAGGAGCCCTGCTGAAGACCAGCCCTCTGGAAGGCCAGCTGGCTCCTCCACCCGCCTCCTACCCACCACCTCTGATGGAGTGCACAGGAGATTTTCCGTTCCAAAAGTGGGCCCCTTGGACCAGCACGACATTCATAATAGGAAGAAGAGAGAAAACCTTTAGATCCACGTGAGTCTTTTTAACACAGGAAATGGCCCTGCTGGGAAGAAGCAAATATTTATGCAAATAATTAACCAAGGAGGTACAGAGTTCTGTCCATATGTTGAGCAAAACGTAGTGAAAAGACAATCGGAACCAAGAAATGGCCTCTCACAGAGCAGGAGGCGAGAGCAGGTCTGAATCGCTCCTCGGTCCTCAGAAATGAACCCTGTAGAGAATGCAGTACAAGCCGACACACTGACGGGGCCCTTCTGGGTACCTCCACAACCCACCCCCCTCCCTATCCTTTACTCAGGGAAAATTCTCCCGTCTGCATCTCTGGCCAAGGCCATGTTCACTGACAATTCACGGACACCAAATGAGTCACGAGCTATAGGGAAACACCAGCTCCCCTTCTCTCCTTAATCTCCTACAGGTTATTTTCTCAACTTTCGGTCATTCCCTACCCTGAATTTTACTTTCAGCGGAAGGGCTAGCAACCAGGTAGCCTAAATACCGGGCAGCTAGAAATTTCTATAGTTTTTAACCTGCGATGCTCAGAAGACAGCATCTTTGCCTGGAAAATAAAGTGGGGCCTCCGGCTCACGCTGCGGCCGTGTGGTGTGCCGTGTACGAATTCCATGCTGGACGCAAGCCACGCACCCAGCCCTCCTCCGGTCATGAGCTTTCCTAACCACTCCGGACTCTATGTGAAGGTGTTTACAAAAAGGCTGTTCATTACCAGTACCTTTTCTTAACCTCAAGTTCTGCTCCACCCTTTAAAAAGACCTCTAAGCTAACGCAGCTGGTCTGAGTGTCAGAAGATAGCTTAGCGTCTCAACTTAGTCATTAATACACTGGGTAACCATGCACCCACTTCTTAAGCTTTAGGACTCAGTGTTTGTCATCAGTAAAATGGAGAGCGAGTCTATAAAAACGTGTATGGAAAAATCAATGCGGGGGGTCACACCCAGCGACGTTTTAAAGAAACGGAAGAGAATAGACTGGAACCAACCAGAACGTATCAGACACAAACAAGTAGGTTTTGATTCAGCTTCAGATAAATGATCTAGCTTGTGCTGCAAATGCGATTTTTAACAGCTTGACTGACATGTAATTCACATACCATACAATTTACCCACTTCAAGTAGGCAACTTGATGGCATTTTAGTATACTCAGAATTACACAATCATCCTCACATCGATTTTAGAGTATTTCATCACCCCAAAAGGAAACCACATGCCCATCAGCATTCACTCCCCAGCTCTTCTCCAACCCTTCCCCCAGCCCAGGGCTACCACCAATCTACTTTCCGTTTCCATGAATTTACCTGCTCTGGACATTTCCACATAAAGAGAATCATACAACACGTGGTCTTCTGTGTTTGGCTTCTTTCACTCAGGATAACATTCTAAAGGTTTGGTCACATTGTAACACATACCAGTACCTCATCCCTTTTGATGGCTGCATAATATTCCACCACGACACCCATCTACTGATGACATCCGGGTAGTTACCACTTTGGGGCTATGAAGAACAACACAGCTATGAACCACTCTTGTGCAGATGTTTGTGCAGACATACAAATGTGGTTTTTTGGGTCACTGTCAATGATGCCAGGGGGCTATAGGGGTTACCATGGTATAGCTACATCATTCTATGATTTTTTCTTCAAAATCAAACTATGGACTTTTGTCTTGAAAAGAAAATAAAGATCATCAAACCAAAGCTGCATTCCTATTGATGCAGCCCCCAGGGAATCTGTGCACAGAAGTCCTTCACTATTGTCTTAAAGAACCTATCATTTCAGAGAATTTCAACCCTTAGAATAGGCAAGTTCGCTGTCCAAACAGACTGAACGGGGCGGGAGAGGGGCGGCTGGGAGAGGGGCATTTCCATGGCGACAGAAGTTGCTGAACCATCAGTAGTATTCAGGAATAGGGGAATAGGTCAATTTCCTTGTTTGGGCCAGTTCCAAGTGCATTGAATTCCAAGATGTGAACTCCTACATCGCAAGGTTTCAGGCACAAGGGCACTCACTAGATATAGTTGGAGGCCACTAAAGGTTCGCTCTCTCTCTACACACACACACACACACACACACACACACACACACTATTCAGTTTATAAACTGTTCCATATGAAATCTGACTCCTACCACAGTGACTATGAAGGAGCTGATGTCAGAGGAGAGACAATCCCCAAAGCAGCTCCCGCCACTAGCAAACCTGCATTAATAATTTAGCTATTAACAGCCATGTGTAACCCAAGGAGCTTGAGAGGGACGAGTCCGTGGCCATCTGGGACTCCGGGAACATCTCCATCGCGGCCCCCTCTCTACTTCAAAATCTGAGACTCTGTTGTCTTAAAGAACTTGTCATCCTCAGAGAAAGGGTACATGACAAATTTGTGAAATCTAAGGAATAAATACAATTCTTATATGCCTTAAATTTATGGCTCTCACAAAGCCTGCAAAATATGATAAACCATTATAGGTTTTTCCTGTCTCCCCTGCCTTGGCCACAATTAATTTCGCCATGTTTGAGTGTAATACAGAATGTAATGCATGGAGGCAGGAGATTTAGAGCTCTCATTGCCTTGCAGTAAATAAGCTTCTGCAGTTTGGGGCCCCAGAGGTAAAAGAAGCAATAACGGCAGTCCTCATTTTGGGGAACAATTTGTGTGCATTTTCTGTTTTGCATCGTTAAGCGAGACAAAAGTGCCCGAAGGAAACCGACAGCACTGGGCTGAAGTCACTCAAAATCCGAACACCAAACCTATTCTGTAATTGAGATGCATGGCACCTCGTATACATACCCTAGAAGAACATCATATTGCAAATAAAAGCTGTGTGTTACCAAAAAAAAAAAAAAAAAAAAATCCATAACAGAAAATGCTCTGGTTTTATTGATACTATAAACATCAAAGGTCTGAAAATACAGCAAAATTCAGTTAGAAAGTTCTGGGTGGGTTTTCCCAAACACTCTCCTGAGAAGAGTAATGGAAACTATTATTTATTGAAGCCTACTATGTGTGCAAACTGTGTTAAGCGTTTACCTATACTACTGTAGAGGGTAGAATTGTGTTTCCCACCCCCCCCCCAAAGATAAGTTCAAGTTCTGACCTCCAATGCCTGTGGATATGACCTACTTATAAAGAGGGATCTGTGCAGATGTAATCAGGTTAAGACGAGGTCATCCTGGATCAGAGCAGACCTGAACCCAATGTCTACGAGAAGCAGCACTGTCAAGTGGACCCCGGGTTTTAAATGTCTCGTGCATTCAACTCAACCAACATTCACTGAGTGCTGAGAAAGTATGAGGAGGAGAGCCTGGTGTAAGAGATTTACAGAAAGACAGTCCCTGACTCTAAGGAGCCCAGTCTTAAGTGTTTTTTCTCAAGTACATGGGCCTGAGCACATGCTTGGATTTAATGAACCCATCATCAACAGGTGTGGTCTGTGCCAGTTGGGCAAAGGGCAGTACACCCTTTCATCTATAGCATCTGTACCACCATCCCCACGTGCACTGCCCCCTGCCCCCACTTCCCAGGCTGGGCAGGGCCACTTGACTAGCTTGGGCCAATGGAATGCGGGCAAGGTGATTCCTATCACTTTCAGGGTAAGGAAAAGCAGCAGCAGCACATGACAAGTCCTGCAAGCTCTTGCCTTGCTATGCCAATGTTCCAGGCAGGAGAGCCCTGATCAGCCCTGGACAAAGTCACCAGGAGGAGCAGAGTCCCTCCCATTCCTGCCACCCCACCTGCAGTCTTTGTGTAAGTGAAGAGTCGGCTTGTTCGTGTTAAACCAATGAACTATTGGGGAAATTTATTACTGCAGCAAAGGCCTATCTTATTCTGACTAATACCTTCTCTAACATACATCCCCAAGGGAGCGTACCACCATCAGTAGCAGGCTACCTTCCAAGATCCAGAGCCTGAGTAGAGCCCAAGCATGAAAAGCTCCCGGTGCAGACTTCTAGCATTACCATACCATTCCCCAGAAAGTTCCACCACCTCAGCAGGCCAACTTATGGAATCTGCAGAAACTCTCTCTCCCGTGGAGCGCACTACAGTCCTGACTCATCTAAAATGAAAACCTCAATGCTACAGACTGATAACTGAAGGGATAATGGAACAGACAGTCCAGGAATCAGAGAAAGGGTACATGAGGGAGGCATCAGGTAAGGAACAAGGATTTCTGAAATAAGCCCTGCAAGGATGCGTCCCAGTAAGCTTGGGTGAGAGGGTTCCAGGGGAGCACACAGACTCCCCGCCCCCAAAACCCACCCCACCCAATTCCCACCTAAAGAAACCAGGCCAGACCACCTGTTCTACACATTTGTGCTACAATGTCACCACTTCCTGAGAGAAAAGGCAAGAACCGGCTTGAATGGGACTCAGTTTTCGCACTGAGGGTGTGCTCCTGGGCAGGTCATTTCACCCCCAAGAGTTTATCAACCAAACAATAATACTCCGCAGGCCTGCCATAAGAAATTTAACTGAACTTATTGCACAAAACAGTCTGATGGTACTACAGACAGTCAACACATACTCTTTCTCTTCCTCACCAGCGTAAATACTGGCCAAATATGTCTGTTGCACATGGGGCTGGAAATGTTTCTTGCAATCAGTAGTGTGAGAGCCTTTTCTAACATCTCTGGGGAGATTTTCTAAATCTCTAGGTAAACTAGAGAGTAATGCTATTTTCCCAAAAATGGAACGATCCAATTCAAGGACTTAATGAGCACCAAACAGACAGCAGATTTCTCAACAAGCAGAGAAAAAACCAGCATAATCAGCAAACTATTTCTCCTCTTCCCCATGCAACCAAATAGGGGAGATAATCCGAAAACCCAGAGGATAACCTCCCGAGCCACACACGAAATGCCTAGACGTGAAGTATCTCCAAGCTACTAGAATTACTGACACAACCACCCTCTAGCTCATTGCCAGAGCTCAGGAAAATGGCAGAGCATCTTTCTCCATAATAAAGCAAACTTCCTTCACTGTGGAAACTAAGCAAGGCGCTTTGTACAGGTCATCCCTTCTGATTTCCAGAATAATTCCACAGAATGGGACAGGGGTCTGTGACACGGATTGTTTAACAGCCCAGCCCAGTACTGAATTAGCTTCTTCTGACTTCTTTAGGGGATTCCTCCCAGTGTCTAAGTCTCCTAGGGTTGCTGTAACCCAGGTGGCCACAAACTGGCTGGCGTGCGATAGAGGTTTATTCCCTCACAATTCTGGAACACAAAAGTCTCACACACAAGTTTGGAGTAGACAAATCTTTTGAGGGGTCACCATTCAACTCACTACACCTCACTACAGGGGTCTAAGCTAGCCAGTCAGAGCACCTCACGCCCACCTCTACCACCAACCCTCCACCCAGCCATACGACCCATATGGTGGGTCCACGCACGGTACTCAACGGACAGAGAGGGGACCGGGAACCAGCATCGTCTTCTGGAAACACAGTGCACACCACGTATGTAACGTGTATGTTTCTAGTAACCAGAAAGTTAAAAGGAGCAAGTACAATTCACTTTAATAACACATTTTTATTTCACCCAACATATCCAAAGTAGGGCAGATACAGTCCTTGTCTTCAAAGCATTTACAGAAGAGGCCCCAAACATGGGACGAATTACAGCAACCCAGAACAGCTGAGGAAAGAAAACGGAGGATGGAAGGACCACAGAGCTCCAACTCGTAGGCAGTGAGACCAAGTAAGAAAGGACCTTTCTTCAGCTTTCGATGGAAGAACCAAGAGCAGAAAATGCAGCTTTTCTGATGGGCTCCAAGTGGGCCTCGAACACCCAACCACACACCATGTTCGCAGCCTGGGCAGAGCAGGGCTACCAATAGCTCCTGCTCACAGCTGAAGCCAGGGCAAAGCCTACGCGGGGGGAAACACAAAACCCCCTTGGGTTTCCATCTTGCCAGAGGGCTGTCTGTGATGATGGAGGTTTTGGCAAACTGCAGGCAAGGAAAGGGCCCCATGGAACGGAACTCCCTCCCCAAAGGGAGGGGTGAACATCGAAGTAGTAGGACTATCTACATGACCACTGGAGACGCGTGAGGATATGAGAGCAAATCTTTCAACAGAATCTTGGGTGTCCCCGAGTTACTCTGTTCTTCACAATATGAAGAGTCTACTGAGTGCTAGTCTGTGATACCCCTTCTTTATAAATGCTATCCCATACAGTCCTCACAATAGTCCACTGAGGTAGTTACTGCCTCCATTTTGCAGAGTAAAAAAAAAAAAAAAACAAACTTGAGATCAGAGGGGTTAAGTGACATGGTCAAAGTCACACAGCCAGGGTTCAGTGCCAAGAGAACCCTTGTTCTCCCTCCCCGCGGGCCTTCCCACTGAGGTCTGTCTTTTCCCAAGATGTGGCCTAATGACCCTGAGCATGGGGCAAAGAGAACTGAAAGAACCAGTCACGGCTCTAAGTAGACCCTGGGCCCCTGAGAGAAAGATTCTAGGTTCTTTTTTTTTTTTTATGAAATTTCCCAACCAATATGAAAACCAAAACCTAAATGATAATGCCTTGACTCTCTTGGGGTCAGCAGTGGCCCAAGGGTCTCCATCAGCAGCTTCCAAGCTGAGGTCCCCAGGGACTATGGGTCCTGAAGTTTCCTAGGACTGGTTCAAAAGGGCCAATTGAACACATCCACTTGCCTAAATGCTGAGCAATTAGCACATCGAATGTCTTTGTTCAAACACACCCGTGCGGTAGCAATAACTGCATCCTTCCAGTGGCCTCTCCTCTCTCAGTTATCAATGTCTTCCATTGGGGCGCCTGGGTGGCTCAGTGGGTTAAGCCGCTGCCTTCGCCTCAGGTCATGATCTCGGGGTCCTGGGATCGAGCCCCGCATCGGGCTCTCTGCTCAGCAAGGAGCCTGCTTCCCTCTCTCTCTTCTCTGCCTACCTCTCTGCCTACTTGTGATCTCTCTCTGTCAAATAAATAAAAAAATAAAATAAAATAAATGTCTTCCATTAACATTTTAACAATACAAATTATTATCTAATAATTGCTGTTTGGTAACAAGCTATTTCAAAACATCTGGTTTGCGGAGGAACATTCTGAAAGAAGAAATATTCTGAAAGAAGAACGCTTGGCTGGGTTAGACAGAAAGGAAGGAGACTGGGATTTACCAGGGCCTGTGTCGTCCACATTGGGAAAACTGGAAACTGCCTCCAGGAGGTGCCCTACCAGAGCCCAAGTTTACCATTAACGAAGAGGTAACATTTCTCATACTGTCATTCTCCCAAACTGCTTAACAAAGCTCACATTCTTTCATTAACCTTCACGGTGAGTGAGCAAAGTGAATTAGAATTTCCATTTTATGTATGCAAAGAGAAACAGTAATCCCATTTCTAAAAGGAGGAACTCAAACTGACTAACTAATCGCCAGTAGATTAGTTCCCTAATGAGAGGGTGCCCATCCTGATAAAGTCAATGGTGAGAAGGAAAGACAAAAGCCAGGGAATCCTGGTGGTAATCCCCTCGGTGGTTTAGCTTTCTTTTTTTTTTTTTTTTAAAGATTTTATTTATTTATTTGACAGAGAGAGATACAAGTAGGCAGAGAGGCAGGCAGTGAGAGGGAAGCAGGCTCCCTGCCGAGCAGAGAGCCCGATGCGGGACTCGATCCCAGGACCCCGAGATCATGACCTGAGCCGAAGGCAGCGGCTTAAACCACTGAGCCACCCAGGCGCCCCTCGGTGGTTTAGCTTTCTATGGGTCATGTATTTCTCTCTGTGAGAAGCCTCAATTTCCCCAACAATAGAATGGGGATAATCTCTGCCACCTGGTAATGAAAATCAAGCTAGAAATTACTTTGGACTGCCTGGATGATCAGCATTATGCAAATTGGTGGTACCATTACAGGGCAACTAACCACAGTTACAACTCTTATAAAAATACTTCCATGGAAATTAAAACTCAATTAAGAGGCTCCATTAAAAAAAAAATCTCCATCACCTTGTTATTTTAAAGACAACAAATTTTAAAGCCCTCTTAGCCATTCCTAGAGAAGGGATAAGTCGAGGCCACTTTTAGGCAACCAACGTGAGCAATGGGAAGCTGAGTAAGGTATAAGGGTCCAGAGTGACCCCCTGACTGATCCAGACAGGGCCCCCGGGGGACCCACCTCAAAATAGCCACCAGAAGCCCTAGCTGACCAAGGGGCCACTTACACCAGGACAGGGACCAAAAAAGGAAAATTCCATACATTCCCATGCCTCCTCACTTCCCCCTTTAACCACAGCCCCCCAGCACTGCCCCCCAGCAGACGGTCTCTCTGCTGTCTTGCTAGCCGCTCCCTTGCAGTGTCTTCAATAAACTTCTATCTCCTTTGCTCTGCTTCCGGTGATTTTCTTTCAGTGCCCACGCCCACAGCCTCCACCCATCATCCGATCACCCACCCCGCAGGATCTAGGACCTTTCTCTAACAGCCTTGATAAAGCTCCACATTGATAACCAGTTGGCTAATAAGAAAGGACAAGACAAGGATAGATAATGGCAAAACAGTTGCAAGGCAGACTAGAATCCAGAGACCAGGGGATCCCTCCCCAGGACACAGCCACTGGCTCACAACCCTTGCCTCGGGAATGACATCCACACCGTATGTCTCTGCACAGAGCTACAAGGTCCAGTGTATCTTACAAAATCTCTCCCGTGCAGGGTACACAGGGCAAAATTTGAGCTAACTTGACTCAATATAGCTTCGCTTATCCAATCCCTTCAAAAGAAGCAAAAGAAGAGCAACAACTTAAAACAAATGGACCAGAAGCTCTGAGGCTCACGATCCCAATGCTTGTCGAACTTGAAAAGGGATCTGCACCCCCAAGTTCACTGCAGCGCTGTTCACAATAGCCCAGACGCTGACACAACCAGAGTGTCCATCAACGGAAGAACGGATAAAAAAAATGTGCTCCCGGAGGTGCACCCCTCCCTGGAAGCAAGATCCCCATTTAAGCTCAAGAACTACCCCCTCTCCCTAACCCAAGGCACTGTGGACTGCTAGGGAAACCACTCTGAGCGTGGGTGTTTAAAATGTAAATGTTTCCATGAGCTGACTCCGGAGGGCTCGGCTGGTGATCAATTTACCTTTTAACTGTCTTTTCCTGCTCCACAATTTGCTCTAGGTGAAGCAGATCCTCCTGCTTAGGTGAGACCGTGAGGCTAAGAAAACACAGAAGCCCTTCCAGGACGGCCACCTAACGGGGCCCTCCAGTCCTGGGCCCCGGGTCCAGCCCCCGGTGCCAAGCACAGCTGTGCTGGGGACCCAAGAACGTGGGAGTAACAGCCCCCATGGAACCCAGGAGTTGAGCCCCCATGGAACTGCAGAACCCAGTCTGCAGCTGATGCATGCAGGAAAACATGGAACACACATCAGTACGTGCCACGTGTCCCGTGAGTGTCGCAAATGGAACTGAGGAGGCTGCTCTGGCCCGGACCGCCCTGGGCAGGGACTGGACCGAGCAGCTCTGCGCTGCAGGTATGCAAACCTCCAGGGAGCATGAGGCTGGAAGAAGGTGGGACCCAGCTCCCAGAGGGCTCCAGTTTGCATTTTTGCCTTTGCCAGAAGGGGTTGGGGGCAGGGGGATGGGGGCGGGGGGCGGGGGGGGAGAGACTCTTCCATGCCATTTCCCTTCCTCTCAAAAACTGTGAATGAGCTCCTGGTTCTTTTCAACTGGCCAGCTTACCCTGCGTCCCTCCACAGCTTCATAAGCCATTGTGAATCAATAAGGAGAGTTCACCCTGGGGCATGTTCCCTGAAGCCTCGCACATGAGCAGATGTCGGCCTGCAAACTGGCATCACGACACAGAGTGGCTACTATGGGTGGGGGGCTGTGGCTTGACGCCGCTGTCCGTTTTCCCTAACCCCCTACCTCCCCGACCTGAAGGCGCCTCACCAGGTCTCTCCCTACCTGGACTCCCCAGGATACCTCTCATTCTTCTTTCAACGCGGCCTGGGAGGATCAGGCATTATTTCCCACAACGTACTAATCCAGCAAAGCCATCTACTCCTGTACCCTTCCTTGTCCTAAAATAGGTGTTGAGAAGTAAAACTCTAATATTTGGTCTGTTTCCCTTCATAATTAACCCCTGCACACACAGCCCCTCTTGTATGTGTTTTCCTCCCGTAATTACTAAGAGGGCTCCCGGTTTGATCCCAACACACTGCTGAGTCTCTTATGCAGCAGAATTTGGCTGGGGGACTACATTTTGGCAACAAGTGTAGACAGAAGTCCCTCCTGAAGAAGGAGGAGCTCATTCTGCTTGGGCTCCTCCTTTCTCCAGCCCTGGAACTTGGGTGACATGCACAGTACTCAAGCAGGCACTCTGGGCCATGGAACAGTTAGCAGAGGAGTGCTTAAGAAAGGGAGCATGGGTCCCTGGTGACTTGGAGCCATCTAGCCACCCTGGATCACCTACCTCCAGATAGCTCTGAAAGTCGCTCAGTGGGCTAAGCACATGCCTGAGCAATGCAGCTTCCATGCTAATAAATCAAGTTATTGAATCTGACTTGAGTTTCAATAGACTGAGAGCTCCCAAACAAAACACATTTACAAATATATTCTAAGCACACCTATTTCTAAGACTCCAGGAAAAATAAAAAGTCAAAGCAATACAGCTAACAGGCACACACAAACACACAGGCATGCACATGCATGCACGCACACACACCACTGAGGTCACTGTCCACCCTGCCACACAACAGAATTCAACTCAAACAGATTCTTCCAGGAAAAGAAGTCCCATTTATTCCAACATCATCTCAGATATTTCTAAGTGTCTTTCTCAGCCTCACTACACTGTGTGTTATTGAACTCTGTATCCCCAAGTGTCTACCACAATGCCTGGCAACATGGTAAATTTGATAATGAATGAAATAAAATTCCTCCACTGACCCAGGAGAGGGTTAAAGAGCGTACACAAGACATACCAACATCTTCCTTCCTGGTGGCGTCTGTCGGTGTTTCCAGTAAACATCCCTCATCCGTTCTCCTGAGGACCCCATCCCTCTTTCCGGTACACAAGCCCCCTACGGAGGCTCCCCCGGGCAGCTCACATCACTGGTTGCGAGGATGAAACTTTCCAGCCCCACCACCTGTAAGTCCTGGCTCATCTCCACCAACCTTCCTCTTCCTCGTAGGACAGTGACTCCCCACATTGACGGAAGAGCTGGATCCACAGAATTAATCCCTCTAACAATCCTCTTCTTGATTGTGAAGGCCCCTAAAGATCTAACCATATACATATCCAAGTTCAACATCTATCGTGATCTGATTAACTGGCAACAACATTAAAGAATTACCTGGCAGGTTTATTGCCAAAAGCAGCTCATTCAACCCTAATGGTCCCCAACGCTGGGACCAGCCTGTTTCTACATCAGGGTCTGGGCCCAGTTCCCCAGCCAGCACCCTATCCTCCTAGGGAAATGAAAGCCTGCAATGCCTCCTACCCAATAGCGAAATGGGCCCCTCTATGCCTTAACTGATTGTCCAACTCTGCCAAAGGCATATTCTTAACGGCCATCCCCCTGAGCTTGGCCACTCAATTCTTACTCACTTGTTCTGAGAAGTTTTTACCACCATCAGCACGCCTTAACAACACTACAGTTCTTTTTTGGTCCCACATCCTTCCACTTTTTTAATTTAATTTTTTAATTAACATATAATGTATTATTAGCCCCAGGGGTACAGGTCTGTGAATCGCCAGGCTTACACACTTCACAGCACTCACCATAGCACATACCCCCGCCCAATGTCCATAACCCCACCCCCCTCTCCCTACTCCCCTCCCCGTGGCAACCCTCAGTTTGTTTTGTGAGATTAAGAGTCTCTGATGGTTTGTCTCCCTCCCAATCCCAATTTGTTTCATTTATTCTTTTCCTAACCCCCAAAACCCCCATGTTGCCTCTCAACTTCCTCATATCAGGGAGATCATATGACAATTGTCTTTCTCTGACTTATTTTGCTAAGCATAATACCCTCTAGTACATCCTTTCACTTTTTAAAAAATCCCTTACTACCCCTTCTTCTTCCAGGCCAACTCTCTGCCCTGGCCCATGGGGAGGTTCTATTCCTGTCCCTCCATCAAGAATGACAGCATCCTCCTATCCTATTTTCCACCCCGTACAACTCAGTACCCAAGACCACATGACGGGCCCACCAGTTCATATGCTGTTTGTGGTAGCCACAACCCACCGTCTTTTATTTTATCTTCCTTTATTTTACTGTATTTTTTAGAGGGAGAGAGCATGGCGGGGAGGGGAGCAGAAAGAGAGGGAGAGAGACAATCTTAAGCAGGCTCCATGCCCAGCATGGAGCCCAACAGAGGGCTCTATATCATGACCCCAAGATACTGACCTGAATCAAAATCAAGAGTCAGACTGAGCCACCCAGGCACCCCCATCATCTTTTAATTACTGTTTGTTTAAACCCTCTACTCCCAGCAGACAAATCAGTCCATAATAACCCTTGGGAAAGTGAAAGGGCTATGGGGATGGGAGGGGGGAGGGGGGGCACAAACTCTAGGTAATGAAACTGACTTAAGGAAGTGTGAAGAGAGCACAGCTGCCAGAATTCCCATCCTTCTCCCAGAGGCCTTTCCTCTATGTTCGAGTTCCCCAGGGAAGAGGACCGGTACCAAGCCATCCACATCTCTAGCTCCCCCCACACAGTTTATCCTATTGCTGCATTCTACTGGGATGCCACTTACAAGTGGCAACATCACACTCGATTTCATTTAGAGGCAGTGGTGCAACTAAAAGGTAATATTCACCAATATGAACATAATCTCTAATAAAACACAGAATTCCAGCTCAAATGCATGGAATTGAAGCTGCAAACTTCCTTCACGGCCAAGCAGTTGCTAGCTTCATTCAGTCTGGAGACACGGGGTGTGGGCCGGAAGGCAGTAGGTGGCCCTTGTATCCAGTTCAGCCAGGGAATGAAGCCAGATGGCAAAGGTCTCAGAGAAACAAAGTCTGCAACTGGCCAGGGTTGGTTAGGATCATGGCAGGGAATGGAGAGATGGGCACCTCCTCTCCCTCTTTAGGCAGCCTTCTCCTACCACGCCTCCAAAGCTGGTGGGGTTTCAGAAATGGGTTCAAATGTACAGAGAAATTTAAGGTATCATAAAGGTAGAGTGCCAGACACACTCAAGAAGGCTGCTGCAGAGCGGCCTCCCCCTCCTCCAGGTGTAAGCCTTTGTGTAATCCTCTCCCCTTAAACGTGGACAGGACCCTTGATTTGCTTCTGATCAAAAGAGTACGGCAAAGAAAACAGGATGTACGTGATTATGTTACAGAAGACTGCAGGGCTCCTCTTTCCTTTGCTATCTTGATGAAACAAAAGGCCATGCTAGGACATGGCCAGGAAGCGAGACCAGCCACCAGCCAACATCCAGCAAGAAAACTGAGGCCTCCATCCAGCTGCCTGCGAGGAAATGAATGCTAACAACCACATGAGTTTGGAAATGGATCCTTCCCCATCCGAGCCTCAGATGAGACCGCAGCTCCAGCTGACCCCTTGCCTGGAGCCTTGCAGAGAGCCCCACTATGCCACACCCGGTCCCCTGACCCACAAAAAATACGAAATAAAAAGCGTGTGATACTTTGAAACACCAAGTTTGGGGTAAAATTGTTACACAGCAATAGAAAGCTAATGCAGGCCAAGTCAGGGGACAGGAAGAGATTGTTTAATAAATGAATGGCGCACACAGCCACCTGGCAAAAAAGTAAAGTTGAATCCCTGACTTGCTCATGACACCAAAATAAATTCCAGATGGTGAAAGACTGAAATATGAAAAATGAATCCAAAGAAGAAAACACGAGTTTTTTTAATATGTAATTCTGGGCAAGGAAGGCTTCCATGCGGCATGAAAATCTAGAAGAATTTCTTCATCTAGAAAGGATGAGTCCATCTAAAGTGAGAAAATCTATCTGCCACTGGTATCACAAAGGGGTTAACTTCCTTAAAAACAGCACCCACAAATCATAAGAAATCAACGTAGCTCCTACACATTAACAAGAAAAGATCCTTTCAAAAAGATACTCACACAGGCATGCCCAGGTAGTGCAGTGAGTTAAGCGTCCAACTCATGATTTCGGCTCAGGTCATGGTCTCAGGGTGGGAGGATGGACCCCACTTTAGGATCCGTGTTGGGCGTGGAGCCTGCTGAAGATTTTCTCTCTCGCTCTGCTCCTCCGTCCCAACTCTCTTGCACTCTCTCCCCCAGCAAAAAAGAAAAGATGCTCACTCATTCTAAGACAAATAAAATAAGGCACCAACTGTGATAAAATGTCGCTGACACGGTGCATTGGAAAGCAGTGGGGAGATGAGCACCCTCATTTATGGATGGGGACAGGGGGACTGGAACAGACTCTCTGGAGGACCATGAGGCATAACCAACAAAGCATCAAATGCACTTAGCTCTTCAACTCAACAATTCCGCTTCTCTAGATATTTAAAACAACCTATGTATAAGGCTATGTCTTAGAACAGGGTTTGTCCCAGCAAAGACGTAAGTCATCCCAGCGAGCAACACCAGATAGGTTAAATAATTTATGGTACAGCTGCACAACAGAATGCCATGAATACCATACACCATAAAAATAAATTAGGCGGCTCTTTCTGTTCTGACAGAGAGATCTCGGAGATAAATTCAGTAAATAAACAACAACAACAACAAGCAGAAAACAGGTGCTTCCAGCAGGGGAGACTAGGGGTGGCCGGGGATGAGATAAGAGGGAGACTACTCGTTGTGTGCTCTTGGTACCTTAGGAATATCATACCATCTGGTTGTGTTCCTTTTCCAGAATAATAAAACCCCAATGCAACTGGAAGAAAAGCATATATGATACAATGATCTCACCCTGATGCTATATATACAGAATATTACACACGTATGCTGTGACATAAAGACACTATAAATGTTACAACTCTGTACTGTATGTTACAGATTCTCTACTATGTTTATATACTCTGTATTGTACGACACACGAGGTTCCAAGAACAGTTTCCTGTGGGCTGGAGAACTGGTAGAACTGGTAACTAAGGAAAATGGGTAACGAAACAGCAGGGGCGAGAGAGGGAACTTCGTTTTCACTGTGGGTTCTTCCATTTTTGTACCATTGTACGTACCACCAATTTAAAAACACACCACTAAAAAACAAGTTTAAGCCACTGTGCTTCCTCTGGTCCTCTTTCTTCCCTTAAGACATCGTGATGGATCCCCCCACAGCGCCATGCTCGAGACTCCCTGTCTTTATCCCCCGTTGAAGAACTGCAGGTGTCCTAAAAAGCAGAATCATCATGCCATCCCACCATGTGTCCGTCTCCACACAGGAGCTGAGTGACCTGGGGCAGGACGCTCAACACTTCTGAGCCTTGGTTTGTGCTTCTCCAAAATGGGGCTAATACCCTTCCAGGTCATAATGCCTCCTGTACTGTTTTCTAGGGCTCCTTCACCAGTTGTCCTAAACTGCGTGGCTTCAAACAACAGAAAGCTCTTCTCTCACAGCTCTGGAGACTAGAAGTTCAAAATCGAGGTGTTGGCACAACTGTGCTCTCTCTGCAGGCTGTAGGCAAGAATGCTTCTTTGCCTCTTCCCTCGTGTCTGGTGGTTGCTAAAAATCTTCAGGGTTCCTTCTTCTGTATCTACATCGCTCCAACTTCCACCTCCGTCTTTATGCGGCCATTGTCCTCCTCAGCCTGTGTTTGGGTGTCCCCTCCTCATAAGGACGCCAGTCCTTGGAATCAGGACCCACCCTAATCCAGTATGACCTCGTCTTAACCAACTGCATTTGCAAAGACCCCATTGCCAAATAAGGTCACGTTCAAAACTGGACTGGAACATGCCTTCTATTTTGTGGACACAGTTCAACCCATCTGGAAGACCGTGGGAAGATGGCAGTGATCATGTTGTAGCGCCCCGAGAACACTGCAGGCAGGCGCACGTGGCAAATGCTTGGCGAGCGGGATCTCATCGCTATCAGACATGGGGGGCTGGTCTTCACCCACGCAGCAGGCTCCTTCTCCGAAGATCAGGCCTGGCTTCTCCACTCCTCATAAAAGCAAAAACCGCAAGCAAGAAACCAAAAGCTAACAAGCCGGCATCCTTACGGCTGATGTGTTGTTAAGACTTTTAAAACAAACAAACGAGGGCTGGGTCCCAAGTCCCTCATGTAAATATTTTATCAGTGGGTCTGTCTGAGAAAACCCCACACAGGCACGAGGGCCCCACACTCCTCCTGGGAGGGACTGGTCTGCCAGGAAGGAGCCCCCTGGGCTGCTCTAAAAGCAGAAAAGGCTTTCCTCAAGGTGCGTACCTCTGGTTCCAACATCTGGCCGCCACCGAGCAACAACTTCCAGAAACAAAGGCCTGGAAGCACTCAGGCTGTAGGGGAGATAAAGCCCCAGGCTAAGGCTGAATCCTGGGCAGCATACACTGGGCCTTCCCAGGAGAGCCAGGCTAGATGGTAAGGCCAGCGAAGAGAGGCAGAAATCCTAGGCAAAGCCCCCCTCCATCCCCCCCCCCCCAACCAAAACAGCCATCAGGACAATCAAAGCTGTTGCCCACCCGGTGAGACTGACTTTGACCTCATTAAGTCATAAGCTCCCTGCAGGGTGGATTTTCTCCATGGATAATGCTGGGAAATCAGGAAGTAAGTGGCCTGGGAGAACCTGGGCCCTATTAACCAAGGAGGCAGACAGAGCTTCCATTGAAAGAGGAAAATGTCTGAAATTCTGAAGCTGTCCTTGGACAGCTGTTCAAAGATTCCATTACGAGTTTCTGGGAAGCCCTCCAGGAGGGCTCACGCCAATGTGAGAGAGAGAGAGAGAGACCCCCCTCCCCCCACAGAAGGGAGATGAGAAAAGTCGGGGCTGAGAGGGCTGGAGCCAGGGTTCGAATCCTGCCTGCTCGGGGCTCTCCCTCCCTCTCCCTGAGCTGCCGTTTCACGAGAGGCAGAAACAAGAGCCCTGGACGCCCCAGCCGCCACCTTCACACGAGGCACCCAGATCTCAGGACCCTGACCTGCATACGAGATGGTGCATCTGAGCCAGGCCCGGTGCACACACTGGACACATTAAGGAAAGGACTGTTCCTCACAAAACAGAAATCTGTTATCTGTGTTGTCCCATCTGCCAGGTGTCGAATGGTTCCGCACATGAGGAGCGTCGCCAACAGAAATAGTCCCCGAGTCATAAGCCCACCAACCACGCCAGTCCCCAAGGGAATCAGAACTGCTGGTGTCACGAAGGTTATTCCAAATAAATTAAAAACAAGTTGCTGAAAAGGTTCTCAAAGGCATGCTAACGCCATCCTGGAGTCAGGGACCCAGGTGCAGAAATAAAAGAAGGTGTCAGGCTCCATGTGAGCCCCAACTCTGCGACCAGGCCATGAGCTGACTCAGGTACACCAGACACCTGAGCCTTCAGAGTCCCCACCTGGCAAACAGGGGTCAGCAGTGCCTCTGCCCCCAAGGCTTCTTATAAAGATTAAGTGAAAGATCTCTCCTAATGCCTTCCTGCCAGGTGCTAAATAAAGGGTCTGCCCCCTCCACTGTTCCTCCCTCCCTCCTCTCTCTGGCTCTCTTCCCCGCTCCCATGGTCACGAGATCCCTCCCCAGTTCCTGCGGACAGGGTCAGGGCTCCCTGCCCAAGAATACCCTTCTCGAAATCCTAAATACCCACAGGCCTGAGCACTGGGCTCCTGCATCCTCCCACTGCTCCCACCCCCCCAGCTCGGCAATTCCTTCCCCGTCCCCTGAAGTCATGCCTGGGGACTAAACAGCCTCTGCCAGCAGGTCCCAAACGTGTGTGCAAACGTGCAGGTCCCCTGCAAGGTGTTCACTGGTCAGCAACATTCAGGAGCCATTGCTGGGACCTCTCCCTGTAGGTAAATTGTGCCATATAAAAGACCATCTTTTTTCTGAGGATGAGAAATTCCTACATTTTTGCAGTAAAGCGTGATTTCTTGTATAAAACAGTGATATAATAAAGGATGGGGTTTTTTTTTTTTAACACTGTTCTCATTTGATCAAATAAAGTAGGTAACTCAATATCAGGAACCCACCCTTTCAGGGTTCATTTTTATTATTTTACGGGTCCAGAAATCCAAGTCTGGGACTCGCCTGACGCCTGGCGGCCTGCACTTCCTCCCCAGCTCAACTTCTTGACCCTCACTTATAAACCCAGCTTCTGCCTCACGACTCCAGGGAAACTGCTGGCTCGAAGGTCACCACATCCAGGCCCCTTCCCGGCAGCCCGCCTGACCGCCAGGCCAGGCCCTCCTGCGATCGGACACACAGAAGACGGCATACTGGTCAACCCCGGTCTGTCTACACTGCTTCCATCTAGGCCAAGGCCTCCCAAAGCCCACCACACAAGCCCGGGCTGTCTCTGGCACACGCAGTCCTCATCACCACCCACCCGCCAAAGCACGGGGCCTCCAGCTGGGAAAGCCCAGAGCCCACAGCCTAGAAATACCAACAACTGGGAACATGGTAGGTGTATTCGTAGTCGAGCATGCCCTCTTTCTAGCTTTGGCTCCCACTCCTCCTTGACACTCCAGCCAAGCTGTCATCTTTGGGGTTCCCCAATTATGCTGCATACCCTCTCACCTCTGGGACTCTGCCTGTGCCGGCTGGCGTTCCAGCCTATCTCCCACCCCTTCCTCTAAGTCCCCGTCAAGACCTCCTTGCCGATCCTGGCTTACCCATCACAGCCGGGGTATGTGTGGACCTCCTCAGGATTCCACAGTCTCAGTTCCGTGCCACTCTTGGGACCGGACGGCTCTCCACGCTACAACCAACCCCTTACGAGATCCATCCACCTGCGCACTCTCCCTCTCCTGCTGCCCTCCTTATTTCAAGTAGGGAAACTGGGTATCCAGCAGGACTTGCCACAGTGTCTTACAAGTAAGTGAATATAAATAATTGTTCTAAAAAGCTCCAGTGAGTAGATCCCAATCTATCATTTTCAAACAGATAAGCTGATACAGGAGGAAGACTCCTGTGGCCTGTGGGGAATGTCCTCCTAGGACCAAGGCTAGCAATGTTTATATGCGTACATACCCACACACACATACACACCGGGCTGTGTACACACACACACACACACACACACACACACACACACACACCATCCATCCATCCCCACATCTCAGGCAATGCCTGTGGACGGTATCTAAAATTCAAACCCAATGGGATTTAAAGCCACTGTCCTTGGGCCCCAGCCCTCCCTGCCCCCACAATTCTGAAGACTCTGCTCTCCCATCAACTTTGACAACAGTGAACTTTCTGACTTCCGGGTTGTTCTGCTTGTCTTCTTTGGGTTTAATCTTTACCACATTATTTTCGTACCTTCATCTGAGTCACCTTCCCCAAGTGGCAGTGTTATTTATTTAATTTACAAAGCCAGCCTGTTAACTCTGTTCTGTTCCCTCTCCCCTCCTCCCTGCCCACATTTGTAAATCCATTAAATGGCCTTTTTATGGTACACTATGTGTGCAAAGAACTCAAGTCCACAGAGATATCCATGTCTTCCCATTCTGCTCTTGTCCTCCAATTCTCAAAGAAATGAAAATTCCTTAAATAGAAAAGGGAACAGTCAGGGTTTCCTCTAAACAGTCCCTCTCAATGTACTTCGAGAAAGGGCATTTCTCTTTCAAATACTTTGAGGCCCTTCAGTTCACCTTAGGAACTCATTTAAAAGGAGGCGCTCCAGAGAACCCAGGAAACTTAATGACCCTCCCCGAAGCAAAGCGGTTCACTCCCTCGAAGTCAGCACGGAACCAACATATGTGAAATTACCATCAGTCCCTTCGCCCACGTACACACACCCCCTCAACACAAAACTTACCACAGAATCTGTGGCAGCACCACGGACGCGGGTGAGCCATGTGAATCCAGAATCAAACCTAGCACCGACCCTTCACTATACCCCAGGTCGTGCAGGAGACCACCCCTGAGAACCGGTACACCAGCCCAAGGACGAACTCCAAATACTTGGGTATCTTCAGAGCCACCGACAGAAAGCAAGCCATCTGAATGTACTTCAGAAAGACCAAGAAGGCAGGGAAGAAACATCTCAGGAAAGGGGGAAAAGGGAAGGATACATTTATTTAAGGTCAGGTGAAAATGAGTCAGAAAAACCTCACTTCAAGTTCATGAAATTTTAGCACTGATAAACGTCCAATGGACCAACAGTCCTCATCTCTTGTTCTAAGACCACCAACAGGAGCACCATAGTCTCTGGTTAAAAATATGCTCATGGGGGTGCCTGGGTGGCTCAGTGGGTTAAAAGCCTCTGCCTTCAGCTCAGGTCATGATCCCAGAGTCCTGGGATCGAGCCCCGCATCGCATCAGGCTCTCTGCTCAGAGGGGAGCCTGCTTCTTCCTCTCTCTCTGCCTGCCTCTCTGCCTGCTTGTGATCTCTGTCTGTCAAATAAATAAATAAAATCTTAAAAAAAAATATGCTCATGGATCTCAGAATAAAACTCAGAAGCCTTAATGGACCTGCTGTACTGTACATACGATGTGATGCACCTATGTTGGCAGAAGCTCATAAATTCATTCAACAAACGCTCACTGAGCACCCACTTCTGTGCCAGCCCGGGGCGGTAGGCACTGGGGATTCTGACGTGAATGACACAGTCAGCCCTCAAACCCAGTCTCAGAGCATGAATTGTAAGCACGTGGGAAGTGCTAATAAAGTCCCGGGCACTGGGCTATGAGGTACCTCTCACAGGTCAACAGCCAGTATCGGAACCCAGAGCATTGGATTCCAGAGCCTACCTTCTGGGTCATCACACCCCCATACCTCCATCAGCAGGGGGGTGCCAGAAGGAGCCCTCTCAGTTCTGTGGGCTCAGCAGCCGTCCCAGAGTCAAGCACAGGCCTGCCTTCTAGTTGCCCTGCCAGAGAAACACCCTGACACTCAGAATCCTTGTCAAAAGGAGATATTCTACTCTTCCGACAAAACCCGACCTTCTCAGCCAGCCCTAAAAGCTGGAGTTCTGGACCTGGAAATTCCGGCTACACCAACAGGGAACCAGCTTTGCAGAAGGCCCTCAGGCTTCTCCATCTCCATCCAAATGGAGGTAGAGTGTGCAGCCCCTTGCCCCCTGCCCCCCAACCCCGCCCCTGGACTCAGGCCTGGCCACAGTCTGCCACACTCCCCTGGCTAGTCACCAGGGGGAAAGGACATTAAAACCACAGCACATTACCACTTTGTGCCCTTGGGAAACTAAGAACGCTAAATGCTAAATAGTGGAAGAAATGTGCGAAAACAGATGCTCTCATAAACCACTAACGGGGGTAGAGGAGGGTAGGACCATTTCAAAGGGGGAGCTGGCAACATCTGGTCAGGCTCCAAAGGCACAAACCCTTTGATCCAGCAGCTCTGCCTTGAGAAAATTGTGAAGTCCCGCCCTGGTGCACGGGATTGCCACAGCAGTGGGGCCAGGGGCGGTAAGAACCCGAAGGTCTTGTTAAGAGACAGTAAACAAAGTACGGTATATTCCTACAGTGCAACACCTTACAGCAGTTAAAAACACGCAGCTGTACGCAGGCGTCTGGCTGACTCAGTGGGGAGAGCGTGCGACTCTTGATCTCGGGGTCATGAGTTTCAGCCCCAGGTCGGGTGCAGAGTCTACTTAAAAAAATATACCTATGCGTGGCCACATGGAAGGACCCCCAACATTGTAAGAATACCAAAAAAAAAGGTAAGTTGAAAAACACACACAGTGGCATAGCATTATAGCCCTGTACACAGACACACATAAATATGGCAAGAGATTAAAACAGAAACAGAGGGGAGCCTGGGTGGCTCAGTGGGTTAAGCCTCTGCCTTCCGCTCAGGTCATGATCTCACGGTCCTGGGATCAAGCCCCACATCGGGCTCTCTGCTCAGCGGGGAGCCTGCTTCCCCCTCTCTCTCTGCCTGCCTCTCTGCCTACTTGTGCTCTCTCTCTCCCTCTGTCAAATAAATAAATAAAATCTTGGAGAAAAAAAAAAAAAACCCAGGAACAAAAAGGCTATACCTCAACTTGAGGACAGCAGTGACCTCTGGGCAAAAGACAAAGTCATGAGATGAGGCAAAGTCTTTGATCAGATCTGTATCTGCTTTTCTATTAAAAAAAACAAACAGGGGCGCCTGGGTGGCTCAGTGGATTAAGCCGCTGCCTTCTGCTCAGGTCATGATCTCAGGGTCCTGGGATCGAGCCCCGCATCAGGCTCTCTGCTCCACGGGGAGCCTGCTTCCTTCTCTCTCTCTCTGCCTGCCTCTCTGCCTACTTGTGATCTCTCTCTCTGTCAAATAAATAAATAAAATCTTTAAAAAAAAAAAAAAACAAACAGGGGCACCTGGGTGGCTCAGTGGGTTAAAGCCTCTGCCTTCGGCTCAGGTCATGATTCCAGGGTCCTGGAATCGAGCCCCGCATCAGGCTCTCTGCTCGGCGGGGAGCCTGCTTCCTCCTCTCTCTCTCCCTGCCTCTCTGCCTAGTTGTGATTTCTCTCTGTCAAATAAAAAACAACAACAACAACAACAACAAACAAAAACAAAAACAAAAAAACTCAATTAAAACAACAAATGTGGGGCACCTGGGTGGCTCAGTGGGTTAAAGTCTCTGCCTTTCACTTAGGTCATGATCCCAGGGTCCTGGGATCGAGCCCCGCATGGGACTCTCTGCTTGGCAGGGAGCCTGCTTCCTCCTCTCTCTTTCTCTGCCTGCCTCTCTCCCTACTTGTGATCTCTAGCTGTCAAATAAATAAATAAAATCTTTAAAACAACAACAACAACGACAACAAATGTTAAAAATCTGAAAGATCGGTGTGATAGGTACATCGGTATCTGTTACACTATTCTTGGAGTTGTTTTTTTTTTTTTTTCATGATCTTTGAAAGATTCCAGAATTTAAAGTAAGCAAGTTATTTTAAAACACCCAGGTAACTCAGTCATCTAGGTTTAAGAACCACTCAAATGTAGGGGATGAGCACGAATAAATCGGAACGCCGTGCACGGAGTCCAACAAAATGCAAAGCAGAGGTAAAGGCAAGGCCGGGTAAGCCGTTAGGAAGTGAGATTACGAAATATTACTCAGCCTTTAACAAAGAAGGAAATCCTGCCACTTGTGACGCCACAGATGGACCGTGAGGAGACTATGGTAAGTGAAAGAAGTCAGACAGAGAAAAATACTGTATGGCGTCTTGAGGAATCTTAAAAAAAAAAGAGAAAGAGAGAGAGAGAGAGAACGAGAAAGTCAAACTCATAGAAATAGAGAACAGATCAGCAGTCGCCAAAGGCTAGGGGTGGGGGTGGCAAAATGGGGGGCAAATGTCAAAAGGTACAAACTTCCAGTTACAACAGTGACAGCTAACAACGCCGTACTGTACGTCTGAAAGGTGCCCAGAGAGTAGGTCTTAAAACTTCTCATCTCAAGAAAAGAGAATCTGTAACTCCGTGAGGTGATGGGTACGAAGGGAACGTACTGTGGTGACTGTTTTGCCATAGATCCATATATCCAGTTTTTAAAAAGTCAACTTAATTCTGTGGTCGGGGGTCAAATATGGGAGGACCGCTTTCTAGACATGGAGAGTCACTGGCAGGGTCCTGAGGGTGAAGAGGAAACTTTCTTTGAGAAACTGTGCAAACACAGACACCGTCTAAATCAATACTCGGACTAGACAGTAAACAAGGGCATACACTCCACACACAATGGCTGCATTTAGCTGTGGGGGAAGGAGTGAGCCACAAAACACCAGCCCTTCTCCGTCAAGCTGGCCAGAATCACTTGTAAAAATCCAACAGGAGACAAGGATCGCCTGGGCACCAACACCATCTCCAAGAAAGTCAGAGCAAGGATTATTTGTTTCAGCTGACCCCATTGGCAAGGTGAAGGGAGTATTCCCGCTAAGGCCTGGGTGCCTGGGCACAGAAGCTGCTGGAAGGGCCAGGGGACCGAGGGACTACCTCTGCAGAGCTCTCTCGTGCCGTGCCCACTAGGGTCCACAAGCCAGACAGAAGAAGAGCACAGATTTCCAAATGAATCAAGAGGAGTTTTGTTGTTTTTACAATTTACTGTTTACTGTGGAATGGTTTCAGCCTTACCCACCGCCCCCTACCATCAGTAACACTACTCTACCAGTTTGAATGGGGACGGGTGCACAGAGGTTTCCTCTCCCCCCAACTCTTGTAAATCTCAGCTGTGAAATGTACGAGGAGTGAATTCCTGGGAAGCGGCAGATTGGAGTGTTGGGTAGACAAGACGGTCCAATGCCAGGCAAGAGGCTTTGGAACAAAAGTAATGGCAACACCAATTTCAGGTCCCCGGGGACCTGAAAGAACCCACAGGGGAAGGCAGATTCCAGTGTCTCACCGCTGAAAACAAGGCTGCCACACGCATCGCTGTAGCTGAATTTTTTTGGTTTTTTTTGTTTTTTTTTTAAGATTTTATTTATTTGACAGAGAGAGAGATCACAAGTAGGCAGAGAGGCAGGCAGAGAGAGAGGAGGAAGCAGGCTCCCCACGGAGCAGAGAGCCTGATGCGGGGCTCGATCCCAGGACCCTGAGATCATGACCTGAGCCGAAGGCAGCGGCTTAATCCACTGAGCCACCCAGGCGCCCCTGAATTTTTTTGTTTTTAAGCTGCATTTATTTATTTGAGAGAGTGAGAGAGAGTGAGCATGAGAGGGGAGAAGGTCAGAGGGAGAAGCAGACCCTCCATGGAGCTGGGAGCCCAACGCGGGACTCGATCCTGAGACTCAGGGATCACAACGAGAGCTGAAGGCAGTCGCTCAACCAACTGAGCCATCCAGGCGCCCCTGCAGCTGAATGTGTGTATGCATCTCCAAACTATTTAATTAGGATAAATTCCGAAAAGGGGAATCGTGGAGTCAACGGGGGAATGGTGTTTCTCGGCTTTTCCTGCATGTTAACACCATCCACTTACAACGACATAGATATGAACAGTCTCTTACCTACAACAAAATGCTTCTGAATACATGATTCTCAAGGCATCACAACCACTACATAAAATCAGATGGGGCAGGTAATGTCATTCCCTATGTACAGACAAGGAAATGAGCTGAGAGAGCCCACCACAGACTTGGTTGGGTTAGGTGGTTTTATGGACAACATCAAAGAATATACCCATTCTGTGCCATCAGACCATTTGTGGCCCCCGATGAGTTTAACAAGGGAGAATGCTTATGCTATATTCCAAGTGAAAAGAGCAGGATATGAAAATACATTCTCAGCATGATCAAAAGTACGACAATAGAAGAAAATAAACCCGTGTTAACAGTCTTCGGTTTACAGAACCATAACTTGTGCCCTTCTCTCGATGCCTCTCCAGATTTTTATAATAAACCTGAATAATCATGGAAATAAACAACATTTAGTGGGCAATTGTAAAAGCTAAATGCTTTATGCTCAGTATCTCCTTTAAACTATGTCCACACGGCAAGGACCATTACTATTCCAATTTACAGGTGAAGACAAGTTGAAGAAACCTGGCCAAGGTCAAGGTGGTGAGCGGGAAGTGAACCCAGGCTGACTCCCCTGAAAGCCCATGACCCCAGCACCACATCAGCGCCTTCCCAAACTTCAATATGTGCAGAAATCACCTGAGGGTCTTGTTTTTCTTTTCTTTAAGGGCCGGGGGGGGGGGGGGGGGGGGGGTGGTCAGGGAGAGAATCTTAAGCAGGATCCACGCCCAGTGCAGAACCCAATGCAGAGCTTGTTGTCATGACCCTGAAATCATGACCTGAGCTGAAATCAAGAGTCCGACGCTTAACCGACTGAGCCGCCCAGGTGCCCCTCATCTGAAGGTCCTGCTAAAGTACAGATTCAGATGATGCTGCCGTTGCTGGCCTGTAGACCACCCTTTGAGGAGCAAAGCTCTACCGTGATAATCCCTACCCTGTAAACTTAAAGGAGGAAATACACTTTCCTCAACCAGGAAAATGTCTGCTCATACTTTAAAAGCTATCAATGTTTATTAATCTATAAAAGCAACAAACACTTTCTTTCTCAATAACTCTCTCAAAGCCTTCTTCTCCATCCCTATGGCAGGCTCAGAACTATCCTTGGAAACTCTCCTGCATAGACACCGACCCTGAACAGCCACTGGTGTCAGACCTGCTCGGCCCAACGGGAAGCGTAATCAACTTTCTCATCTCATTAGCAGGGAGGATTTTCTTTCCGCGAAGCTTCCGTTAGAAAACACGTCCACGAGCCCAGGGAGCAGGTGTGCGGAGGAAAAGCTACCGGGAGTGTCCAGCGGAACATGACAGCCATCCCCACCCCAATCCCCGCTGCAGACACCAGCACAATTTCCGTCTGCCTTTCCCTCTTCTCGTGGACGTCTTCTTGGAAACATTAAAACTATGTATTCTTTAAGTATTTTAACCTTCCAAAATTTGGCAAGCACTAGCTAATTTTATACTTGAAGAACCTTCCACAATTATGAATTAAAGCACCCTTTAATTGCGTTCCTAATTCTTCATGTCTTTTTATATGGGATTATCAGATATTCATTGTTTTAATGAACCTTGAGCTATGTGCAGTAACCCTGTTTATCTATCTTAATGCCTAATGCTATGAAATTACTTATCTAATGCCATAAAAGTAGCCCCTGAATAATGGATTTTATTTCCCTAACTTTTCATCCTATTTACATCTTGGTTTCTACTACCTCTCCTACAATAAAGAGATGGGTGATTTTTTTTTTCCAGTAAGACTTTGTGACAGTTTGTTTTACACTGACTCTTATAATTGATGTATTTCGGGTGCCTTGGGGGCTCAGTGGGTTAAGCCTCTGCCTTCGGCTCAGGTCATCATCTCAGGGTCCTGGGATTGAGTCCCGCATCGGCCTCTCTGCTCAGTGGTGAACCTGCTTCCCCCCACCCCCGCCTGCTGCTCTGCCTGCTTGTGATCTCTCTCTCTCTGTCAAATAAATAAAATCTTTTAAAAAAATAATTGATGTATTTCTATCACTCTCCATTTTTCTCGAAGATCGTATTTGTTAGCGCACTTCCTTTCTGGAATCATTTACGTGGCTTCGGTAGCCAATTTTTATTTCCTATGAAACTGGACCCGAAGATAACCTTAAGTTTCTTACTAGTTAATACTGTTAACACTGATATTTTACAAAACACAACTGTTTTCACGTTTTCCTCTTGGTAACTTCTGCTGTTCGTTAAGCGCACCATGCAAACTCCCTTCAAATGGAATGAAGACACAAAGCAGTTTTACCGACCTGTCTGAAACCCTTTTACACGCCACATACTAGCCTCACAACGTGTGCCTAATTTATTCCGATTTTAAAATGCTGATCTTCGGGCGCCTGGGTGGCTCAGTGGGTTAAAGCCTCTGCCTTCAGCTCAGGTCATGATCTCAGGGTCCTGGGATCGAGCCCCACATCGAGCTCTCTGCTCAGCAGGGAGCCTGCTTCCCTTCCCCTTTCTCTCTCTGCCTGCCTCTCTGCTCACTTGTGATCTCTGTCTATCAAATAAATAAATAAAATCTTTAAAAAAAAAAAATGCTGATCTTCGCTTTCCTAAGACCTCTTCCTCTCTGCCTTTTTTAAGCCATGGATACCTATGGTAGAGATCTTTACAGGTCTCTGAAAATGAGTGAGACCTTTCCAAAACCTGGAGGAGAAACGACGTACCACCGTAGGATACAACGTGCCTGACCAGGGAAAGAGAAGCCTCATTCTTCCTTCACCAGCTTCTCTTCTTCAGAATCACAGTCTCATGTCCTTCGTGTTACCTCCATTCCTTCTAGGAAACCTACAGATATCCTACTGTGTGATGACATTATGCCAAGCCCTGGCTCAGGGACTCAACCAGACCAAGGCAGCCGTCAAGAAACCTGTGTGACCCCATCCTGCCCTGTGGAACTTTAATCCCCCCAAAAAAGGAAAAGTTCTTTTTTCCCTTGAGGACTGTGGCTGAGTCACATTTTATGAGTACCTTCAAAAGATCCTGAAACTCGGGGCGCCTGGGTGGCTCAGTAGGTTAAAGCCTCTGCCTTCGGCTCGGGTCATGGTCTCGGGGTCCTGGGATCGAGCCCCGCATCGGGATCTCTGCTCCGCGGGGAGCCTGCTTCCTCCTCTCTCTCTGCCTGCCTCTCTGCCTGCTTGTGATTTCTGTCTGTCAAATAAATAAAATATTAAAAAAAAAAAAAAAAAAAAAAGATCCTGAAACTCTCCCCTTGGTGCTGGAAGGTATTCCTTTTTCCAAATCTATACATTCCTATGTCTGGACATCTCTGACTCCTCTGGTAAGTTTATAATTCAAACACTGGGCATTGCTACCATGTTTTTGACATCTGTTCATTTTTTCTTGTATTGTCCTTAATCAACTCCTTGGGTACCATAAATGACTTTGGGGCATGCTAAATCCCGACCTCGCTGCATCACTGCGGCCTGTCCTAGGTCCCATTAGGCTGCACAGTTTCTCTATAACATTTCCAAGGGTGGTTCTGTCTTTCATTGATACAGAATATTCCTGACACAGGCCATGTCTTCAACCTTGTCTCTTCTACAGTAGTTAGCCCCAGCTCTCTCCAGGCCTGCTTCCCCAGGCCCCGCCAGTGAGCCGGGCTCACGTGCTACCACCATACTTTTTAGTCAAGCTCATGCTTATGTTTTCACGAAATCTGTTTCCAAAACCCTTTCTGCAGTTCTGTTCTGGTTTCTCTCAGCATCGACACTTTTTTACAGCATTGGGATTTTTTTCTGAGAAGACACCCTTCACTGCTAGTCACCCTTCCATCATCCCCTAAACCCCCCCCCATTTTATTTTTATAATAATAAACAAGTGGGGCGCCTGGGTGGCTCAGTCATTAAGCATCTGCCTCCGGCTCAGGTCATGATCCCAGAGTCCTGGGATAGAGCCCCGCATTGGGCTCCCTGCTCAGCGGGAAGCTGCTGCTTCTTCTCCTACTCCCCCTGCTTGTGTTCTCTTTCCAGCTGTGTCTCCCTCTGCTAAATAAATAAATAAAATCTTTAAAAAAATAAATCTTAAAAAAAAAAGGTTTTTTAAAAAAAAAACTTCTATTTAGAACTTTCCAAACCAATTGCTTTTTTTTTTTTTCCAACTGACCACAGGGCTACAAGTGTGACGAGGACTCCTTTTTCAGCCTCGTCCAATTAGTTTAATGACTCCCAGAGAACACAGCTCTGATTCAAGCCTGGGGCTGCAGGAAAAGTTCCAGGGCCGCCATCAAAGAGGACACACTTCTGATATCCTCGAAGCGAACCTCCCTGGGCCTTATAATAACGAGCAGGGATTTTTAATGCACTAAAATTAAAACACCCTTTATGCTTTCATTTCTCTACGCCAACAGACACACAAGTGTCCCACGTGGAACACTGGCTCCTTGGGTTTGCAAGTCTCCTCAATCAAGTTATTCATAAAGTCCATGTCCCTCCAGCACCCAGTTCCCAAAGGCCTGTTCAGAGTAAGCGAAATGGCTGCCCTCCCTCTCCGTGGCCTCCCTCCAGGCCAGGGATAACCTCTGTCTTCACACTGCGCTATTTGTCTGTCAAAAACCACAGCTGGATCTGAGCACCAGCCAATTCACCCAATTAACAGTCTCCTGATATCACAATGACTCATGAAAAGGAGAGGACATGGAAGAGAGTTAGGAATCCTGAGGCTCGCTCTGCTCTGCCGAGAGCTGACAGGCCTGTGGCATTATCTTCTCACAAGGCACGACCCACTGCCCACAGGAGCCCCTTGGTTTGAGGCAACGAGATGGGGCGAATTATTTTTTACTTTCTTTCCAGTGCAGTACATTAACATTTCACCTTCCACAATAAATAATACCAACGACGAGTTCAGAAAAAGTTCTCCCATATGTGAACCACACAAGCTTTAAGCTCAGGGTCAGAAAAAATAAGAAAAAACACTTCAGTTTTTCTTTTTTATAGGAGGCATTATAACCAGCACTTTCTTTTTGCCTGAAAAACCTATTACTGGACTTTATGAACAGTGGGCCTTTCTCTCTGGCACCCAGCGGTATTTGAGGGAAGTACTGACCGAAAAGAAATCGCTTCAGGTTGGCATTCCTACAGAGTATTTCCATCAACAGGGGAGAAACAAGTCTCCATCAGTAATACATTCAAAGGCAAGCCTCCCGGTGTTGAGATAATTTGCTTGTCATTATTGTTCCTTTTAATAAAACAAGCCTCCACAAAGGCAGACTTAAATACCTAAAATGACACGTTCTCCATAGGGAGGAGTGGCAGAACATCAGTTTAAATCTGCCAAAGACAAGCCACTTGAATAAGATCAACTCAGGACCACTTAACTCCGACGGTTCTCTAACATCATTCTATCCAACATGATAAGCACAGGATTGTTACTGACATCCCTACCCAGTGATGGAGCTGTCTAGCACAAGCTAGGGAGTACACCTGCTTCTTCTGGCGTACGTGAACTTGAGTTGAGCGTCTACTCAATGCCAAAGCAGTAAAGCCCAGGGTGAACAGCACAGGTTCAAGTTGTACGGTCTTATGTGCCAATTCTGAAACCACCTCTTGCTGGCTGTGGGCTCAGGAAACTTACTTAGCCTTCTAGTTTCATCTATAAAATGGCAGGGCAGAGCACCTACATGAATAAACTGCTTGAAAATGAAATAAGGTTCATGTGCTGAGGAAGCATTACATGAATTACGGTATATACAAATATCTGAAGATTTTTTTTGTTTTGTTTTAAGATTTTATTTATTAATATTTGACAGAGAGAGACACAGTGAGGGAGGGAACACAAGCAGGGGAAGTGGGAGAGGGAGAAGCAGGCTTCCCGCGGAGCAGGGAGCCCAATGTGGGACTCAATACCCTGGGATCGTGACCTGAGCCGAAGGCAGACGCGTAACAGCTGAGCCACCCAGGCACCCCCCAGAAGATGTTTTCAAAGATGCTTTTGAAAGATGGATAGATACATAAGAATTGAAAGATGATCAGGAAGATGCATTCCTTTGGTACTATAACACATTTGAAATCAGGATGTGCCTAATTTATCTTTGATACTGAAACACTTCTGAAATCAAGATGCACTCAACAGCCAGCAGCACCTGGTGACGGCATAGGGCAGAAGGGTGCTGTGATTCACCGATCCTGCCAGTACCTGGGAAACTTGGTCACTTGCCCACTCCCGTCCAGTTCTGTGCACGGACACTATAGCAGGGTTTGGGTCCACCTGCTATTCCGAATGTCTCTCAACAGATTACCTAACATTCTGCATTAAAATGAGAAATCATCACGTACACCAAAAGGCAAGGAAACAGTGTAAATTCGGTGATCGGGAAGCAAGTATCTGTCATTGGAAAAATGACTGCCATTCCATAATATTTTGCAAAGCAAGAGCCAAGAACTTTAAAGCACTTAAGAGAGAGGGGCACCTGGGTGGTTCAGGTGATTGAGCATCCACCTCTCAATTTCAGCTCAGGTTGTGATCTCAGGGTCATGAGATCGAGCCCCGTATCCGGCTCTGTGCTCAGCAGGGAGCCTGCTTGAGATTCCCTCCTTCTCCCTCTGGCCCTCTCGTTTGTACAGGTGCGCACATGCTTTCTCTCACGCGCGATCTCTCTCTCTCAAATAAACAAATCTTTAAAAAATAAATAAATATGGGCGCCTGGGTGGCTCAGTGGGTTAAGCCACTGCCTTCGGCTCAGGTCATGATCTCAGGGTCCTGGGATCGAGTCCCGCATCGGGCTCTCTGCTTGGCAGGGAGCCTGCTTCTCTCTCTCTCTCTCTCTCTCTCTCTGCCTGCCTCTCTGCCTACTTGTGATCTCTGTCAAATAAATAAATAAAATCTTAAAAAAATAAATAAATAAATAAATAATAAAAAATAAATAAATAAAGCACTTAATAGAGGGAAATACAAGAGCTGAAGCCACACTTGCAAAGAGGAAATGGCAAATGCTCTGGAATAACCCAATTGTCCCAACGGGGGGGGGGGGGGGGGCAGATGTAACCAACTCACCAGCTAAAGGAGAAGTAATAAAATAGGTGTTGAAGTATTTAGATGAAAAAGACATAAAATGAAAACAACAAGTCAAAAGGCTACAAATACAGACATGTGTGAGCTCATTAAACTGTGTGTATGTGTGCGTATTAATCCCTGTTAGGGCTAAAATGATATACACCAGTCAACAGTAATTTAGGAAAGGAGAGAGAAATGCAAATGAAAGACGAAGGAAGATTTTAATGTTCTATTGTAATGATCCTATTTTGTTTGAATTTTTATAATGAGCAGCTATCTGATGTTATTATTTATGTAATATTTTCAATTCAAGAAGATTACAAGAAAATAATGTAGGTACAGCCTCAGTACCCTGCCACAGAAAGAGTAAACTTTCAATGAGGGGCAATCCTTACCACACACCCAGATACCACAAAAGATGAAAGAAAGAGCACATCCTCGCAGAACGATAAAGAAGGAGCTTGCTCACAAGCCACAGAAGACACGTCTTCTTCAAATCCCAGAAGCCAAGGGCTACAAGAGTCTTAGCACACCCGCGTGTGTGTCCCATATTCTAACTGGAAAGCTAAAGAGGCACCTCTGAGACGTGTTGAAGAAGGACCCCTCCGTTAACTCTCCCCAAAGGCGCTATCCCGTGCTCCCAGGCTCTGTGATGTCCCCGCTCTGTTCCCATCACGATCGGGGATGCATCAGTACACCTCACATTCAGGAATGCCTTCGAGATACTGCTTGCGGAGAAGTGCCTTCTAGGGTAAGGAAAGAAGGTAGACAACTCCATGTCCCTCATCGGGTCATCTGGTGCTTCAAGGGCACAGAACACGTGGGACACAGCTTCACGCCCTTGAAGCACAGCACAGTGCCTGGATGGGCCCGAGCTGGTAAACTGCGCTGTGGAGGAGACCAAGAAAGCACCGAGAAGAATTTTCTAGTTGATCCAAAGACAAAAGGGAACGAACACCTGGTGATGTTGGGAAGCTAGAGTTCCTCCTCGATAGAAGGGCTCTCGGAAGAGGGTGGGATTGGAGGCACAGGTGCCTGACCTGAGGTCACGCGCACTTGTCCCCTCCCTGCCCGGCGTCCCTCGTCGTGGTGCCTCCTTTCGTCCTGCACAAAAGACAGCAGACAATGCCCGCTGCTGGTCTGAAGAGAGGAGGAAGGAAAACACTCGAGGGAGGCTGGATGCTGAACAAAGAGAAATGACAGCTGGAAGGAGAGTGTCTTAAAGGAATCCGAGTGTCTAAAGTGACACGGAGCCTAACTCTAAAAAGACTTCAGAGAACAAAGTCCAAGATGAAAATTTTCCCCCAAACCAACTTGCCGCTGGTGCTGATGATTTTCCCCGCCACCTGCAGAACCCACTCCAGTTGTAAAGCCCTTTGATGGGAAGGGAGAAGGAATGCCGGGGAGGGGAAGGGGCGCCGAGAGGAACAATACCTGCTCTGTAGACAGAGGAAGGGGGACTTCCAGGGTTAAGATTTCAACACACAGCTCCCGAGGCTGACTTCCAGGCAGGGCGAGCCTCCCGGTTTAACATTCAGGGAACCAGGTGGCTTCGGGTGTCAGCCAGCTGTCACCTTCCTCTGTGAGTCTCTCCCAAGAGAACCGAATCTATACTCTAAAATTCCAGAAGTTTTCACTGTGATACAGGGGGGAAGTGAGAGGAAAAGGAGGTAGTGCTGGGATGTCTAATTACGACGGTACTTTCCCACTGAACTTGTGGGGCCTTGGATAACAGAAAGCAGAAACCAGATGACTAAAAGACCCCTTTGGAAGGGGGAGGACACCTTGACCCAGTGCATCTAGGAGACATTTCTAGGATGATAGTCACAATGCCCAAGATGCATGGCGAGGGGGCTTGCTCACACTGGGCCAGGGGTTCTCCGCTAGGGGTGACTCTGCCCCCAGAGGACATCTGGTAACATCTGAGGATATGTTTGGTGGCCACAACTGTGGGAGGCGAGGAGGAGGAGGAAGCTGCTACTGGCATCTAGAACCAGAATATTCTAGAATATTCTAGAATGGCAGGGCAAAATGGAGCACAGAGGCTGGGAAATCCTGCTCTAGAACAACCCCATCTCCAACCATGTCCAGAAATTTAACAACCTGGCCTGAAATAAACATCTGCCATTCCTCTGACCAAGCAATCACCCTGTCACAGAAGTCCATTTATTCTACTAAGCAATATTCAACATCAAGCAAATGATGGGAAAAGCAAATGCCGTATCATCAAAGTACCTGGCTGCTCTTCCACCAAACATTTTTAAGGGCACTCCTCAGCATCCAAAAGAGTAGATTCTTCTACAACAATTACAAAAAAAGAAAGGCTCCTTTACACACACACACACACACACACACACACACACACACATGAGCGACCATCTTAAAAATCTCCTTGGTGGTCAGGTAGAAACCCTGGCAAAAAAACAAACAAACAAACAAACAAAAAAAAAAAAATCACAGTTCAGATGGCCCAAGCATTTCCAAAATATTCTAAAGAGAGAGAGAAAGAGGAAAAGAGAACAAACAAGAAAACTCCACAACCAAAAATCACTCCCAGGGGATCAAAAAAAACACAATTTGTCCCCGGGGATTCTCTCATCACTAAGAATAGTTCCACTGGTCTATGGCATATAGTATCTTTCATTCCCTTAACAGTAAAATATAACAAATAGCTAAGAAAAGGGGAAGGGGCGCCTGGGTGGCTCCATTGGTTAGGTGTCCAATGCTTGATCTCAGCTCAGGTCTCGATCTCAGGGTTGTGAGTGTGAGTCCCAAGTTTGGCTCCACACTGGACGTGGAGCCTACTAAGAAAGAAAGAAAGGAAGGAAGGAAGGAGAGAAGGAAGGATGGACAAACGAAAGAAAGAAGAGGGGGAATATATCCATAGAGATCTCAATGAATGAAACCAACCCCCCCAGGTGACTACAATTTGGGGCAAGAGATCCAACCGTGGCCTGTGGTATCTTCCCGCCAAGCATCTGAATACAGCAGAAAGACCCACGCTATTTTGAAAAGTTCCATCTTTCCTCAAGAACCGAGATGTATTTCATGTTATTTCCCATGAACACCAACTACTTAAGTTCACTGCAGTGACCACAAAGTGAACAGATTGAGGGAGGAGGGGTGTTAATGAAACAATCTCATTGACTGCTAAATTCACAAAAGCAAGTGGGAGGGAAGGCACGGACACTTCCTGCACGATTCCTGCAAACAAGAAGCCAGAGTCAGTATCCAAGCTTCAGGCCTTACTCTGGCATCCTGGGTCTGCAGGATCTCTTGGGAGCCATAAAATGACTTCCTGCCACATAGTATCATTGGAAAAACTCAACGAGACCATGCCTTTAAAGTGGCAGGCAAAGCATCTCACACATGCATGTACCGTAAATATTGGGTCCCCTTTGCTCCTTGTGCCCATGCAAAGAAGCAAGGCTATACAGATCGACTCTTTCACAGGAGATTATCTGACTACCAACTGTCCTAATGTTCCATGATGGTGAGATACGAGCCCACTTTCAAGTTACCCTGGGGACTCTGGTTAACAAAAAGGTGTCTACGTCAGTCTTGGAGGCCCGGAACTGACCACCCTGCCCCGCTCCTCCCCCACTCCTATCAAGGTCAGAGGCCTAAGTGGGCTGTCAGATAAAAACACCTCACAGGCCAGGAGGGAGCCTTTGTCCCATCTCTTTGAAGATGAAAAGCAACAAGGTGTGTTTATTTGTACTTGGGTGCACAGCCTGGTCTCCTCTTCCCGGGCTGGCCTGCGAGGCTCCTCAGTTAGTTAAAAAAAAATAAGAATAAAACCCAACCGCTCAAGCCATTAAGTAGATCTTTCCAGGAGAAAAGGTCAGTACTCACACTCCTGGGAGTACACATGGGAGAAAACCAAGCGTGTTCACTGACAGAAAGAGACTGTCAGGGATTGGAAGCAAAGGTCAGGCTGGGAGGAGGTGAGGCTGACCGCCTGTGGGGCATGGCCTCGGTCAGACACGTCTCGCCATCTGTGCGCTTAAACCCAGCAAATCCACTGCGTGAAGAAAACCTAGATGTTGGATGAGCCGAGTCTTTCTCACAGGATACATTAAAAATAACAACAGCTAAAAATCAATGCTTCACTTCCCTGACACAAACGAAGGAAGAGAAAGAAAACCACGGTAGTTTCTGAGAAGTTCCTGAATAATAAAGGCCTCCAAATTGCTCTTGAGATGTCCGTGGCCTCCCAGCCCTGCAGAGACCCAGAACTCAGAGTAGGGCTCAACTCGGACGCCAATTTTCTCCACACACTCTCGAAGTGGAGACAGCATTCCGAAGTCCTGGCTTTTATAATCTCTCTTGTCGGTTCAACTTCCCAGAAGAGGATGGAGAAGCCGAATGTGGAATAGAAGAGTCAAGTCTCTGGTCCCACTATGGGCCCCAAATTGAACCACACAGGCTTCTCTCTGGGCTGGGAGGCCAGAAGCACCCAGTGGCATCAAGAAAAATGACAGGACCTGTTTCTGATAACACTGTGGGTCGATGTGGAATTCACACCAAAAGGATGATGCTTCATGTAACACAAAAAATGCACACTCCCCTAACCTGCCTAGAAGTTTCTAAACCAGCAACCGTAAAGGCGATTTAAAATCCCACAAGTGCAATGACCACAGAGGATGGAAAACCACCACCAGGGACAGTCGGGCAGTTCCATGACCCCCACTCTCTCCCTCCCCATTCTCACTGTTTATTGTAGCCCTATTTTATACATACACACATATTAAATAACCAGCATTGACCAAAGAAGGACAAAATTAACTTTACAGCTATTTTTACAGGCACAGAGACTCCACCAAAGCAAACCAGTACCAACTGGGAAATGCAAAAAATAAGTTTCCACTGAGCCACAGGCAACTGTGGGACACATACAAGAGCCGGCTTCCAGACTGTCGTACTGGGGTGTCATCATGGGACCTATCACGGCTCTGTATATGGAGAGCATGAATTCGGGCAGGTCTTCCTGTCTGAGATGCCCAGAAAGCTGCCTGTTCTAACAGCCCCCACATAATCATTCACACCTACTTGTAGCTGCCAGCGCCCCCTTGGACACCCTTCCCAGTGTGGTGGGATAGTTCAGGAGAAGCAGGGCCCTCTCCCCACACTTGGCTGAAAACCCACAGGGACCACCACCACTCCACCATCACTGGAAGGCACAGCAAACCCACATCAAAATGGGGTCTCCAGGAGCAGGGATGATGTCATAGGTTGGAGAGGTGGGAAAGACTGCCCAGTAGATTCTGAGAATGGCGAGGACCGGGGACTTCAGGGAAGGTGGGAGATTTCTCTTTCCAAAGGTACATGGGGGGGGGGGGTGCTCAGAATGAAGCAAGCCTCAACTTCCCAATCAAACACAGCATCACCAACACCTCCACACCAAACAGCTACAAGTATTTGGGGAAAGCAGGCATAAATTAGGTAAATAGCACAAGCTTCTGCTGAAGAAAGTTCCTCGGGCCCTGTCACCCACTTTCTGGGCATCAGCTGCCCAGAAATAAACGTCAGGGGGCGGGCTGAGCTGAGGAGGGCAGCTGACAGCTGTGGCCAGCGGGCCGGGGGCAGAGGAGGAAGGGCTCCTGGGCTGGAATTCAAAGCGCGCCCACATCAGCAGAAAAGTTCCACGGGACAGCACGCTGCCAGGAAGGCAAAAAGGCTTGCTGCTTCCCAGGACCTCAGGATGCACCACCATGGTGATGCCGGGTTCAAGGGGCCGGCAGATGAAGCCCGGGTGCACTCCCACGGGCACCTCGCCAGTCAGGGCGCCCGCTGAGGGACCAGTCAGGGTGGTCAGATGACAAACAAACGTTCTGCTCCCAGGATCAATGGGAAAGAATAAAAATTCCCAGGTTCAGCCCTGCTTCATCTTTCTTTCCCCAAGCCAAACACAGTCCCAGGAAGGAGTGGAAAGGAGCGGAGATGCTACCCGCCCGACGTCCAAAGAGGAAGCTGAGGCACAAGGGTGCACTGGAGAGATGCGGGGAGGGGCCTGCGGGGGCTCGCAGAGCGCCGAGCTCAGTCTGGGGAGAGGGGATCAAGAGAGAGTTTCCTCCCCCAGCCCCCGGCCCCTCCTCCTTCCCCAACACACACAACACACTCACGCACGCACGCACACACACACACTCTGGAGCTACGCCCAATCGGGGCAGCAGCCGGGCTCCCGGGAGCCGGGCTGCACACAAAGCCCCGCCCGCGCACACAGCACTCGGCACCAGCCGGCCCGCACGCCCACACAATAGGACGGCGCGCACCCCGCCGCAGCCCCTCGCCCGGGTCCCGGCCAGCCCGGCGCCGGGGGCCGCCCTCCGTGCAAGCCCGCGGGGAGACGCAGCCCCGGCGCGGGGAGGGCGAGCGATGGCCGCCCGGCCGCCGCGCCCCCGCCCCGCGTCCCGCGCCCCGCGCCCCGCAGGAAGTTCGCCCGACGCCCTCCGACTCACCCGCGGCGCTGCTCAGCAGCAGGCACAGCGGCCCCAGCAGCCACATGGCGCGGCCGCCGCTCCCGCTGCCCCGCGCCGTAGCTGCCCCCACGGCCGCGGCGCTGACCCCGCCCCTCGCCGCGCCGGCCCCGCCCCCCCGCTGTCCCTCCGCCCGCGCGCCCCGCCCGCCCCCGGCTCGGCCGCCTGCCGCGCTCCGCCGCCTTTGGCCAGCGCGCCGCCGCCCGCGCCCCGTCCCGCGTGCCCGGCCGGAGGGAGGCCGCCTAGGGGGCCGCCGAACCCCGGCTCCCCTCGGCCTCGCCGCCTCCCTCCTGGGCTGCGAGGATCCCCCAACAGCCTGGACTCTGTTCTCTGCCTCCTCTCTCTCCCTTCTCTCTCCTCCCTGAGCTCCTCCATCCTCGACGAGGCGGCGCTCACCCCCTCCCCCAGACCCAAGCTGGAGTTCTTTACTCAACTACAAAATTAGTTTACTCCAGGGAGGGACAGAAAAAGTTTGGAAGAAAGGGCCAAATATTATGAGAAAATATGCATTTTTATTTTTAGTAGCAAGAGTGGAATACGGGGACCAGGGCTTCTCAAACTTTACTATGCGTGTGACACACTTGGGTTAGTTAAAACGTGGACTCTGCGTAGGTCTGGGGTGGGGCGGGTGATTCTGCTTTTCCGACCAGCGTCTAGGTGGTTTCGAGACTGCTCTCTGAGAACCACACGTGCTGGAGGGAAGCTAGCACCTTTAAGAGAGTTATTTCATCTGGATCTTGAATGCCTATACCCGTGGAACATTTGGGCCCCAGTTCGTGGAAAAGAAAAAATGTAAAGGCATGCGCCCAGATGCAAAACAACAGCTGCTCGAATGCAGTTGGAGCTCCAAGAAGCATTAGTGAAAACTGCCAAAGGATTTAGATGGTGGAAGAATGTAGTGACACTTTTGTGCCCAGCTCTCCATCCCCTCCCCCTCCCCACATGTGTAAAGTTGTGTAACTTTGCACAATCGGTATGCAGAGGAGCCCTGCTGCCCCAAAAAGTCCACCCACCCGTGCCCCCCCAAAAAATAGAAAAAAAATAATATGATTGCCAAAAACTGGAAATAACTCGTGTCCATCCACCAGTGAATGGATAAACAAATTTTATTATATCGTTTAATGGAACAACATGAGCAAATATCAAAAGCACAGTAAAAGAAAGAAGCCAGCCCCAAAGGGTACATTCTGTATGATTCCATTCATAAGACCTGGGAGGAGGAGGGAAGCTAAACTGGAGAGATTAAACCAAAAGAAACTTTATGCGTTTGTCAAAACCTATGAAACTGCATTCCTAAAAGCCACACCTAAGATGGGCGAGTTATACTGTGTATAAGTCGTACCTGTTTGGAGGAGTCCAGAGGGTGTGGGTGCTGGGATGACGAGTCAGGGAGATGGTAGCCAGGAATCCCACATCACATTGGGGCTGCATTGGCCAGCTGGAGGTTGGCTGAGATTCAGTGACTTTTTAGTTGTCAGCTCTCGTCTGGAAATATGACAGCTAAAGTGGATCAGGTCAAAATTTAAAAATACCAATTTCAGGGAAGCCTGGGTGGCTCAGTGGGTTGAAGCCTCTGCCTTTGGCTCAGGTCAGGATCTCAGGGTCCTGGGATCTAGCTGGCTGCTCAGCGGGAAGCCTGCTTCCTCCTCTCTCTGCCTGCCTCTCTGCCTACTCTCTCTCTGTGAAATAAATAAAATCTTTAAAAAAAAATACCAATGACAGTTCAAAGTAATGAGAAAATGTGATAGGATGTAGAAAAGCTGAGCAAATGCCATGTTACAAAGTAGTTTGTCTAGTATGGAAAATACAAATAAATTCCCCAAAACACTTAGCATTCACGGATTGTATCCTGGAATCCATGAACAGTAGAGACTATCCCGTGGACTTCAGGGAGTTTTAAAGTGCCTAAAATTGTGTGCAAGACTTCGGGTATAAGTGGGTATGTGCATTTCTTTTTCCAGGAAGCCCCTAGCCTTTGCTAGCGATACCCAAGAAGGTAAGTAATTTCTGTCAGCCGCTCATTTGCCTTCAACCATTAGGAGTATAGGACGTTGGATCTGACCTGCTGCCACGGTTCTTGCTTCCCTAGGTTCCTTTTGGACTCATGAACTTCATCTTTAGGAATGATTTCGTGTACTTGACTTACTCTCCACATGTCTCTCTTTCTCTCCTCTCCCTCTCTCACACACATACTTCTTTTAAATGTACTAATGTCCTTGAAATGATTTGAACAAATGCAAAACTCTCTTTAAGTTCACTTGTGTTCATACTGAATCAGTCCTAACCCCCTCACCATATACACTGGGCACAAAGTAAAACGACTCTTTCCACTTCATTACTCTCCTCTTCCCCAGTTCTTTAGAATCCCGTCAAACACACAGGGCATTCGGTTTCTGGAAAACACGATAGGTTCTAATGCTGATTGTTCAGGTCACAGAGGGCCAGCTGCAAGTCTTTTTCACAGTTGGTTTAATAAAAATCAAAACCAGATTGCGTTTGTTACTTATTTACCAAGTGACACACTCTGTCCTTGGATGTGTGCTTTCAACATGGCTTCCCTTTGCTGACAGCGGGACAAAGGGATTTGGTTCCTCTGTGGTCACCGGTATAAATGCTATCCAGCTCCCTACACGTTCCCATCACTCCACACGGCAGTCCTGGACACATCACGGGTAAAACGCACAAGCGAGACCTGAGCCCCGGTGTCTGGCATGGGCTCCAAGGCGCTTTCCACTTGTCACACACTAACTCTGTGACCTTGAGCGGGTTATTAGTCTCTCGGAGCCTCCATTTGCTTGTGGGTAAAACAGGCACAACGCGAACACTGGGATCCTAGGACTGCTTTCGAGATGAAATGAGACCATGTATGTCAACTCTTTGGCACACACCTTGCACACAGTAATGGCTCAAGAAAACGTAGCTTAAGAATTGCTTAAGAAAAGGCGGTGGTTGTGGTTCCTATTACAACATAGCGGCTGTGGTGGCCAGTCTCCAAGACGGCTCTCAAAGATCCTTGCCTTCTGGTATCCACGCACCTGCACAGTTTCCTCCCTCAAAGAATGGCCTCTGCGACCAATGGATATTGTGAGGTGACGCTGGGTAACTTCTAAGGCTGGGTCACAGTGGTTGAAGCCACTTCTTCCTTGGGTCTTAGATGCCTGGCTCTGGAAGGCAACCACCATGTGGGGAGAACAGTGGAGCAGCCCAGTGGAAAGGACCACATAAGGAGGAGCTGAGCTTCCTGCCAACTTGCCGGCCATTTGAATGAGCCATTTTGGAATGGTTCAGTCTCTAGCGCCAACCAAGCATTCAGAGGAAAGAAGCCTTCAGGAGACATCCTGAGGTGCAGCCTGCCAGCCACTCCCAAACTCCTGGTCCAGGGAACTCAACAGAGATCATAAATGTGTATTGTGGCTTTAAGCTACTAACTTTCAGGATAATTCACTATGTGGCAATAGATAACTAGTACATCGTCCTTGAAGATCATCCATAGGATTGACTTCATGTTTCTCTAGGATGTTTTACATGAACACATACATGGAAAGTGCTTAGAACTTTGCCTCGTACATTGTAAGCACTCAATACATGTTAGTTTGGTTGCTACCATGGTTTGTTTTTCTATTATTGTCATCATCACTACCTTTCTTCCAAAGCTTCTAAGATTCAGGCCTTTCACCTTTCCAAAAGACCATTTCAAACTTGAAGAAGAGTTGGAACCATCTAGAGGTGTGAAGAGACAGAACTGCTGAAAGAACTAAGGAAAAACCATATTTACAAAAAGTTTACTGCAAACAAGGAGGTATATTGCTTCATTAGCATCGTAAAAATCAGGCAGAGCGGAAACAGAAAAAGTTCTACCCCAGACTCCCCTCTGTGGAGCACGTTTTCACAGGGTCCTCCTGTTTCTGGCTCTGTGCTGCCCCTTTCCTTCATGTGATTTCCATTCTTCTCTCTTGCATGTGAAGAACACAGAAATTCACTTGAAGGTGGACCCATGAAAGGCTTGTTGCACTCCAGATGGGTGGGGTGTGGGGAGGAACTTCCCACTGAGAGACTACGTGGTGGAAGAAGACACTATTTCTCTTCTGCAAAACACACATATATATATGCATACACACACACGTATATATACTTTTTTAAAATACCAGACTAATCTACAGAAAAATCCTGCTGGGAGCCAACAGAATTCTTTTTTTTTTTTTTAATATTTTATTTATTTAACAGAGAGAAATCACAACTAGGCAGAGAGGCAGGCAGAGAGAGAGGAGGAAGCAGGATCCCTGCGTAGCAGAGAGCCCGATGCGGGGCTCGATCCCAGGACCCTGGGATCATGACCCGAGCCGAAGGCAGAGGCTTATAACCCACTGAGCCACCCAGGCGCCCCCGAGCCAACAGAATTCTTATAAGTCACTTTTAATATAGTCACTAGCTTACGGAAGCGTGATCTGCTGACATTCACTAATGAAAATATTGCATCATCTGAGAGGATCAAATTTTTACCCCTCGTTTAAAAAAAAAAAAAAACAGCCATGCAGCTTGTTATTTATTTTAATGCCTAAGTTTTACCGTCCCTTGAATGAAGTTGTCTATACTCTTAAAAGGGTGATTTTTCACTTGTGGCCAGTCCTGGAACCCAGAAACAATTATATGAAAATGAATTTAACCTACAATTTATCATCAGAACCATTTTGCCAGGTTTCATAGCAGGCCCATTTTTTTCTTCTTTCTCAGTTGGAAAGGGGGGTGGGGGGAAGGTGGATTCATTAAATGTGTAAGCCTATTGCTGGTCTATTACCTTGAGAGGAAAATCGTCCTTGGACTGTACAGGTCTATAGCATCCAATGCCGTAAACAGCAACTACAGTTGACTGCATGGAGCTGCACTGGGAACTTTGAAATATATCTATTCTGAATCATGATACCTCAAAGTATAAAATGCAAACTAGATTTCAAAGACAGTACAAAAAAGAATGAAAAAGATCTCTATAAGATCCCATGTTGAAATACAATATTTAGATATATGGAAGTAAATAGAATAATATTAAAGTTACCTCCACTGGTTTCTTTTTTTTTTTTTAAGATTTAATTTCTTTATTTGAGACAGAGAATGAGAGAGAGATAGAGAAAGAGCATGAGAGGGGTAAGGGCAGAGGGGAAGCAGACCCCTTGCTGAGCAGGGAGCCCAATGTGGGGCTCCATCCAGGAACTCCAGAATCATGACCTGAGCTGAAGGCAGTCACTCAACCAACTGAGCCACCCAGGCACCCCTCCACTGGTTTCTTTCTGCTTTTTTAATGTGGCAGCTGGAAAAATTTTAACTTCATATACAGTTTGCACTTGAGGTTCACAATGTACTTCTTTTGAACAGCACTGTTACAGATAATATTTTATTTAGTAAATGACCATATGACCCGCCAGTGTTCCTTATGTCACCATTGAATATAAATCACTTAACGGCCACTCACTTAGGAAACACTTTTTTCTTTCCAGTTTCTCCATCAGACTAATTCTGCCTCCAAACCCTGCTGATCTTATATTCTAAGCATCCAAGTCGATTGATACAAAAGCAATTTTAATGTCATAATATCAGTATGACAAATGTACCATAGGGTCAACAAGGGAGGGGAAGACAGGAAGAGAGAAGAGAGAAATCATCTTTTTAAGCGGCATGAACATTTGACACTTGATTTCTGAAAAGAACCCAACACTGACTAAGATCTCCATTTTCAGTAGGGAAATTCATGTAGTAATTAACTAACAAGCCAAAAGTCATAGGAGATACTAAGTGACAAGTGTGAGAAAATGATTCCAGCCTGCTCAAGTCTGATTACCTTCTCCAAGTAACTCACTCTTTATAGACAAACGGGTAAGCAGTAGATTTGAATAAGAGCACTCACAAAAAACCATCTGTAAGGTAAATAGATTTACATCTTTAACCGAACATTATTGGAGCATTTTCCCCCTGCAGTGTGAAAACTCCGCTTTAATAATGTAGGTTGTTTTTTCTCAGAGCACCTCAACCTACTTCTTTGAAACATCTCTTCATTTCGAGCTAGATTCTTTGGGCTTGATTGATTTTAATGTTTAAAAGCTTAATTCTGAGAGCTGTTTGATTGCCTGATCTGGAACTGCTGCTGTGTAGGTTTGTAGTTCAATTTGTGGAATGGGGCCCCGGACAGAGAAAAAGGATTTTTTTTTTTCCGAGTTTTCAGTGAATTCCTGCACCCAGTGTGGAAGGGAGGGAACAAAAAAGACCAGGAAGGGAAATTTTTACAATTTCCAGGACCCTTCAGCATACGTGTAATGAAAATGCTGTAGAACTGTGTTTTTTGCTTCTGTTTCCTTCTGTCAGGCATTAATCATAGCTCCTTAAACCTAGGTAGGACCTTCTCCCCTGTTGTTCAAGACAGAAATCCACGCGGACCCCTTGCATTCCTTCTCTCCCTAACACGATCAGTTACCATTTGTATAGCCTACCTACAGAATGATTCTTGAATCCAACTGACCCCTCTCTTTCCCTCCTGCTCCTCCCTTCCTTGGGCCTCCCATGTACCTGTGGCTGGAGTGCTTCAACTCTCTCTTCACTAAAATTTCAGATCTTGTCTTGCACCTTCTCAATCTGCCAGAAACCTCCATGGCCTCCATTGCCCAGAGGACCAGCTCGGATTTAGCCGAGTGTATTTTTTATGGGCTCCTGCTAAGGTTTACCATGATGGGGGTTGGGGACAGAGAGAGGGAGCTGAAAGTTGAGACCAGAGGTATGGGCAGGAGACTCTTGGTCATGGTAAGGTCATGATAAGTTTAGTCATTACCCTATGAATTTTAGGAACATTAGGAAGTCACAAATGGTCCATTTTAAACAGGGACCTGGCACGAACAGATTTGCAAAATCTGTTTTGTTAAAAGCCAGGGTTCTTAAAATAAAATAAAATAAAATAAAATAAAATAAAATAAAAATAAAAGCAAGGGCTCCAGAATCAAACTTAAACTCAAAGTCTGACCATGCACGTCGATGTGTGTTCTTGGGTAATTTACTTAACCTTTCTGAGCTCGTTTCTTCAGCTATAAGATGACGGTAAAGACCCCTATGAGATAGGCACAATTGTGATTTCTAAATGAAGTATTGCTTAGCATACCATTTGGCGCATAGTAAGCACCCTACTAATTATAACCAAATATTAGTAGTAGTAACTCCTAATCTTCTTGTTTTTTCTAAGAAGCATTCCGTGTACCTTCAAGACTGAGTTAAGCCTCCACCCCACGTGCTCTAATAACCCCCTATATTTAGCCCTGTTTGTAGGACTTGTGATTTTGATCACAATTGCCCATTAAAATTGCCTGTGTTCTTTCCCGCACTGAACTATGGCTTCCCAAGGCTGGGAACTATGGCTGATATGGTGAAAGTTCCTTCCATATTTTCTGAATAAAAGAATACCTTAGATTGCTTCATACTTTGATTTGCATGATCCCTTTTGCCCTATTTTTATTCCCACTTTACAGGTGGGGAAACAAGAGCTCAGAAAAATCCAGTTTTAAGCACAATGTTCTATAGTCGGTAATGTCAGAGCGGCAGCCGGTCTGTTCTTGTATACCATTGTGGCCTGGAAGAGGGAGAAGCTGAGAGCAGTAACACCCTCTAAAATGACCTTTTGAGAGGGAAACGGGTGTTTTCACAAAGCTTCATGAAATGGTCAAATGAAGAATAAAACATTTCAGCTGGAAAAATAATAGGTAGCCCGAAATCAGCCCCATTCCCACCAGAAATAATAATTCCAGGAAACAGAGCTACATACTCAAATGGGAATATACTCCAGGATACACATAATAAAGTCACCTTGGCATTGCTTGTGTCTTTGTGGCCAAGCCAGGGAGGGATCGAATTTATAAGAGGATTGCAAGGAGGACATTTGCCCATGCTAGCCCAACCAAAAAAGTGTGCCAACCCACCCCACAATGTTCAGCTCCCCGCCACATAACCGTGAGCCTGATCACAGCAAAACTTCAGATTAATTACAACGAATATTTCCAAGGGGGAAGAGATCAGACTGTGGAAATGCTAGAAGCTGTCCACGTAGGCCAGTTGGCTTGAACGTCCCAGCATGGTGCCAATGAAGCCAAAGTTGATACTGGCATGGGCCAGTTGGCTTTGCATTGAGGGGGAAAGATGTTCTATGGTCACTGGCTGGAATCCTCATCCTCCCTGGTCCTGCCAATGACAGTATTTGGGTCCAAAAGGGAATCGGGTAAAAGAGTTTGGAGAACTTAATGCCAATCTTGACAACCAGGACTGACATTCAGGCAGCACACATCAATATAGACAGCCAATTGTCAGAATACGAAAATTATTTTTAAAAAAACAAAAACACTTCTGGACTAGTTGGCAAATAGCACTGTGTCCCGGAGTGCCTCGTACATCATGCCAGCTGCCCAGCTCCTCCCCCAAGCAAGAGTGAGAAGTGCCAGGAAAGGAAAAAAGTATCATTTCCACGAGTTTCCAGAATTTTCTATGATTTCCCAAATGTCTGCAAAATGAAGGAATGTTTATCAGTTTGTGTATTTTTCAATTAAAAAAAAAACAACAAATAAGATTTAAAAAAAAAAAAAGGTGCATCTTGAATTTTGCTTCCAGCATTAGTTTTCTTGGGAATAGAAAGGTTTTTCCATGAGACTAATAACAGCAAATATTTATTGGGAGCTTTCTTAGTTGGGATCCACCCAAGCAGAGCTTGAGACAAGGACTTGGGTGCAAGCAGTTTATCAAGAGGGGATCCCAAGAAGCAGAAGTGGGGGAGGGACAATAATGGCGACAGTGAAAAGGTGCATTTGTTGAGCTGTTTCACGCTTTGGGCAACTGAGGTTCAGTCCCAATTTTGGGTCCGCATAAACCACACCTTAAATTATCCCTCTGAATCTTGGAATGAGACATTTATCCATTGACTCCTGTCCCCCATTGGTTGAGCGTTAAACCTCCGCACTTCCAAGCTGCCCCACTTTGGAAAAGACACTGAGGCAGAAAAGCTGAGACAGTCAGTGGACACGGGTGGTGGTACCCACCTGGGTGGGGGGCTCTACCCCTGTAGCCACAACACAAAGCCCATGTGGGACAAGTGAAGAGGCTTTCTGTGTACCTTCCTTTCCAAAGGTAGGTCCCATTATATTCCTTATTTTCAGAGGAAGAAACAGAGACAAGGAAAGGTCAGTTATCTTATTAAACGTCACAAAAATGGCTGAAACATTCGAACATGAGTTATCCAACTTCTGTGTCTAAGCTTTTAAGCACGTGAAAATATTGTTTATAATGAGACTTCCGAAAAGGAAAAAAGAGCAGCCATCTGGGGACGGGGGGAGTGAGGGAGAAACAATAGTAGGGAAGATTTTATATAAACACTCCCTTCTTTTTATGGAAAAAGAGAAAGAGAGCCAATCTGGCTGTAGATTTTAAAAACTCTGAAAAAATGTCTCCTCATGACTTGACACAGAATTACAGACCATTCCCTATCCCCCAAACACCCAAATAGATGTACATATTTAAAGGGGCATATATTGCCCATTATTCCAACAGAAGCCCATTGGGTATTGAAGTTACTGATGCTCCAAACCACAGCTCTGGAAAAGCCGAGGACCCATCATTTAGTGCAATCCTTGATGTAGTCTATCATTCTTCCTGGCTTGAATTTTTAAAAAGCACCGTTCTCTTGGAAACAAAATGAAAATGTTTTGGATAACGTTAAAGACAGATGACATTTAGAGAGATAAGCAGAGCTGCTGTGTCCGTGTTGAGCCAGTCTACCGACAGAGTGAATGAGAATTACAATCTGGGATGAATTTATTAACCAGCCCCTCGCAGTGCCGGGAATGTGGGGTAATATTCCCTGTGTGAGGTGCCAGCCATCTGCAGAGCTAAGCAGAGCTGGAGATCAGAGACGCTCAGCTCCTGTCGGGTTCCAGTTGAATGATCTCCAGGGAGGCGAGGGGAGACTTTTCTGCTCCGATGATAAAGATCCTGAAATGACATGGTTCCTCTCATTAGAGCTCTCCTGGCTTTGTCTCCTCAGTGTCACGCCCTGTGCTCACTCCCAATTTGATTTCACTGGGAGGTTCTGTAAGTGCATTTGGAGCTTCTGAGTCATGACTGAGACCCAGCAGGCTGCTTTCGTGCTCTGCCCCTGCGCCCTCCTGTCCAAGGAGTTCTCTCAAGCGTGCTGTCTACCCTCCTTTCAATGAGACGGTGAGCGGACGTGGGGCACATTTCCTGTGGGGACTTTGTAAATCATGATTAGGAAGCCACTACCTATCGTTTTCTATAAGTGGGAGAAAAAGAAATAAGAAATGCCTGAAAGGTCCACAACACCCAAAAAGAAAGAGCACATGGGATACAGAAGTAGAGACGATGGTGATTGTTTCCATTACGGGACGCTATGGAAGCCATTGCACCTTGCCGCAATCCCAAGGGCAAGTGCCATTCGATAAAGCCGGGGCCAACCAGACGAAATGAATTTACAAGTGCTTAACTGGGGGTTTCCAGATATTAAAAAGATTCTGACTCATAAAATCTCACATATATCCAACATGTGTCACGATCGCTTTTCTTTCCTCCCTGTTTTACACATGGCACACTCTCCAGCACCCTCTTCCTGAAATTTCCCAGAAACATTTGTTATGATCACTCATTCAGCAGTATTCCCTCCCTTCCCTCTCATATTGCGGGACAGGGAGACTTCCCACCCCTACTGATGCTGGACTGGGCCATGTGACTTGCTTCGGTCAGTGGAATATTAGCAGACACAAAAGGAGACGAAGCCTTCAGGTGTTTTTGTGGGGTTTGGCTTGACCCCTTTTGCTCAATTGATCTACATTGACAGCACATCTCGGTATTTTCTGCTTGGCCCCGGATCAAGCATAAACTTTGGAACCAAGCTCAGGGAGCCCACGGTCCAAAGTAGAACCGCCCGGCTGAACCCAGCCCCCATCAGCCTGCCTGCAGACAACAGGAGACCCATGTGCAGAAACATTTGTTGATAGTCATTGAATTCTGAGCGACCTGTCCTTGGCCACTGTGTCTCTTTGTCCTTCTCTTTCATTCTTTCTGATTCTAATTCACAAAACCCCCAAAGGATGGCATCCCCTCTTCAGAGGAGAAGAAGGAGAGAGGAATGCAACCAAGGAAACTCAGAATCTTCTCCAAGACGCAGAGAAAGGAAAAAAGGCTGGAACCCTTCATGGGTTGGTAATTGCTGAATTTTCACACACATAATAACAGCTACCATGCTGTTGTTCCGTGACAGGCACCATGTTAAACACTTTATAAACTCGAACATATTGTATCCACCCAGTATCCCGAGGAGTCAGAATAAATATCACCATTTGACAGAAAGAAAACCGAGTCTTCCTAAGGTCACCTATCTGTTACCAGGTGTCAGAGATGGGATTACACTCAGGTTTAGGCAAATCCCATTTTAGTGAGCAACCTAGACAGTGAACCAGTATTAAAATGAAATGCCGTTCTTTAATGTAACAAATTGGCAAAGATTAGAAACACTCCAACACTGAGTCCTGGCACAAGTATGAAAGCGGCATTCCCATAAAATACAGGTGAGAATGTAAATTGGTTCTCACGTTCTGGAAAGCAACCCGGCAATATTTATTAAGAACCTGAACATTCGCCTGCCCTTTGAACCAGTAATCCCACTTCTCTGATTACATTCTAAGCAACTCATCAGAGATGCTGCCAAAGATTCACATTCAAGGTTGTTCTTCAAGGCGTTGCTTACCCCAGTGAAAAACTGAAATCAATTAAAATGTAGAATAGTTGCAGAATAGTTAAATAATTAGTACAGCTATGGTCTGGAACGAGATTCAGCCTGTGAAACATGATTCAGAATCATATTTTAGCCATAGGAAGAAAAGTTCATGCTCTGGGCTGAATATGTGTGTTTTCTCCACCCAAGTTCGTGTCCGGAGACCCTCTCCTCCCAAGGTGATGGTGTTAAAAGGTGGGGGCCATGGGAAGAGAGTAAGTCCTAAGGGTGAAGCCCTCATGGCTGAGATTAGTGCCCTTATGCATGAAGCCCCAGAGAGCTCCCGTGTCCCTTCCCCCACACGAGGACACCACAAAAGGTTGCCATCTATAAATCAGGGACTGGAGTTCACCAGATACTGAGTCTTCACGCAAACGAATCTTGGATTTGCCAGGCTCCAGAGCTTTGAGACATAAATTTCTGTTGTTTACAAGTCATCAGTCCAGGGATTTTTTTTTTTAAGCAGCCCGCATGGGCTAGGAGAGTTTGCAATACTGTGTAAATGGGTAGAGGGAGGATAGGACAGAAAACTGCCTATAATAATCTGACTCCAGTTTTGGAGAGAGAGAGAGAGAGATCCTGAGTATGATACTACAACAGAGAAAGCATTATTTCTGCACGATGATGATTATTTCCTATGGGATTTTTTTTTTGCACGTTCTAAACATTTTTTGTATTTTTCAAATTTTATCGAATTAAGTGAATATTACTTTTGTATCTAGAAAAGAATACTTAAAATATATATTTTTTGGAACAGTCAGCCACTATTTTCCCCATCAAATATCAGCCCCCATAAAGATAGTATTCTTAATCTGTTTGTTCACTGACATGTGCCCAGAATAGTGTCTGGCTCTTCACATGTGCTCAGCAAATATTTGTTGAGTGAACAGAAGGTATAGCCTGCAGTGTAGGCAAATCTAGCAAGTATGCCGATATTATCCCAGCAACTGCCTTCAAAACAACCACTTTAAAAGGCTGGGATGTTCTGCGGACCAGAACTTCATACAGGACACAGTGCTTATCTTGCTCTTTGGTGTCTGGGGCCTTTGCTAGGAAGACATGATGAGCTGGAGGCGACTGGGAATGTTAAGAGGAGGAATCATCTAGAGGCTTCTTCTTTCACGTGTCTGGTGCCTGGGATGGGATGAGTCAGAGGCCGGGCTCAGCTGGGATTCTCAGCGGAAACGTCTACACACACACCGTGTCTCCGTCCAGCTTGAGCTTTCCGCAGCGGATTTTGCACAAGCGAGAAATAAACGTTTACTGTGCTAAGACAGTGCTACTTTGGGATTTGCTGCTGCAACAGAGCCTGCCACGTTCTGGACCAGTGCTGGACCAGTGCAAGAATTCTCCAGTACAGAGCTATGCCATGGAAGCAGCTACAGCTGAATTTACCTTGTCTTCTTGTCTCTGTTAGCCTGGAGGTCAGCCTGAGCAATGTCTTTTCTGTTCCATCATGGGCAGTCTTTGCATAGCAGAGCTGCTGCCCATGGAGGCACACGAGAAACGTGTGACACAGACCGGGATGCCTGCCCTGCCATGTACGTGTGTGACCATGGACAGGCTACGGAATCTCTCTGAGCCTCAGTTTTCTCATCTGCAAAATAGGAATGATGATGTCAGTGCTGGTCTCAGGATTGTTGTAAGAATGAAATGAGATGAGGCATCTATTATATGGAAGTTGGCACCAAAAACTCTCCTTAAATGTTCATGTTGTCTTCATCCTGCTGTTATACGGTGTCCACAATCTCTTCGTCTGATGACTAGGACAGCGTCAGCCATGCACAATTCAAAGAAAAAAAAAGGTCATCCCGTTCAGAGAGGATTTAGCATGTTTCCTGTGGTTTGGGTCTGGGGGAAGGGGAAAAAGGACAAAAGAGGGGAAGGAAGTCCTAAAGCCATAGGTAAGAAGTGAGGAAAAGACTTCCGCTTCTGATGAATTAAATATCCACTTCTTTATATACCGCCCGGTTCCATAGAGAAGAGCGAAGGCAGATTTCACACCATCTCATAATTTGGAAACAGAAACAGACACTAAAACAAGAATGGGGATATAAGCGGGAAGGAGAAAGTCACTCCGTGGGAGCCTCCCCGCAGACTTGGGCTGAGGGTCACAGGAAGGCCCTCCTGCTCTTGCCCAATCCAGGCTCCGGGCTCCCTGATCATGTCATGTCCAAGGTGAGCTCCCGAGGGCAGGGCGGTGAGCTCAGCTGCTGGCAAAGCCGACTTCAGGATGGGGCCGGGCATGTGCCTAGCCCAGTGCCACGTGTGCCGCCTGAGTTACCCAGAGGTTCCAGGCGCAGCTGTCAGGCCCCATGGGAAGAAACGACGAGAAGCATCCAATTTTTGTGCTCATCACCAGTGCTCAGATTGAGAAGAATGTCTAAAAAAAAAATCTCTCTGGCTTGCACTTTTTAGGCCATTTAATTTTTTATTGTTGAGCATGAACAATGAAACCGAGCAGTTTCCTGTTTCTCGGCCCCAACCCCCCACCGCTGAGGAATTTGGGTTTAAATTGCCGGAGAGGAACATTTACATTCTATAAATTAGCTTCACTAAAGATGCTTAAGCGTTTATGAAAACATTCCCGTTTTATACTCAGCTTTATAAAATCTTAAAAGAAAAAAAATTCCCAAACTGCCACGAGAAGCTAAGCTGGCAGAGAGAGCAGTCTGCTCCATGCAAATATGGCAAGAGCTTTGCAAATGAGTAATACGGAATCAGGATTAAGAGGCTGCAGATCATTTATCAGTGACAAGGATTCTTAGCCTCTGTACTCCAGGCCACAGAGATCTCACAGGCTAAATCCTGCATCTCAGAAGCAATATACAGTATTAACTCATTTATCCCCCCCTTCATGACGGCAGCAGGGAAGCCCACTATGCCCCACCTTGGGTACCCGGGACAGGGAGTTTTGATGTACAGCAAAGAGTTTGGCTTCCGGGGAGACATGGGCTTAAATCCTGCGTTAGCTGCTAACCGGCTAGTGACCTGAGACAGCGAAACTAACCCCTCAGAGACTCAGTTTCCTCCTCCAAAGACTGGGTATGATAATGACAGGCCCTTACTCTGATGGGCAGTTCTCCGGAGAGCTCTGCTTCGGGACAAACGGGACAAAGGCAACGAGGTGACAGAGGAGTTCTTTCCTGTGTGCATTCAAAGAAATGTGTTTGGACACACACGTCCCTTCACCATGAGAAAGAGTGTGTGTGGAAGAAAGAAGCGAGAAGCTCACCTTCATTTATTTCTATTCCCCCATCCCCATATTTTTCTGACTACACCTGGACCTTCTCTGGCTCTCGGGAAAAGAGGTCACGGCCAAAGGCAGAGAGAGACCAAAGAAATCAATTTTGGCTTGTGATTCCAGGGGTGTTGGCTTAAGAATAATTTTGACTCTCGACTTTATAGGCATTTCCTCTTAAGTGCTTCCTTTAAAGTCTGTGGCCTTCCCATTCTGCAGCCCCCTAAACCCTAAGCACACAGTTCTCGTTCCCCTCTTAACCTCAGGTAGGCAGCAGGCCCAGGAGCATAAGTGTTAGCGCTGTCTCGATGCTGGGCTGCAGACCCAGTTTCGTAGTCTAACTTTTTTGGACATCAGATACCAGACCCCTGACAAAGACGGTCCGAGAGCCAGCACGGAAGTTCTTGTTCACTGAAACTTATTAAAGCATCCAAAGGGTTTCCAGCACTTTCCACCTGATTTATACCCTTTCTGTCCATCAAAATTAGGCGATCGCCCCGATAGATAAAAATCACATCTGAAGCTCTCTGCTGATCAGCACTTAGAGGTTACTATTTCCAAGGATGAATACCATATTTAATAATCCTCACTGCCAGCCACACGCTATCACTCTTTGCACAGTTTTATCTTTAATATGACACATTTATTCTCATCGCATTTCATCACAGCCTCAACGGACAATGGCTTAGCAGAGAGGCAGTGCTTGCTTAGGGATGTGCTAGACTAGCATTTCCAATAGAACTTTCTGGAATGATGGAAGCCTTCTCTGTCTGTGTTGTCCTACTAGCCAGGTGTGGCTATTAGCTACTGGCCCACATATGGCAATAACATTTGACATGTGGCTGGTACAACCAAGAATCGGAACTATAAATTATATTCAACTTTAAGTAATTTACATTTGAATATCATTGTCCTGCACGGCTATTTGCTACCACATTAGCGCAGGGCTAGACATTACCCACTTGGGACTTGAGCTGGGCCAGTGTTGTCCAATGGAAATACAACGCGAACCACAGACGTAATTAAAATTTTTCTAGTAGCCACACTCAAAAAAAGGAGAAAAAAAGAAATGAAATGAATTTAAATATATACTTTATTATTATTGACACCTCAAAATACTATCATTTCAACATGTAATCCATAAAATATTAATGATGTATTTTACATTTTTTTCGTACTAAGCCTTCAAAATTCAGTGTCCATTTCAGTTACACCATAACTCAGTTCCAACTAGCTATATTTCGAGTGTTCAACTGCCATATGTGGCCAGTGGCTGCCATATTGGACAACATAAAGCAGATATTAGCCCCCCAGGGCTAGCTTTTCTACCTGTAACATGGTCATGTTTACAGCAACTGTAACCTAAAACACTCTTATATTTAACTAGGGATGCTAAAGAATTTTTTAACATAGAGGATTAAACACAAAACCAAACTCACTGCATTTATTTTTACCAAGGCCTACATAGCTACCCAAAATATTTAGTGTTTCTTTTCCTTTCTAACTACGTTTCTTGTTCTTTAGCTTTGAATTAAATAAATTCACTAATTTCACTACCATGTCACTATTTACTGCTAATTACACAAGAACAGTTCTACAACTTGAAGAAATGCAATGTGATTATGTATCAACATGCTTAAGCTCAGGGTCTAGTAATTTCCATATCAATAATTTCCATTAGTGTAATGGGACACAACAGAAACTGCTCAAGGAATGAAAATGTGTAATGAAAAAAGCAATCAGAGAATCACTTGGCAGCAAAGTAGGTAACCAATAAGCCAATGACCTGATCAATGGATAGTAGGTACATTAAATGCAGAAGATGATTCAAGAGTGTCCATTAGCAGAAATTTTAACAAATAAATTACATAAAAATAATCAATACAGCTGGCTGACAGTGTAACCTGTAACAGCGGATTCAGAGGCGATTGCAAAGATTTGTGATGCGCACACTTGAATGCCTTCTCAAGTTCAACATCGCCAAAGACACCTCCTCCCCCATCTTGAGACCCTTCTTTAACACTTTTTCTGAATTAGGTTGTTGTTTCATCCTTACCACGTGCTCATGAAAAATGGATAAAGGCAGTGATGTGGGTTTTCTGTGTCTCCTGGACACACCTTGCCAAAACATGCTCAATATTTGTTAATGGCTTTGGAGGCAAGAGCCGTGACAGTACAGTCTTGGCTTTGGAAGACAGAGACAAAGAGAGACAAAACTTAAGAGAGAGGGAGCGCGGGAGGGGGGGGCAGTTACAAAGGCTGGATGGCTGCCTTTCAAACTTGGACAGGAAAATTGTTTTTTGTTTTTTCTTTTTTTAAGATTTTATTTATTTATTTGACAGAGAGAGATCACAAGTAGACAGAGAGGCAGGCAGAGAGAGAGAGAGGGAAGCAGGCTCCCTGCCGAGCAGAGAGCCCGATGCGGGACTCCATCCCAGAACCCTGAGATCATGACCTAAGCCGAAGGCAGCGGCTTAACCCACTGAGCCACCCAAGCGCCCAGGAAAACTGTTTTGTAATGGTTGTCCACAACGTCAGCCTGGCTCTCCACTGGAGAAGGGAAGCAGAATACAGTGCTTGTGGCCTTGGAACCCACCAGACTAATCAGAATCATTCCTTCCACTTTATAACAGTTTGCATCCTTTGATTTTGTTCATCGAGTAAGCGTTTATGCATTACAAACCTAGCAGACTGGGAAAAGACAGGATAATGATACCACTATTATGTATTATTTAGCTGGTATTAAGCTTTCATTTGCTTCTCCGGCAGAAGCAGGACTGTGCTTTGCTTAGGAAAGCAAGCAGGACTGAGCTACAAGTCATCCTCACTTGTGAACGACGTGCCCTGCCTTCAAGGGGTTTGGTCCCAGGATACATGCAGGGAACCCAGGAGCCTCTCGTGTCTCTCCTCTCTTCACTTTGCACACTGTGTTAGAAAGGAAGCAGAGGGCTACCCTTTTCTGAACACCAGCTAAGTATCAGGCACCATGCTACGCACAGGTAAGTAATACCTTTATTGCCCCCCTCCAAGAGTGTTGCTAGTGCTGGAAAAAATACATTATTTTAAACATAGAGAGGAGAAAACCCACTGGCACTCCTGGTAGCAAATCCCGAGATTCCAGAAGACAAGGTCAGTAGGACCCTTCGATGTTTTTTATTCCTAACAGGGAAATTAATGTAGAGGTGGGGAGGTGAGGCTATTTGCTGCCCCTCTTTAATGCTAAGGCAAAGGATTAAGCCACTTAAAGTGAGATCAGAAAAAGCGAGAAACATCTTCCTTTCAAAGCAGCAAATACTATTAGGTCTTAAGAGGTACAATCAGAATACTTCTTTGGGGTAATTTCTGGAAAAGGGAAAGAATCCATTAATTATGCATGTAAAAGTAAGCAACACATTAATGTTTTTAAGAGAATCTATGAAGTAACTATTAAAGGGATGTTGAGGATAATAATTTTAAAGGTAACATCGTAATTCACAGTGATATAAAATGAACGGGAGTCATAGATTTTACTCCATTCATTCAATTAGGGACCCACTATGATAGAACAGGTTGAAAGGAGGATTCAAAAAGCAGGTACCTACCCAGACAAGCTGATACAAATTTGCTTCACAGATGCAGGACTGGCTGGAGGAAGGATGGTGGAGACAATTTCCAGAACTCGCTTGCACATTATGGTAAGCAGAATCCTGAGATGCCTGCCTGGCCCCTGGGGCACACATCCCAGATCTTCCCCTCCCCTTGAGGATGGGCGGGACTGTGGATCTGAAGGATTTCTCCCCCGGATTAGATTACAGCAGGTAACAGAGGTGAAGGGATTTTGCAGATGTAATTACATCTCCAAGACTCTGATTTAATCAAAAAAGAGATTATCCCTGAGTGGCGCTGACCTAATTAATTGAACCCTTAAAGGCTACTGGACCCTTCTTGAAGGAAGAGGTTTTTGTGGTTTTTTTTAAGATTTTATTTATTTATTTGACAGACAGAGATCACATGTAGGCAGAGAGGCAGACGGGGGTGGGGGGGAGGCAGGCTCCCCGCTGAGCAGAGAGCCTGATGCGGGGCTCGATCCCAGGACCCTGAGATCATGACCTGAGCGGAAAGCAGATGCTTAACTCACTGAGCCACCCAGGTGCCTAGGAAGAGGTTTGAAGTAGGTGAGAATTTGCTGAACTTTGAGGAGCACACTGCTGAGCTGGAGAGGACCACATGATAGGGAATGGGGCCTCCAGAACCTGAGAAGTGACAGCCAGCAACAAGGCAGGTACCTCAGTCCTCCAACAGCGAGATGAATTCTGCCATCCTCCTGTGAGCTAGGAGCAGAAACCTGAACCATGGAAGACGTCAGTGTGCTGAAACCCTGGGCGGAAGACCCAGCTAAACTGGGCCTGGGCTCCTGACTTCACAGAAAATCCAAGATCTTTCCATGAATGTTACAGGAAGCTCTTCAGTGTGTGGTAGTTTGTTAAACAGCACTAGAAAACACATACACTTGTCCACAGAAAAGAGTTATTTATAGGCTATGGGTGAGCTACAACTTACAATGTTGCCAAACAGCTCAAGGCAATGCAAAGTGCAGAGACCCCAGAATCAACCTGGGAGACAACAGGTAGGTTTTCACTGGATGCATCCAGACCTCCATTTGGTCCTTACCACGAGCAGTATTTCATTTGGTAAACTGCCTGTTTCTCGCACAATATTACTTGATTTTATTTTTTATTTGAAGAAAACCTTTTTGTTTTTGCCTGGAATGGATATAGACTACCCTTTAATTTGTTTTTCTGGGCATGTGAGGGGGTGGGGGGAGTGGCTCCCTACCAGGAGTAACAGAGTAGAAATCTACAAAGGCTCCAGAAAGCACCAGCAAGGCTGAGCACCATGCAGCAGTCACTGCTGAGCAAATGGAACTGGGCAAAATCCAACCTGGACTATGAGGGTGATGTTCCCTGTGCAGTGAAAGGCTGACCTCGTCCACGCATTCATTTATACCCTCAACAAATAACCAGTGCCCATCTGGTTCTAGACAGGGAGGCAGTGGCCAATGGACATGCCAGGCTCCCCCACCTCACAGAGTTTACATTCTAAAGGAGCAAAATATAATGCAGATTTGGAGATCTATATTGAAAAGTACCATGGGGGCACCTGGGTGGCTCAGTGGGTTAAGCTGCTGTCTTTGACTCAGGTCATAGTCTCAAGGTCCTGGGATGAAGCCCCGCATCAGGCTCTCTCCTCAGCAGGGAGCCTGCTTCCCCCCTCTCTCTGCCTGCTGCTCTGCCTACTTGTGATCTCTCTCTCTCTCTCTGTCAAATAAATAAATAAATAAAATCTTTAAAAAAAGGAAAGAAAGAAAGAAAAGTACCAGATTTGGAGAACTACAGTTGACCCTTGTGGTTAGCCTGAAGACTTTCCTGAGGTTAAAGGTTGAGACCACACCCCTGCGGTAGAGTTTCAGAGATAATTGGGTTGCTAATCCTCCCAGGAAGCAGATCCAGGCATAAAGAAGGAGGGCGGGGACTCCAGGTCCTTAACGGGTGGATGCGCAGGGGCCAGACCCCTAACGAAACACAGGTTTGATCCCTCGCTTTGGATTTCGCCTCTGCTGCCACAAGGAGGCTGCCCTGCCCCCCTGGATAAATAAATCCAGAAAAGAGAAGATAATATGTTATGTTGTAGTATGCTGCTCTGTCTACCTCTGCACTTAGTAATAATAATGACAGCTTACCCATGGAAGCACTTTGTATATAGTAACTTAATGTTCACAATAGCCCACAGAGGTAGGTCTTGTTATTATGCCTGCGTTACAGATGAGGAAGCTGACGCAGAGAAAGGTGAGTGATGTCTCCACGGCCGCACGGCCAGTGAGGGTAAGAGTCGGGACTCATGCCCAGACAGTCTGGCACCAGAGTCCTCGCTCCTAACCTTCCCAGGGAGAATGTCTTCGGAATAAGGGTTCCCTTGGGCATGGGCAGGAGCCTCATCTGGGAGGAGTTCTCAAGCATAGTCTGCCTTGCAGTTTACCTCGCTAACCCTAAGCTCCAGGATCCTCAGTAGCAGGAGTCCCTGTCCCGGGGGTCCTACGGGAAATTAAGGGATTTTTGTATTCTCCTCCAGCCGCAGCGTGGGGGGCATGCTGACTGTACCCCCAGGTAAGACTAAGTTATTTTACCACCCTTGCAAATCTCTCATCTACTTCAAAATGCTTCTTGCCTCATCTCTGAGCCTCTGCTTTCTCCTCCGGGTGTTCTGCCTTAAACATACACTGCTCATCTCCCCACGGGGATCCGACCCCCGGGGGGCACGAGCTGTGATGGCAAGCCCCTTGCAGCTGCCCACCAGCAGTCAGCCACGGCAAGGACGACTGAAGGTTTCAAGTTTCCTGTTGACAGTCACCGTCCCATGGGGAGCTCTCTGGGAGAATTTAAAGACTGGCAACAAATTAACAAGGGCTCGGTTATTTTACAAGGGAGAACAATGGTTCCTCTGACCACTTTGGATTCATTCCGTCTCTGGTTTCCTTGGAGCATCATAAAAGGATCTGTGTGTGAGTGTGTCAACAGAGTGGATGGAGAGAAGCGCCCCGGGCAAACAGGAGAGGAAGTTTCTGCCGGGTGGGTCTTCATCCGAAAGTGAGTTATCCCCAGCACTTGGTATTCAGCTCCCGAGTTCCTGGGTCGGTGTCTGCCCTGCCCGAGGCAATGACAATGACCAGTTGCCGAGGCTACTTTCTCCCCTTGTCAGAAGATCTTTGCCCCCGAGTTGTGGTCCCTGTGCAGCCTTATGCTTGCCTCCATCTTTTCCCTTTAGAGCACCTTGCTGGAAGAGCTGTGTTGGCAATCAGAGGTGCCTGCTGACCTGCCTCTGGGAGGGAAACGCTTGAAGAATTTTGAGGGGCTGACTCTGGAACTCAGGCTTACTAGGGCTCTCTGGCGGGCGGTAACCCATTCCAGCTGCTTTTCCCAACTCCGCCCCGCCCCTCTCCTGTCACGTGATTTTAGAAGCCTTAGCGCCCCGGCTCAGGAGTGGGGCATGTGATTTAGGTTCAGCCAATCAGGGCATGGCATTCTCTTGGCCAGTGATTGGTTCATTGGTAATCCTGTGACTTAACTGGAGCATTTAGAGAGGCAATAAGACTTTGCCTGCGAATTCTAGGAAGGGGGTTCTTACTCAGTTGTTGCTGGACTCCATTGAAGAGTGAAGCCAGAGACCCCCTAACCTGCTTACTGCCAAGAGGGAGCAGCGGTTTTAGAATATAGTCAAGCCCGAAAGAGGACAATAGAGGCGCTGACTCTTGAGTACAGTGCTTGAGCTCTGGAATCAGCCTATGTCCGAGCAAGCCCTGTTTCCAGACCCTCCGATACATGATTCAGTACCATTTACTTCGGGGGCCTGGGTGGCTCAGTTCATGATCCTGGGGTCCTGGGATGGAGCCCTGCATTGGGCTCCCTGCTCAGCGGGGAGTCTGCTTGTCCCTCTCCTCTGCCCCTCCCCCTGCTTGTGCTCTCTTGTTATCTCTGACAAATAAATAAAATCTTTTTTTTTATATATCATTTACTTCGGTCTTATACTGTCTTGGGTTGGCTTTGGTTTCTTGCAACTGAAAGAGCTGCCTGTTTCCCTATAGGGAAAACTGAGAGGAAGCTTCCAGAATAAGAGCTGCCTGAGGAAGGGCCTGTTCACAGCCCTTCAGCCAGGAAAGGGATCCTCACCTGACGGTGTATTGGTCCCTTCATGTTTTTGGAGCCATTAGCCTTTCCATTCCCTTCCATCTAAAACTGACATTTTTATGAGGGGGAAATTTGTCTAGTTTATTATTCAAGTTATTGCTGGGCCTACCTTAAAGTGAACAGACATGGGTTGAAATCCTCAGTAAAACTCTTCGTGTCTTTTTTTTTTTTTGTCACGGTGCCTTTTAAGAGCTTACGATATGCTCTCAATTATATCATCTTTTTAGCTAAGAGACATTTGGCAGGAGACACAGAATCACCTGAATCCTACCTTGGCCTACCAACACCATCCCTCCCCGTTGCCCCCAGGGGAGCCCTAAGTAAGTAAGTTATTTTTAGAGAGAGCTTCAGTCCAAAACCTTAATGGAAATTCAAGCAAGTGAGGATGGATCTCATGTTCTTTCTCCTCACTGTTCAGTCCCAATGCTTAGATATAACCAGTCACTTGACCTAGACCTTCCTTTTCCGGGAGCGCTAAACCTGGAAACTTAACTGTTGGGTTTGCTGATAGGGGGTTAGGATAAGCCGATCCATCTTGGGCCCCATCTGGTTACTTTGGCCAAGCTAAGAATTCTGAATCTGCTTCCAGTGGGAGGATGAATGTGTGTCCAAGGAGAGAGAAAGTGAAAGGGTAGGAAGAGGGGCATCTAGGGTTGTCCCTGCCTTTCTGGCCACAAGGAAGGCAGAGAAAAAGATGCTATTCTATGTTATCTGTGCTATAACCTTCTTCTGTTGAAATGTCCACCTTTGGAAAGCGTGAGCCAATAACTGTCTAGGAATTAATCAGATCTGTACTCTCTCAGAGCAGAACAAAGCAGACGGTAAAACGAGAATTTCTGAAAGCTTGTTCTTAATTATATTATCAAATTAGAATAATGCAGGCTAAGATAACAAATCACCTCTAGAATTCCAACAGTCTAACACAATACAAGTTTACTTCTTAATTCGTGCACCAATCTAAGGTAGATCCTTCTCACTGATGGGCTGCTGTCCTATCCTTAGTGATTTAAGAACTCAAGTTCCGGGGGCGCCTGGGTGGCTCAGTGGGTTAAGCCGCTGCCTTCGGCTCAGGTCATGATCTCGGGGTCCTGGGATCGAGTCCCACATGGGGCTCTCTGCTCAGCAGGGAGCCTGCTTCCCTCTCTCTCTCTCTCTGCCTGCCTCTCTATCTACTTGTGATCTCTCTCTGTCAAATAAATAAAAAATAAAATCTTAAGAACTCAAGTTCCTTCAGTGTCTGCAAGTCTGCACTTAAGTTAATGGCTTTCAGCTTTCATTGTACTTTGTCATGACCTGATGAGCCTTAAAAATGATAATATGTGGGCACCACCCTAGAAGATTCCAATTTCACTGGTTTGAGTAACAGCCTGGGTACCCATACGTTTAAAATACCCCCCAGAGGAGTACGAAGGGCAATCAGTATTTCACTAGAGCGTTCCCCTAGGGCAGTTGTTTAATGCCTGATTCCCAGACCAGCAGCAACAGTGTTTGAGAACTTATACAACGTGCAAATTCTTGGCTCCCTGCCAGATATGTGAAATAAGAACTCCAGGGTCGTGCCCAGCAAACTGTGTTATAATAGCTTTCCAGTTGATTCCATTACATATTCAAGTTTGAGACTCACTATCCCAGAGTCTCAATATTCTCTGCATGCAGGTGGAAGGGGAGAGGGGGAGTTTAAAGAAGCACACCTGCTACTTAACGACCTTGAACTGGCAATGACCTCACACAGTCTCTTGGCAATATCTAGTCGCATGGGCCTGGCTAAAGGCAGAGAAGACTGGGAATTGGGACCCTCACTGAGCAGCCTGTTCCTGCCATAATCATACATTCTGGAGTTGTCTAGAATTCCACACAGATTCAGATGGAAGAAAAATAAAAGGCAATTCTAAGTTCTATGGGTAACGTAAATGGTCATGGTTCCTAGGTCATAGGAGTTGAGACTAAACAAAAACCTGGAAGAAGATATGCAAATTACTTGTTTTGATAGAGAAGAGAGTATGGGTTCCTTTGGAGAGAAAAATGAATATGTAAAATTTTCACAAATTTATAAGCAACATACCCTGTCTTGTAACAGTGATTTTTCATTAAAGGGATAAAATCTCTTGAGTTCTCATTCTGATTAGATCTCTCTGTGATTCACTTGGTTTCCATTCACTTTCCCCACCAGCTTAGCAGCAACTCTGAGAAAGAGATGAGAGATTATGGATCTGTAGGCACAAGCAAAAGGTCTTTTCAGAAGCCAACCTAGAAGAATCTCCCCACCCAAGCCGCCACTGTACTGTGACAGAGAGAACAGAGACATTTAAAGTCAAGTGGTTTGTGGTTCGTGTCCTGGCTTTGCCATTTCTTTCCTGTGTAACCTCGGGTGAGATGGTCAAGCTCTCTGGGCCTCAGGTTCCTCTTCTGTGAAAGAGTTAAAAGTCCTGGTTTGTAGAATTAACTGGGATGACTACATGAAATAATAAATGTGCCTTAAATATCTTAGGTCTTCTCAACCCCCTCTTCTCTCCCAGCCTTCAGAGTGGTAATCGAACCATAGAACCCGTGCAGATGACCTGGGCCAGATTCTGATCTCCATTCCAGAAGAATGCCTTGTGTTGTGTTTGGGCTGCCTTGTGATAGTAGAAATAATTCAAGCCATTGTTATCCCCAACAGGACACATCCAGGAGAAGAACTTAAGATGCTTTGAGGCTGTCTGAGGGAGCTGAGTGCAACCCATTCTCAGTAAAGCTATTTATAGTGAGAAGACTTTCAAGTCAGGCCTGCCTTTCCAGTCTGCCTCACTGGCAGGGTGATGGGTCCTGGGCTCTGTTCGTTACACGTTGCTTGTGGTTTCTATCTGCTCTGGCTTTGGTGCTTTGTTCCATTCGGACCAGATGCCAAGGGGACCATATGGTTCCAGAGAGCTAAGAAACAGTGGCTGTCCAGGGGCTTTGTGCTGTCTGTGACACTTCAGAAAGTGACTCCATTAACCAGGAGGACTGAACAAAGAGAACCTGTGACTTCTTCATCCATTTGAGAGCAGAGACAACTCTCGCCATTTGAATGGTTGAAACACAGGCCAACCAACCCCTGGAAAGCTAAAGTCTAATTTAGGCTTCATGATTCCTTATAGAGGTCAAGTGACCAGAAAGGGGGGTGGGGAGAGGTGATACCAGGCAATTACTAGCACTTACGATTTTGTGCATCCAAAATAAAGTTGATTGTTCCTAAAGGTTTTAATATCCAGATCTCAGGGCCAGTTCCGAGCTTGTAATAATACAGTGACAACGGTAATAAACTCATAGAGGCCCAGTGCCTTCCAATCTATAGGACATTTTTGTAGGGGTAGGAAAGCTGATTCTTCCCATTTCCTGGGAGCACATAAGTTATCACACTTCTTTGTCTTGCTCTGAGATCCTTTGGTGGCCTGGAACATATACCCACTCCAAGGTGCCAGCTGCATATGTGGGAGTCCGATGGCAGACAGCACCTCCTGTGAAAGGCAGCCCAGCATCCAAGTGGCGTTTTTCTCCCCAGTCTTGCCTGAAGCTAAAGCTTGGCAATAGATTCTTGCTGCCAAGTTTACGACATGGTCCGGATAGTGAGAGCTCTACAGAATTCGTGGGAAAGGTAATCCACCTTCCCCGAAACCCCATGCAGCTGCTCTGAAATCTACAAGGACACATCCCTACACGAAGTCTCCGGATATTGTCCCGAGATCGTCACATGTCATTAACACAGTTCAATTCTGCAACTTAACTGATTGGAAAACCTGATTCAATGGCAAATTTGTTTCTGGCAAAGGCATCAGCATCTTCCCCAAATATATTAGAGTTGCCGTTGACAGATGGCTTGAGATGGGCCCAGGGAGGCTGTTGACAGATATCTCGTAATGGATCTTATTACACTGGCATATCTAAAGAACATCCCGTGGGAAATGTCTTCATAGACCTGGAGGGTGACAGAACAGGATGGAAGCCCTTCAAGAGAACTGCCAATAAAAAGACTGAAAATGGGCACAGCCTTCTGGAGGGAATCTGGCAGTGTGTATTGAATCTTAAAACATTCATACTCCTTGACCCTGTATTGGTCTTTTCAAGTTTTACTTGAAAGTGCAGCCCAGACCTCTGTGCAAAGACTCATGTGTAGAGCTTTTCACTGTGGCATTAGCCATAGGATAATGAAGAACTGCAAATCATCCAAATCCTGCAATTTGGATATAAACACTGGTTATATTTATATCCACGCTTACTGTGATAACAGGAAACCAGGTGAAGAGCTGTTTGGGTAGGGTGATCTAAGTTTTGCTAAAGGAAAAAAACAGGCCAGAGAAAACCGTTTTCTAAATATTAATGGTGAGGATCTCTCGGTGGTTGATATGATGACTAAATTTTCATCATTTGGGATTTTTTTTTTAATTTTTAGTGAACTTCCTGAGAATATGCTACTTGGAAAGGTCATTTATATATAGAACAATTTATAGAAAATTTTGGATAAGAAAAACAATTAGCAAGGACCAATACCCCTATTTAAATTTTGATTTCCTAGGCTATGTCTTTGTACATGGAAAATTTTAATATAGTCAGAGAGTACCCATAGCTTTGTATTCTGTTTTTACAATCTAAGAATAACACTAACAAAATCTGATGAATCGGGAAAATTGCTTGTGTGTGTGTATGAGAGAGAGAGAGAGAGAGAGAGACTGGGAGAGAATGTGTGTACGTATACACATACTATAATATAAAATGTTAATTTAATTGTTTGGAAATTGATAATCAACATATGTGGGATAACTCTCTTCATCAGAAAATCTGCTTATCCCAAAATATTTAACTTCCACCTCCTTCTATAGCCGAACTAGTTATCTGTAGGCTTAAAATCAGGGATATGAAACTAGCCCCCAAATTTTAACCAATTTGGCAGATTTCTGAAATTGACTATTCTTTAGGAATATAAAATCTGAACACGGGTCAACCCGCTGGAGAGAGAGAATAATGGATTTGAAAAACCAATGGCTGAAAAATCTATGAAGCATTAGGAAGCAGTAACGGTGGTCAGATGGTTTCTGAGGTAGACACACAAGCAATTGAGGATGACGGCCCAGCACAAGAGGCCGTGGCTGTGGCATTGCCTTGGTGTCCATGATGACAGTAACTGCCAGGGAAATTTAGGAAAGGATGAAGATTCGGTATTTAAAATCAAAATCAGGCCTGATGCAGACAACCAATCTACTGCCTTCCAGAAACAATGCAGAACCTACAGTTTTTATTTTACCGAGGCCTGCCTCACACAATTCAAGTCAAAATATTACTTTCATCAGAGAATTATTTTTGTTCTTCCGTGAAAGAGCACAGGAAATATGTTATGAAATTACTTGCCAAGGTCAAGAAATCTCATAATCTTGACAAGAGGTGGGGGGGGGGAGAATTGTGCCTTTGTCTAGACTCGTAGTCCTCAACTGGGGGCGGCTTTGTCCCTTAGGGAATATTTAGAAATGACCAGAGACAGTTTGGATTGTCACAACTGGAGGCTTGGGAGAATGCCACTGGCATCTAGAGGGTAGAGGCCAGAAATGCTGCTAAGCCTTTCACAGTGCTCAGCACAGCCTCTCCGACAAAGCATTGTCCCCCCGCCCCCCAAATGTCAGCAGTACCAAGGTTGAGGAACCCTGGCCCAGACAGTGACAAATGATCTGGAAAGAAATGACCAAATGCAAGGTCCCTGCCATCTGTTCTCTACCTGGGGGAGGGAGAGGGGGAGTTCTAGGGGAGGGAATCCTTTCTCCTCCAAGTCCACCTGTGTCTGTCTGGTTGGGTTATCCAGATGTGTAGGTAGAGAAGGATGACCCCTCACTGCTAACGGATGAGACCACAGTTGCATCTTTCATCAGAATGAGATGAGAAAATTTAAATATGGTAATAATCTTGATTTCACCGTAATTTATACAGGCAGAACTCTCAGTTTAGTCATTTTTTTTCCTACACAAGGGAAAAGGAGCAAAATACATGGAAGAAAAGGCTTATTTTAGGAACTTCAAAAACATGTCCGAGGGTCAAGTACAAATTCTACCCAATCTCCTGTTTTGTTTTCTGGACAATGGGAATTGGGGTCCAGAAGTTTTAGCCCGAGGTCCAGCCGGACCATCAGCTATGAAGGATAATTAAATTGCATTGGAAGCAAACTGTGCCTCTTAAGGCAGGAAACTCGACTCATGCTTTTCAGTAAGACTTTCAACATCAAGGGTTGACGTGAAAAGGATTTTCTGGATAACTCTCAGATGACCTGGAATCTCCCATTCCCTGGGCATTTTGACAGATTGGAGATTTCCTGTAGTTAACATTCCTTAAGACATTCTTGACACTGGCAAGGTTTTATAGGAAGGCTACCGACTGTATTAAAAACTCCAATCCCAATTTCCCCTTTCTACATTTTATGTTTGTAACATTGGAATGCAATAAAATAAGCATGGAACACTTCTGTGTGATTAAGAAAAACAAGTCAGCTCCTTTGCTTTTGAAATCTAGATAAAACAAAACATTCCATAGGTAAGGAAGAGTTAATTAACAGCAAGAGAGGGTAGAATTCTGGTTCCGATTTGCAACATACTCCAGATGGACAATGTTATTATGTCTCCTGGGTCCGTCTGGGGGAGTTCAGAAAGTTTGCTTTAAACATTTGGAGGATAGTCTCGTGAGGCACAAACCACACTGAAGTAATGGTTTTGCCTGAATCCACCTAATCTCGTCCCGACAGGTGCCCACACAGACCGGCAACGGTTGGGAATAACCTCCCTCCAACGTTATTGCTAATTGGCAGCAGCAGACGGTACGCGAGTCTGAGTATGTGAAAGATGGGCGAAAACTAACACAAAGCCAAACTCTGAAACTCCAATCAGCTTTAATTAGGCAAGAAAAATCAACAGCTTGAGAACATACACCTACTGAGAGGGTGGGACCCGCGGGGCTGTAAAGTGGTTCTGGGTCCAGCTAAGGATCTCGCGATGCCCCATCACCTACTGCCTCTGGTTTTTGGGTTTTCCACTTGTATAAATAAGGTGTTAAAAATGCCTATTTTCTGTTCCTGCCCGATGTAGCAATGCTCAGTTTGGAAAGTGCAAAAGGATCCTTCCAAGATCTGGTGCTAGGAGGTGGTTCCCACCTCCCGGTCTCTTTCCCTGGATATACAGAATATCCTAGATTGTGCAACTACTCATAGCCAGAGTCAAAAGGCTGTTAGCCAGAATCTACCCAACAGGACCTCCAATCAAGGTGCTTTTTAAAAATGTATAAAACACGGAAGAGCGGAGACATCATCAGTTTGGGTTCTCAGACCCAGGTTCATAATCTCCCCACACGGCTTTTTAGCCATGTGAACCCGAACAAAATCGGTGTGCTTCTCTGCAGCTCCGCATCCTCATGGGAGGCATGGTCTCATCCTGACTGCTGCAGAGTAGGCAGTGACGATTAAAGTCAACCAGACGCGGAAAGCAAACAGTTGGCGCCCAGTCTCCAGCAGGACTCCCGCTCCCTGGCCCCCTGAGCTCCCTGCACCGCCCGCAGCTCTGCCCCAGACTTCTTGTTTGTATGGTGGAGCGTTCTGTTCAAATACTTTTTTGGGAAAAGAATGAAAGTATTAGAAACTGAACCAATAGTGCGGATTTAAATTAAACAGAGCCAACTTTTGTAGCTAGTTCTGGGACAGACTTACGACAGGGATAACTCATTGTTTTCTGTTTTCCACACACGACGTTCTAATGGGAACACGAAGTTCTTAAGGATGAGCCCCGAATGCCGGGGAATCCCCCATCACCCCCTGAAAAGGGACATCGTGTTCTCGCAGTACTGGTTAGGACTCTTCGAACCTAGCTTGGATCTGGATTTAGATGGGGTGAGGGGGGCGGTGTAGGGGTGTGTGTGGGAGAGGGGTGGAATGTCAAGGTGTCTCCTGGAGCCAAAACTTGTGTCCATCTCCCCCTGTACCTATCCCATTGTCACCTTCCCAAGCACCAGCTTTTTCTTCACATCTCAAATGGCATAAAAACAGCTACCTGATGATTCTGGAGGGTTTTTTTTTTTTCTTTTTAAGATTTTATTTATTTATTTGATAGAGAGAAAGAGAGCATGACCACAAGCAGGGGGAGCGGGGGAGGGAGACACAAACCTCCGCTGAGCAGGGAGCAGGGTGCAGGGCTCAATCCCAGGACCTGGGATCTGATCCGAGCCAAAGGCAGGAGCTTAACCGACTGAGCCCACCATGTGTCCCAATTCTGGAGGTTTTCTATTACAGTCCCAATCACACAAAGATACTGATGCAACTAGATAGTACCCCCATCCCAAATTCCAAGGGAAGAGGAGCTGATTGGCCCAGCTGGATCCACTGTGCTCCTCAGTTCCAATTGCCTGTGACCGCGGAGGCAGGAGCCCATCCTACAGACATAATGCCCAGGCTTACGCCTGCCATCCTGAGAATTTGGATAAAGGAGGTGTTCTCAAGGGTGGGAGAGGAGGAATGTCATTAGGCATAAACACAATAAAGGTTATTGTTTCACTTTATGCAGTAGAGATAGCCAAATGTATTTTGCCCTGCATCCCAACTGTAGCAGACACGGATGGTTGCCTACCTAACAGGCACTTGCTCTTTGTTCTTAGCTAGGAGGATCCCACATTTATTTGGGTGTCCACCCTTCCCTCATAATGGTCATGGTAGGGTCAGCGACCCTATCCCTGTGTTTAGAAATGAGTTGCTCTAATTGTTGCACTGTGATCCCATTTCTTTCCAGTGATTGGCTTAGATATAAGCATAGGACGCAGTGGTGACCACCAAAACACGATGTGGAATCTGCTGAGGGGCCTTCCGCGAAGACCTTTTCTCACTGTTTAAAAAGAAAGCCACAGGAACTCTCCCTATTCTTCTAACACTTTAGGATGTAGGTGTGATGCCTGGAACATTTGCAGCCATCCTATGATGATGAGGAGACCTAGCATGAGGATGGAAGAGCAGTAAAACAAAGAACTGGATCTATGATGACCTCTTTTGAGCCACTGGGTTAATCCACCTGGAATTATTTTACCTCGGGGATTCTTGATGTATGTATGTATATATGTATGTATGTATTTCAAATTTGAAGTATAATTGGCATATAACATTATATTAGTTTCAGCTGTGCAACAGAATGATTCAATATTTGCCTGCACTGCAAAAGGATCACAATAAATCTAGTTAACATCTGCCACCACACATTGTTACAAATTCTTTTTCTTGTAATGAGAACTTTTAAGATCTTCTCTTTTAGCAACTTTCAGTATGGTGGTGCTATGAACTGTGGTCACCATGTCCTATGTTACAGCCTAGATTCTTGTTACTTAATAAAAGAAACATTTCTCTTGTTTAAGTTGTGTTGATTTTCTGTTACTTGCACCCCCAAACATCCTGATGAACCTCTTAATTAATACAAACCCCAGAGCTACAGAGAAGACATACTTTAGTAAAAGCTGACTTCATAGCTTGCAGAATAATCCTGCAGACACTTGGGGGAAATGTGGCTTAGACAACATTGATACAATAGCCAAGAAATCATAAATCATCTCTAAGGCTCCCAGAGCCTTATCAAGACCCAGTATTTTGCAAACAGACCAACATTATTTTTGTGTATTTATAAGAAACAGCTCAAAGGAATGATTTGTTTAGAGTAGGTTCTCTATGGTTCAAAGTCCCTGCTCCTTTCGACAGGGAGCTGGACAAGTTGAAAGCAGTTTCATTGTGCGTTCTGCTTGCTCAAGTTTGACAGGCCATGTTCTCATGACAGTTCTGTCCCTGCAGTGTGCGTCTGTGATGCTTTGATGTGGGCTGCATTCGGACAGCCTGATACTTGGGGAGAAATGTGCTGAAATTGAGCAAGATTGCTTTCTGCCCAGCTGTTCTCCAAAGGCTCAGACATTTTTAGCACTGAGCGAAGAAGCTTGTATTTGTTTTGACAGTCTTGGCAGGGAGAACAATGGTTGATTATCCCCGCACTTTACTAACAAATAAGACTGCCTCCAGCAGAGATAAAATATGGGTCTTGACTTGATTGCATTTCATGTCCAAGGGAATTATCTTCTATTCAGTCTGATGCCCTTTCATTATGCAGTGTATCTCTTTCTTTCTTTCTTCTTGCCTCCCAGAGTAACCCGGGGCTTTCGCTCAGAGAAGCCAGATGCCCTAAAATCACCGTAGGCATGGCGATTTGATTATCGTATAGAACATGCATTTTCACTACTCTAATTTGACTTCTTAGAAGTTAAATTTTTTGTTTGTTTGTTTTCGGTCATCCAGATGTGTATGGTTAGTTTCTTCTCTAATTTTCGATCTGCTTGCTCGTGGTATTTGTTTGTGCGGCTGATACCATTTGAGCAAATAGGAGTCTTGGGCTTTACATCAGAGCTACATTTAAAAGGGCTATCCCAGGGGCGCCTGGGTGGCTTGGTGGGTTAAGCCTCTGCCTTCGGCTCGGGTCATGATCTCAGGGTCTTGGGATCAAGCCCTGCATCGGGCTCTCTGCCTGCCTCTCTGCCCACTTGTGATCTCTGTCTGTCAAATAAATTAAATCTTTAAAAAAAAAATAGTCTATCTCACATGCTTTTCTTCACCCAGACAGAGAAGCGTCCTTCGTGGAACAATTGTTTTCTTTAAAACAAAGGAAGCTTTCAGTATTTTCATAAAATCATTTCTCTTTCTAGGGGCACCGGGCTGGCTTCCTCATAAAATCATTTCTCTTTCTTGCTCTTTTATTTGCTACTTTCTGGACAACGCAAGGGCATTAGTAGAATACTTTCACTGCATTCATTCCCTTCTGCCGAGGTAGGTTTAAGAGGCTATTTATGAAGATAAACCTTGCCAGGTAAAAAGGCAGGGGAAGACATTCCAGGTAGGGAGAGGGCCAAGCCCGTGTGCTCCCCCATCTGACCGTTTGTCTCTCTTCCCTGTGACCTGTGAGGTCTAGTAGGGCCTCACCAAGCAGCCCTGCCCTCGACTTTTGGGTTTCGTAGCCAGTGGGAGGTCCTGGCAGGGCACTGCAAGCAAGGTTAGAGCGTTTGGACTGTTTCTTCTCTCCCTCCCCCGCCCTCTCCAAGCCTGCTGTGGCTCTGACAGCGGCTGCATTTTACTTTCAAACGCATTCAGGGGGTCAGGAGAATCCGGTCCTTGAGGTTGTGGGACTGAGGTCCCTGTTGGCTGGTTGTCAGAAGAGGACGTCTCCGTCAGCTCCTTAAGGCCACTTGCTCTCATCCTCACAGAGCCCTTCTGCGTTCAAGCGAGTAGCCGCGGCCAAATCTTTTTCTGCTCTTCAAATCCCTCTGACCTTCCCTTCTGCTGTCCTTTCTCACTTTCAAGGGCTCATGTGATTACCCGGGGCCCACCCAGTTAACCTAGGATAATGTTCCTGTTTTAAAGTCAACCCATTAGCAACTTTAAGTACAACTACAGTGTCCCTTTGCCCATGTAATTTAATCGTAATGCCAGGAGCAAAGGTCTGGGTACCAGAATTCTGTCTGCTGTAGATACAGATAACACATGAACAAAACTAGCTACTGGAAAGGACTGAAGGACCTCAAAGAAAGGCCCAGTCTCTGCAAGGATAGTGTCCTTCAGATTTTGTAGAAAGTTCTACCATAATCTCTCTTTTTAGAACTTTGTTTCCTCCTCAGTGGAATACAAAATTTGATGTTCTGCTGGTTAGAGGTAACCAGGGTCTTAATAATTTTTCCTTTTTTCTCTTTTTTAAAAAGATTTATTTTTCTATCTATCTAAGAGGGGCAAGGAGACGGAGAGGGAGAGAGAGAACTCTCAAGCAGACTTCCCTCTGACCAAACCCTGTGTGGGGCCCAGACCGCTAAGATCAGGACTAGAGCCAAAATCAAGGGTCAGCCCCTTGACTGACTGAGACACCCAGGTGCCCCAATTTTATTATTTTTAAAGTAATCTCTATACTCAGCATGGGACTCGAACTTACAACCCCAAAATCAAGAGTCTTGCAGGCGCCCAGGTGGCTCAGTCATTAGGTGTCTGCCTTTGGCTCAGCTTATGATCCCAGCGTCTGGGATCCAACCCTGCATCAGGCTCCCGGCTCAGCAGGAAGCCTGCTTCTCCCTCTCCCACTCCCCCTGCTTGTGTTCCCTCTCACGCTGTGTCTCTCTCTCTCAAATAAATAAGTAAAGTCTTTAAAAAAAAAAAAAAGAAAAGAAAAAGAAAAAAAGATCAAGAGTCACATCTTCCAACTACTGAGCCAGCCAGGTGCCCCTGGGGTGTCTTTCTTGACTGCCTGGAGCTCTTGTTAATCCAGGGCTAATGGATCCATTCTAGATGGTGATTTTCTCTCAGCTTCTCTCAGCTTGGTCAGCAGGTGGTTTAAACGCAGAATCACAGGGGTGCCCAGAGACTCAGAGTTGCTGTATTTCTGACTGGGGGTCTATATTTCTATTTTTTAAAAAGATTTTTATTTATTATTTATTTGATAGACAGAGATCACAAGCAGGCAGAGAGGCAGGCAGAGAGAGAGAAGAAGGGAAGCAGACTCCCCGCCGAGCAGAGAGCCCGACACGGGGCTCGATCCCAGGACCCCGGGATCATGACTCGAGTCGAAGGTAGAGACCCCAACCCACTGAGCCACCCAGGTGCCCCTGGGATCTATATTTCTAATTCACAGTCCAGGGGATTCTTAAGCCCTTGAGGGTGGAACCACACCATTCTCTTCTTCCCCTGTATCATGGCAAAATTCCATCACCCCGCCTATCAAGAGAAACGTCACTAATCATTTCCTGAGAGGAATGCCAGGAGCACCAACAGTGTCTGGCTCATGAGGAAGCCATCTTGGCTGCTACCTTTAGTCAGAGGACTGACTCCAATCCTGCGTGGGAGCCTGGCATAAGGGACAGGACAAGGAGAGGGAGCTAACATGGCCAAGGAAGTGCTTGCTAGGTCCAGGGAAGCAGCTTGTCCACTCTACAGTCAGAGACGGGCAGGTAGATAGGCACACAGTACAAATTTCCCTCGTTTCACTCTTGGTCCTGAGGCAGGCTTCTCGAACAGTCAGGAGAGAGCTCTCTGACTTCCTGCTGCATCCTAGGAAGCGGAGCCAAGCGCAGTGGTAGTTTCAGCCTCAGGAATGTCACAGCACAGGTGCCTCTGGATTTATTGAACTCCCACCTTGAAGACAAATGCGGTGTTTTATGGCATCCCGTTTACCGTGCTTCCTTCCTGCCTGCTGTGCTCACTCATCTCTTAGCCCAGGCTTGTGGTAAAGTGTGTTGGCACAGATTTGGGTGCAGGTAACAGCTGCCTGGAGGTGCCTGGGGAGCTGTGAACTAGGGCTCTCACTCCATTTCCCATTGAGACAGCTGGCTAGCACCCGGGTGATTTTTCTGGATTTGCCAAAAGCACATCTGAAGATGAGAGGAGGGAGAAGGTAGGAACAGGGAGGCAGCTGGGTGCTGAGGGAAAAGGGCTTTGGAGGCAGCAAGACCCAGACTTTGAACCCACACCTGCCACTTCCTGTGTGGCCCTGGGCAAGTCATTCAACCTCCCTGGGCCTCACTTTGGTTATCATGAAAACACAGGGCTTCGATCTATTCCTTACAGATCTGTTTTGCGGATTCAACAAAATAAGAGCAAAGTGTCTGTTAAAAAGCTTGTCGTACTGTAGGTCTTCATTTCTGTTAGGATCTTCCTCCAATATTAAAAACCTGCTTAGCAACTTAGTTCACGGCTCAGTGCCTCGGTTTCCCCATTTGTAAAGCCAGGACAACAATAATACTTCGTAGCATTGTTATGAGGATTAAATGAATGACTTTCTGTAAATCTGTAAAAGAGTGCTAAGCACATAAAAAGTTTTCAAGAGGCATGTCTAATAAATCACATGCCTACATTGTATCCCCATCTCCTTTAGGGTCATGAGAGAACGGGAGAGAGAAGCCTGGAAACCCAAGATCCCAAGGTAGGTCCAGTCTCCTTAAGGATAATGAATAACTACCCTTCTGCTTTTGTGGACTGATCTTCCTTTCCTGTCTGGAATGGAGGAGCCTTCCCCCGCAGGAGCGGCTGAGCTAACTCCCTCTTCTTTCTACATAAATTCAAGAATGCAGACAAACTCTGTTTGTGATCCACCACAGCATAATAAATGATCCTAAAATTTAGTGGTTTAAAACAAACCGCTTTTTGGTTTCTGGGGGTCAGGAATCTGGGAGCATCCGGGTAAAGGGCTTGTGGCTGACGGTGTCTCAGAGGTTTGTGGCCAAGGTTGTGGTCAGAGTTGGAGACTCGGAAGGCCTGACTGAGACGGATGGACCTATTCCCAAGATAGCCACTCTTCTGCCTATTGGCAGGAGGGCTTAGTTCCTCACCACCTGGGGCTCTCTATAGAATGTGGTGTCCTTAAAACATGGTGCTGGAAGGTGGAGGAGAGAGATGAAACAGCGATATCTTTGTCCCTCGTGACCAAGCCTCAAATCAGACACATCATCGTTTCTGCACTATCCATTTAGTTAGAAGCTAGTCACTAAGACCAGCCTACCATCGAGGTGAAGGGCATCAGGCGGCATCTTTTGAGGGAGGGCTGTCAAAGAACATAAGGATGTGTTTTAAAACCACTATTCCATCATGCCAATAATGAGAGGTGCCTGGCAGGTTAGGGAGGGAGGGTGATTTCCAAAGGCGCCAGGGTCTTTGTTCTTTGTCCTTTAACTACCCAGTTTACCTTTCCTGGAAAAGAGATTTGAAAATTTCCATTTCTAACAGAGTTAAAAATATGTCCAGAAATGGAACAGAAAATGCTTATGTTTCATAGCACAACTCTTTGCAAGTCCCTTCTATAAGCCGTGTCCCGCACCAGGCATCAGAAATAAAGACGTGATTAATAGAGATCCTGTGCTCTCAAGAAATTTGCTGTCCAACGGGGAGAGAGAGGGAGAGAGGACGTTAGAATAACAGGACACCACACGTGAGACTAATACCATACTGGATGTCAACTGACTGGAATTTAAAAACTTGAAAAACGAAAGAATAAACTAAGCTAGTCTTTCCTCCTTGCTTTCCATTTCTCCACTCTCTTCCTTCCCAGTACTTATTACAAATAGTATTTCCTCATTTATTTGGTCAGAGGACTTGTTTATCACCATTTTCCTCCCAGCCTATCCTCGGTGCCTAGCACTTAGTTGCTACGCCGCACAAGGCTCAGTAAACACCTGGCAGGGAGTAACTGTGAGGGGGTAAGTGTAGCGCACTGCGGCGGCAAGCTGGACGGAAGACTCCGTGGGGGAAGCGATCCTGGGGTGTTGAGATTTGACACAGGAATAGGAATGATCAAGGTGGAATTATTCCTCTTCTCAGGAACAACACCCCAAGCCAAGAGTCTAGCACATTCGAGGGGCTGCAAACACTTTTGTTTATTGGGGAGGGGTGTGGAGAGTGAATTGCAGAGGGAGTCATGACAGAGGAGAATAAAGATACAGCAGAATTGGTTACTGAGAGTTTCTCTTGTGAGAAAGTCTGGACTTTATCCTAAAAGCAATGAGGGAACTATTGAAGGGAGGGAAGTAGGGCAATGGCAAGGCCAGGGACCAAAGACTTTGTTGTTCTAGCAAGGATATGAAGGGCCACCCCAGGCCCCACTTCCAGCATTTGTGAGTGGGGCTACAGGTGTCCCAGGAGCCAGAGTCCAGAAAGTTGGATTGCAGAAGTTATTTGTCAACCACCTCTTTGCAGATTGTGCTTAGCCCCTCTCCCATCCCCCACCACAAACTACTCTGGGGGCAGAGGCAAGAGCCTAGAACACTACCTGTCTCTGGCCCATGAGGCCAGGCCTTGCTGGGCGCCCCCTCCAGTGGCCCTCAGAACTGGTAGACCCTGGTAAACCCTGTTGCTCCCTGTTCTCTGGCTCCCTTTCAGAAGTGGAGTTGGAGTGAACGCTTCAAAGCTAATTACTGGGGCACAGAGACTATGAGTTGGAAAACGCATTTTTCTCTGGAACTTGAGAAAATAAGTTGCTGCCTGGGATCTCCCCACTGGAATCATCTGTGGAACCCGCAGAATAACCGAAAAGCAGTTTTCTCTTGGAGACATATGGGAAACAGTTTGTTTGCTTGGAGGAAAATCATAACTTGTTGTGTTTTTTTCCCCTCAGAGGAAAATTAAAACTCTTACACATTAAGTCTTTTCAGTCCCTTGTTTGTCTTGTGCTTTCGAACCGAAATGCAGGCAGGGGGAAAGGGATGTTGTAGGTGAACAGGAAATCTAAGTCGGAAATCTAAACTACAGTGGCCAAACTATCGGAATTCCACACTCAGATCACCCCTTCATTGTCTCGAGGGCAAGAACGGGGTCATTAGGCCACAAAACCAAATGACACTTCCTTCTCAGAAGGGAGGATGGCTTCGATTGCTTCGTCGTGTAGGCAGAATGGTAAATAATGGCAGAGTGCGAGATCTCCAAACGTAATTTCCAAAGTAGTCTTGAAATAATCCTTCCTTTGGAGACCTGATATTCCCAGTCAAGATGGAAACAAAAGAAAATGGCCAATCTTTCACTTGGTTCGCTGGTCCAGAAAATGGGCCCTGGGAAGATAAAGCCAAGCTGGCTGTTTGAGGTGAATGAAAGGCGCCGGTAGACATTCAGTGGGGATTTTCTTTGCCCAGGTGTCTCCTCAACCTGGTCTTCCCCTCCCAGGAGACCTATTGGAGCTGCCTCCTTCCTCCCTTCAAGATCTCTCTTGAACAACCTCAGACGCTCTTTTCTTGGTTAATAAGAGAAACCATATGCAGGGCTTCAAGGATATGTTCTGAATGATGATTTATGCCAGCTTGTTCACAGCTTCCTCTCCCCATCCATAATTCTTCCAGAGAGCATTTAGCTGATTTGGAAAAAGGATATCGGATCTCCCAGAGAACAGTGTGCGTCCTAACTGGGGATGAATGTGATTCTGATGGTTCTCTGACTGCTCAAAGCTTTTCCAACTGAGTAACACAAATGCACAGAAAACTGCTTGGTGACTTCTGAAGGGAAAGTTGATTACCCTGGGGGTGGGGGGAGCTGGGAGTGGGAGGAGGAGTTGGAGATTGACTCTCTGGATAGGCTATTTGAATAGTCTTGGGGGTATTTCCAGAAATAGGACATAAATGAGCCAAATTCATCATGCCCTCCTCCTTAAAAACATCTTACTAAGCACCTAATATGTGCCAAGAGCTTTACTCAGTGCTTGTAAAGATTTACAAAAAACAGGACCAGTGAACCTCAAGCAAAGGAAACACGTGAGGTGAGCTCCGCGTTCAGTCTAGTTCCCGCCAGAGCACACTTTGTAAACAGCAACAAAAGAAAGTAGATTCCAAAAGGCAGCAGTGGTCTCATTGTGTGGAGTCAACAGAGTTCAGGATGCTGAGATGGCCGGGATTTATGAGGTAAGGTATCTAAGAAGAAAGAACTGATCAGAGAAGTTGCCTCAGAAACCTGCATTCAGGTCTCTTTCAAACTTGGGCCACTTACCAAGCTGTGTGTGTACAACCCCTGAAGGGCGAGACAGAGAACAGAGAGAAAGACTACTAGCTGGAGGGAGATTCTTGAGGTTACGTGGGGATGGAAGACAGAGCTAACACACAGTGTAGCTATATTATTGAACACTCTGGGCATTCTAGAGATCCCAGAAAGACCAATCCAAAGAATAGGACTGCTCTAGCCCTAGCACATGGATGATTCTTGACCCACCATAATAATGCTTTAAAAAGCTTCAATGGGACACTTGTTTGGCTCAGTCAGTTAGGTGTCTGACTTCCACTTGGCTCATGATCTCAGAGTCCTGAGACCAAGCCCCACATGGGGCTGCCCACTCAGTGGGGGTCTCCTTGTCCCTCAGTGCCTCCTCCCCACGCATGTGTATGCACACACTCCATCCCACTCCCAAATAAGTAAATAACAAAAAAATTAAAAATAAAAAATAAAAAACACCTCAATAGGCTCATACTGGACCACCAATAAATTAAATGCTTGCCAAAGTAATACTCTACACTCAATACTCAACATTCTTCAAAAAGAAAACAACACAATCCAAGCTCAACACAATAATATTCGTATTAAAAAAAATTGTTAGACACACAAAGTAGCAAGGAAATGTGATCTGCAGTCAACCTAGAATTCTACATCCAGCAATAGCCTTAATAAAAACACAGGTAGAAAGAAGACATTTTCAGGTAAGAAATGTTGGATTAATCACCCGTATCCATGCATAAGAAATGTTAAAGGAAGTTCTCCAGGCAGAAAGAAAATGAATTGCATAGGATATCAGATCTATGTGAAGAAGAGTATCAGAAATAGAATATACACCGGGTATAAATACAGCAGACACTCTTCTTATTTTTTAGTTTCTTCCAAAGACATTTGACTGCTTAAACCAGATATAGTAGCAAAGCCTTGTGAGGTGTATAATCCATGTGAAAGCAAAATGTATGGCAACAATAGCACAAAAGATCAAAAGGGATAAATGAAAATATATTACGTAGGTGGTTACGTGTGAAGAGCTATGAAATCAACTCAAGGTGGGGGCGCCTGACCGGCTCTGTTAGCAGAGCTTGGACTCTTGGTCTCAGGGTTGTGAGTTCAAGCCCCATGTTAAGTGTAGAGATTACTTAAAAATAAAATCTTTTAAAAATTCAGTAAAAATCAGTTCAGGGTAGACCGAGGTAACTAAAGTTTATTTTAAGCCCCAGAGCAACCACTAAAAATTAAAACAAAAAGGCATAGCTACAAAGCAAGTAGAGAAGATAGAATGGAATGTTAGAAAATACTTACTTAATCCAAAAGAAGGAAGGGAAAGAGGGAAATAAGAAATAGCATAAATGGAACAAAGAGAAAACAAATAGTCAGATGGTAGAATTCAACCCAATCAAATCACTAATTACATTATATCCAAATACACTAGATCGTCTTACAAAAAGAACAGTACTGCCAACCTGGATATAAAATGAGACCCAATTATATGATGTTTATAAGAGATACATTTTACACATGAAGACACATACAAGTTAAAAGTAAGAGAGTAGAAAGTTAACTGTGTAATAATTGCTTGTAAAGACACAGGAGTGGGTATATTAATATCAAAGTCAAGGATAATGATCAGGGATAAAAGAAACATAACATAGTGACAAAAGAATCAACTAAGAAGACATGCAATTCCTAAATGTCTACTTACCTATTAACAAGCTTCAAAATACGTGAATGAAAAACTGATTGAAGGAAACAGACAAATTCACTAATGAGAGTTGGAGAAGTTTATCTTCCTCTCTCAAGAATTGATAGGATGATGGGGACACCTGGGTGGCTCAGTGGGTTAAGCCTCTGCCTTTGGCTCAGGTCATGATCTCAGGGTCCTGGGATCCAGCCCTGCATCCGGCTCTCTGCTCAGCGGGGAGCCTGCTTCCCCCTCTCTCTCTATGCCTGCCCCTCTGCCTACTTGTGATCTCTGTCAAATAAATAAGTAAAATCCTTAAAAAAAAAAGAATTGATAGGATGTATAAACAAAAAGGAGATATTATATAGAGGATTAGCAACAACCTTCATCTAATTAACAATGTATTGAACACAACTCAACAAAGGCAGACTAGGTGTTATTTCCAAATGTACATGGAACATTCACCAAATAGATCATAAACTGAGCCATAAAAACATCACAATGTGTTTTAAATGATTATAATCATAAATAGTGTAAACTTGACAAAAACAATTAAAATTTAAAAATCAAGACCAAAATGATCTCTGGCAAATCTAAATATTTTGAAAGTAAACCACGTTCTTCTAAATAACCACATAAATTAAGACAATATAAGATAAGAGATCACAAGAAAAATGAGAAAATGTTTTGACCTGATGATAAAACCACAACATACCCAAATTTGTGAGATTCAACTAGTGAAGTGAACTGTCCAGTTTAAATGCAAATATCAGGAAAGGAAAAGGGATAAAATCAATTATATAAGCCTTCATTTTTAAGAAACTAAAAAGAGCAAATTATACTTATAGTAAATATAAGGAAATAATGGAATATAAATCATTGAAATACAAAGTGAACAAACAGCAGAGAAAATCAACAAAACCATAAGTTTTCTTTGAAGAGAAAAACCAAAAGGGTAGATCTCTAGCTAGACTCATCAAGACGAAAAGAAAGGCAACACAAATTACCAGTATCTGGAATGAAAGATGGGACACAAAGATACTTCAGTTGTTAAAAGACAAGACGAGGGTGCCTGGGTGGCTCAGTGGGTTAAGCCGCTGCCTTCGGCTCCGGTCATGATCTCCGGGTCCTGGGATCGAGTCCCACATCTGGCTCTCTGCTCAGCAGGGAGCCTGCTTCCCTCTCTCTCTCTCTGCCTGCCTCTCTATCTACTTGTGATCTCTCTCTGTCAAATAAATAAATAAAATCTTTAAAAAAAATAAAAAATAAAAGACAAGACGACATCTAACAACCTCATGTCACTAAATCAGAAAGTTTACATAAAATCGACAAATTCTTTGAAAGACACAAGTTACAGAATTCACAAAATAAAAAGAATAAGATATGAATAATTCTATATCTATTTGAGAAATTTAATTCGTAATTAAAAGCACTTCTACAGGAAACTCCAGGCCCACAGGACTTCACTGGTAAATTGTACCAAACATTAAAGAAAGAAATAATATCCCTATTACACAAATTTTTTCAGAAAACAGTTGAGGAGGAAACACTTCCCAACTCATTTTATGTATCGTGCATAACTCTAGCAAGAAATTATGGACATTAAGGACGTTACAAGGACATTACAAAGAAAGAATTACAGATTAATATACCTCCTGTGTCTATTTGCAACATTTCTTAACAAAATAAAGAGACTGGGGGCGCCCGGGTGTCTCAGTGGGTTAAAGCCTCTGCCTGCGGCTCAGGTCATGATCTCAGGGTCCTGGGATCGAGTCCCGCATCGGGCTCTCTGCTCAGCGGGGAGCCTGCTTCCTCCTCTCTCTCTCTCTGCCTGCCTCTCTGCCTATTTGTGATCTTGGTCTGTCAAATAAATAAATAAAATCTTAAAAAAAATAAAGAAAGAAACTGAATATTTCAAAAAGGATATGATGTATCATTACCAAGTAGGGTTTATCCCAGTTATATAAGATTTAACATTGGAAAGATTGCAAGATACTGGGTCAATAGGCAAAAATCAAAGGCATTTATATAAAAAAGCAACCAACAGTTGGAAAATCAACCAAGAAATTCAATATCACTTACCATGGCAACCAAAAGATGAAATACTTAGAAACAAAGTTAATGAAAGGTATCTAAGAACTCTACATTGATAACTACAAAACACTGGTGAGAAATATTGAAGATCTCAATAAACAGATATTTCATGTTCAAGGATGGGAAGATTCAACAGTGTTAAGATGTCAGTTCTCCCCAAATTAATCCACGGAAACATCACAATTCCTATCCCAGCAGGTCTTTTTTTTTTCTTTTTTTGGTAGAAATTGACAAGTTAATTCTAAGATTTATATGGAAATGCAAAGGTTCTAGAACAGTCAAGTAATTTTTGAAAAAGTACATAGTTGAAAGGCTTATATCACCTGATTTCAAATCTTATTATAACACTACAGTAATTAAGAATGTTACATTGGTGTAAAAATTGATAAAAAGATTAGTAGAACAGATTATAGAATCCAGAAATAGACCCATATATATGCAATCAATTAAGTTTTTATACCAGAGCTAAGGTAATTTAATGGGGAAAGGAAAATCTTTGTTTACATGTTTGCTTTTTTTTTTTTCCCCAGGTGCAGGGTAACTAGGTATTCGTATGAGGGGAAAACCCGTCTTGACCCCACCAAACATCATACTCCAAAATCAGCCCCCTGCAAATCAGAGACCTTACATTAAAAGCTAAAACTATGAAAGCTTCATAAAGAAACAGAAGAATATCATCCTTAATTTGAGATGGGCAAGGATTTCTTAGGAAAGACCGAAAACACTAGCCATGAGAGAAAAATTTAATAAATGAGATCTTATAAAAATGAAAACTTTTCCTCATTAGAGAGACCATGAAGAAAAGTCAATAGGCAAGTCACACACTGGAAGGAAGTGTTTGCTCCCACAATCCGACCAAGAACCTAGCATGTGTGGAGGAGTCCCACAACTCAATGAGAAGACAATCAGCTGTAACTAACAGCCCAAAGACTTAGAACAGCCACTTCTCAAAGACACAGAAAAATCCCGTAAGCACATCAGTAGGTTCTCAACCTCACTAGTCGTCAAGGAAAAGCAAATTAAGTTCATAATGAGATAACAGTGCACAGCCACTGGAGTGGCTAAAATTTTAAAGTTTGATAATACCACAGGTTAGTGAAATTGTGGAACAAGTGGGACTCTCATACATTCCTGGAAGGTGTGTAAAATGGGACAAACACTTGAGAAAAATGTTAGTCTGAGAACTCTAGAAAATCTCTCCTGGCCTCCCCCAGAACCCTCCCCGCCCAACCCTGCCCATCTTACAGACCTAGGAGTCAGCTTGTTAAAAAGGATATCTGATTGTGTAACTTCCCTACTTAAAACATTTCGATAGATTCCGTTGCCCTTAAGATACAGTTCAAGTTCGGAGGCCTGCAGGGCCCCTCATGGTTGGGTCTCTGCTTACCTCTACAGTCCTTTCTTAGGCTTCTTCATTATTCACCTTTTTATCCCTCAACCCTTGTCCCAGTAATGCTGCTAAGAAACCAACCCCAAACTCAGTGCCTTAAACCAGCAATCAGTTATTCTCCTGGATCCCAAGTTCAGCTGGGGCCAATCTGCTTTAGGCTATAGCAGCTGGGGGTTGGGCCATCTAAACTGGAGTTGGCTGTGGCACCTGGGGAGCTGTCAGTTAAGGGTCAGACTCTTGATTTCAGCTCAGGTCTTGATCTCAGGGGTCATGAGTTCGAGCCCCACATTGGGCTCCATGCTGGGTATGGAGCCTACTTTAAATAAATAATCAAATAAACAAACTGGGTTTGGCTGAGTGGCTGTAACTCTAAATGCAGTTATGTGGATTGGCCTTAAGGTTCTGTTCCATGTGTCTCTCATCCTCCTTGGACCAGCAGGCAAGCTGGGCATGTTCTCATGGCAGTGGCAGAAGCCTATGGTGGCAAATGGCCAAAGACCTGAGCTCTTAAGATACCTCTCAAGACTGGCACATTGTCACATCCACCAGGTTTCAGGACCACATCAATGCCAACGCAGAGAGATACGCTCTTCACTCTAAGAACTGGGACCAATAGCTCAACCTGCTCCAAAACTCACGCCCCCGGCCCACTGACCCATTTTCAGCACCCCTCCAAGTATCCCAGGCTCCTCTTCTGTCTTCATCCCATTTTTTTTTTAAGATTTTATTTATTTATTTGAAAGACAGAAATCACAAGGAGGCAGAGAGGCAGGCAGAGAGAGAGGAGGAAGCAGGCTCCCCGCCGAGCAGAGAGCCCGATGCGGGGCTCGATCCCAGGACCCTGGGACCATGACCTGAGCCGAAGGCAGAGGCTTTAACCCACTGAGCCACCCAGGCGCCCCCATCCCATCCTTTCTATATAGATTGCCAATTTCTCACCCACCCTCCACTCCTCCGGGAACATCCCTGACTCAAGGTCAGGTCAAGGGCAGGCTAGCGCCCTGCTTTGGGCTCCCAAAATGACCTGCACTTCCCTCTCCTGGCTGTCACTACACCGAGATGATTTATCGTTGCCCTGTCCGTACGCTATACCCCTCATCTCCTCTGAAGGTTTAGGTGACCTTCTTGATGTGTGAGGTAGGCATGGAGAAGGCTTGTTGCTGTGGGCACTCTTCAGTTGCGGGAAATAGAGTTGGGGTGTGCCACGTATTGGGCCTCCAAACTTTGGGAGGGCCCAACTGCACACGAGGTGACGCACCTTTCTTTGGGTTACAGACGGAGGCGAAAGCATAGTGGGTTATCTGTTGCTTTTGCCTGCCCACATCTCTTTGGCCTTTTAAAAATAACAGCAGCTGCCCTTGGGGAATCACTCCTGCTCATGGGCCCTGCCTGGGTCAAGGTTGGGCTAGACGGATGTTCTCACCCACCAGTTTGAATCAGGTGGAGCAAATAGACAGGAAAATAATTTGAACAGACTTTTCTCGAAGGCAATTGTTTTCTTTTTTTTTTAAGATTTTATTTATTTGAGAGAGAGAGAATGAGAGCAAGCATGAGAGGAGGATGATCAGAGGGAGAAGCAGACCCCCTGCTGAGCAAGGAGCCTGGTGCAAGACTCGATCCTGGGACTCCAGGATCATGACCTGAGTGGAAGGCAGTTGCTCAACCAACTGAGCCACTCAGGGGCACGGCAGTTTTTTGATACGACTGCCCATTATTAGCTCCTGCTAGCCAGACTCCCAGAGCTGCTGGGGTTCCTGCTCTCGATGAAGTTCTTCAGTTCAGCTTTTCCTAGAATTCTCTGTTGCCATCATCAACCTTCCGATAAACGCCCGAATTTCATTTTAATTAAAACAACCAGAGTCCATTTCTATTACTTACTCTTAGCACGTAATTAGAGCTGATACTAAACAAGCCGATGTTCAGAACCTTCAGGCCCCAACCTGGGCCCCTGCTCTCCTCCTCTTGGCCACCAGGAAGCGGGGAGGGAGCTTGCCAGCTTTGGCTTAGGGCTAATTGACCCTGGAGTGCTCCTAAAGTTCATTTCAAGAGGCAAATTTCTGGATGAGTTAAGGCGTCTCTTCTCCGCCAAGGAGGGAAAGCCGGAAAGACAGGTTGGCTACGGCATACCTAGTCCCACGTGTTACAAATGTACCCCACAATTATACTCGCAGAGCAGGCCTTTGAGTATTCTTAGAGCTTTGAGGAAGGACAGAGTCACAAGAAATTACCAGGGCGGGCAAGTGAGAAGGAGATCTGGGAGCCAGCATGTTGTACGTCCAACTAAATCTCCCTGCTGGGGAGCCGCTCACCGACTCATTCATATCTGTATCTCTAGACCTACATCATCTGTATCCATACTCTGTCTATCGATCGATCGATCTCATCTATTGTTGGACGTGAACGTACTCTTGGAGGCCCTGGGCAGGCTCATATTTTCCGTTGGCCGGAGGGCATGGCTCTGGGCTCCCTAACAGGGTACGCGGCCCAGCTTGCCGAAGAGGAGGCCCAAGGCACAGCTCACTGGGCGCTGCCGGTCACTTTGGGATGAAGCCCCCAGCTGCCGGGTGGGCCAGGAGAACAAAAGCATCCCCCATTTAGTTCTCTCTTGCCAGAAATGTACTCCATCCATGTAAAAATAAATGATGGAATCCTGTCCTAATTTGGAACAAATGACACCTTCAGTTTATTCTTAATTGTCCTTCTATGCAATTTTTTCTTTTTCCTTCCTAATTTGTCATGTGAGAAAGTTAAATCGGTCTGAATATGTGGGAACAGGCTCCACCGATTTTGAGCTCTTTCCTGTCTTCCCTTAGGCATTTAGTCAGTTCTAATTTTTGGGACTAGATTTGTTTGCTAAGTCAGGGAGAAGATAACAAGACTGGGGGGCGGGGGAGGCAGGATTTTAAAGATAGAACTACAAAAGGAGCTGCCATCTGAGGTCTCAAATTAGGATGGAAAGCACATTCTCTACAGCTATATCTCACCATAACTGAAAGTTTAAAAGAGAGTGGATTTGATTCGAATCGAGAGGCTGAGATTAAATTTATTTTTCTAAAACGTGCACTCTTAGTATGTAATATAGCCTAACGCCTGCTCTCTACAACTAACTCGGAGATAAGGATATACTCCATTGTGAATATGTTTCATTTTAAAGGGTATCTTTCGTTTTAAGGTAAGGAGTTTTGAGAGGACACAGGTATGGTGGGAAAGGCATTAGGTTTCCTAAAGACCTGAATCTTTTCTCCTGTCCCTGATACTTCATTGCAGGGGTGACTTGAGCTAACTTCCTGACCTCTCTGAGCCATAATTTCTTCCATAAAAGAATAACGTCCATGCCGCCCTGCCGGACCTGCAGGGCCACTGAGCTCCACGAAGGCGGGGTCCTTGGTAAATGTGAGCTGCTCCGAGGATTTGCAGGATGCGTTCTTCTTTTTTTTTTTTTTAAAGTTTTTTTTTTTTTTTTTTAAATTTGAGAGAGAGAGACCACAAGTAGACAGAGAGGCAGTCAGAGAGAGAGGGAATCAGGCTCCCTGCTGAGCAGAGAGCCCGATGTGGGACTCGATCCCAGGACCCCAAGATCATGACCTGAGCCGAAGGCAGCGGCTCAACCCACTGAGCCACCCAGGCGCCCCTGCAGGATGCGTTCTTTAGGAACAGGGCCCAGCGTTCTTAGCCCCCACCATCTGACTTGATTAGGACAGGTGTGGAGAACTGGATGGTGGTAAGGGCCACAACCTTAGGTTCACCTGGAATGGGTCTCCTGATTTCACCCTTCTGATATAGGTCACGGTGTGTATAACAGAGGTGGGGAGCTGGGGGGTGGGTGGGTAAGTTGGCAGAGTTTTCAGAGGGCAGCCTGGCATTCTGTATTAAAATTAATACCCTTACGCTTATACTTCTAGGAACCTATCTTGCTGAGCTATCTGCTTGAGTACATAAGGAATAAACACAAGTGATGTGGATTTGTACTGATTCCCCGGTCCTATAAATATATTAATTCATCCCATCCTCACAACAACCCTGTGTTACTCCCATTTTACAAATAAGGAAACTGAGGCATAGAAAAGTGGAATACACTGCTCCGTGTCCCAGAGCTGGTAGATGGCTCCCTGAGTCTGTCTGGGCTGCTCTCACGGAATACCATGGACAGCGTGGTGTGGTAACAACAGAATTTTGTTTCTCACAGCTCTGGAAGCTGGAATTCCAATGCCAAGGTGTCAGCATAGCCAAGTACCGCTGGCTGTCTTCTCGCTGCGTCTGCACGTGGTGGAAGGGGCAAGGAGCTTTCTGGGGTCTCTTTTTTTTGGGGGGGTCTCTTTTATAAGGCCACTGATCTTATCCATGAGAATGTCATCCTCATGACCTAATCAGCTCAGAAAGGCCCCACCTCCAAATACTCTCATTGGAGATTGGGTTTCAACACATGAACTTGGAGGCCATGAACATTCAGTCAGAGCCATGGCCCCACGGAGACGTGAAGCTGGGCGGTCTAGCTCCAGACCCCAGATGCCAGCCACTTTGGCTGGGGGCAGATTTAGAGCCTCTCTAAAAAAAGGATAAATACAAGTCAAGCACAGTAGTGAATATTTATTTACAATGAGAAGGGGAATTACAAAAATAACAAATTATTAAAAGCTGACAAATACTGTAAGCGTCACAAAATTCAGCAAAGTAACATAATATTTCTATTAATCTGTGCCTGATGCACCCTGATTATGCTTTTTTCCCCTACATTCCTTTTGGCTCTGTATTCTTTGATCACTTCTTATACATGGGATGACAACTTTGAAGTATTTTAGAATAGGAAGACAATCCTGTGTTTCCTATAGCATAGTAAATAAAAATTTGTTTTGTATTATTGATAGCTTTGATGCATAAAACATGCATTTCACAGAGACATACCCACTGTTTGTGGTACTTCTACACACTGGAGTCCTACAAAGACAGAAATTTTGATAAATTCTATTCTGCACAATGCCCACCAAAAAAAAAAGAGAAGCATGGGGCGCCTGGGTGGCTCAGTGGGTTAAAGCCTCTGCCTTCAGCTCAGGTCATTATCCCAGGGTCCTGGGATCGAGCCCCACATCGGGCTCTCTGCTCAGCAGGGAGCCTGCTTCCCTTCCTCTTTCTCTGCCTGCCTCTCTGCCTACTTGTGATCTCTGTCAAATAAATAAATAAAATCTTTTTAAAAAAAAAGAGAAGCATATGGTACACATATAGTGGTATAACTACACTACATTAACAAGTATGTTTCTGACAGATTTTGGTGAGAAACAAAACCTTTTTCATACCTGTGATGATTGGAAGAAACTTCTGGAGACTGGCCCCTGTCTCTGCATATTTTGGACCATTTCTCTTCCACTTCCTGCAATTCCGTCCTATTGTCCTCAGTCATATTTTTACTGAGTTATGACCGATGCCCCTAAACCTTTGTATTTTGACCTTGTTAGTTGGCACTGGGGGTAGCAGGAGCATTTCTGGAAGCTGTTCTACATTGTGCGGTTAGCAGTTATTTCTGTGTCTCTCACTAGACCAAACCTGGAGGAGGCCTGGGTGACGAGGGCCCAGAAGCCTTCACTTCATTGGCTTTCTGGATCTGCTTCTTGTAATTCCATAAGAAGGATGCTCATCACAGCTGGTTTTTAATGGAAGAAAACGGGGTGAGCCTCAATGGCCATCAGTCCAGGACTGGCTAGAATAGGAGGCGTCCATACAGGGCTTAGGAAAAATGAACAAAATGTCTCAATGTGGTAAGAAGAGGTTGTCTTCCCCCTAGAGTAAAGTAGAAGATACAAGCGGCAGGATAATGTAGATAGTGTGACCCTGCTTAGGCATTTATGAAAACTAGCCTATTTGTAAATGCACAGACTCATTTTGGAGACAGCGGTAAGAGGCTGTGGGGAGCGTGACCGTCCCTCGGGGGTTAGGACTGAGAATTGGCGGGAAGGCTTAAGGAGAGAAATTTTCACTTTCTCTTTTTCTGTCCCGTTTGAATGATTTGACTTGGGGTATATGCTAGCTCCAACCAAAAGAGATTAGGAAAAAAGGGAAATGTGTTCATTCATACAACTGTTTTTGCAAGAACGTCAGGCTCGGCCGGAACCAGGTGGTCAAAATGTGTTATCAGGAATCTGACTTTTTACATCCTTTGGCTCATCCTTCTTCCTCTTTGGCTTTATCCCCAGGCGGGCGCTCCTGTTGTAATGGCAAATGACCTTCAGTCACTCTAGACTTAAGCTTTGAACAGCTCTGGGATCCCAGTGAGAAGAGGAAGAATTCCTCATCCCTAAAGTTTCCAGTACAAGTTCTGGGCTTGCCTCAGTTCTGTGCACCATTCTGTGAACCATTCATGGAGGCCAAAAAGATGACGGAGGCCCACCTGATGACGGGGTCAGTTTCACCCAAACCATGTGGGCAAAGCATTGTGGGAGGAGGGGGAGGGTCTTCCACCCAGGAAAATGGAGGTGTTGTTACTTGAGGTTGAAAAATGACCTGGCAGGCAAGAACGGCCATCTACCACACATGCACTCCATTTATACTTTTAATGGGAGATGGAATTAAACAACAAAACAGTGCAGACTATCAGGGGAACATCTCAGAGCAAGTGCAATGGCTCGCTCTTTTGCGGGTAAAGCAAAATAGAAATGATTGATGACAACAATTGAATCCAGAGTAGAGAAAATTCTTTTGGGCTATCATTCCCAAAGTACCTAAAGTTGCATTTGTTTGCTGTAAGAATTAGGCTGATTGAATAATTAATGATTAATGTCGGATTGCATTAAATAAATTATAGTATTATCCATATGATGGGGAATATTCAGTCATTTAAATGATGTAGGGGATGAATACTGCTATGGAAAAGTTCCCCATAGTTACTTTTAAGGGGAAAATGCACATTGCAATAAATATTAACAATACGATGTCACATTTTAAATACAAAATTGTGCGTGTATTTATATATAGTGGAAAGACTCAAAGCTAACGTGCCCATGTTTCATCTGTGGCCTCGGGGTTAAGACGCTATGAATGGCTTTTATTTTATTCATTCTTCATATGTGTATTTTCTAAACCTTTTCCAATGAATATTTATTAGCTTTTTAAACATGATTTTAATTTTTATCAAAGTCATTACTTTCGAAAGTCAGTCTCGTGAAGCTTATAAAAAACAGTCACTGCCATCTCACCACCCCAGTCCTCACTTACAGATGCAACCACTTTTAACCCTTTTAAATGCTTCTTCTTGTATTTACTTCCATTTTTCTAAATAAATTGTTTACACAGCTATTCTTATTTTTCAGATTTGTATATCATATCTTGACTTTCTAATAAGGAAGAGGAAGACTCACCCTCAATAGGTCACCCTTACATACAATTCTCCTCTCATACGGCCCTATATGGCTTAAACCATGTCTTTTATTAAATTCATGTTGTTGTTTTCATGATGAGGATCATACAAATATTACTACCATCAAGCCAAGTTGTGTACTTACAACTCCTTTCCTAGGCACATTTTATCTTTTTTAAGATTTTTATTTATATTTTTATTTATTTTTTTAAGATTTTATTTATTTATTTGACAGAGAGATCACAAGTAGGCAGAGAGGTAGGCAGGTGGGGAGAGAGCAGGCTCCCCTCTGAGCAGAGAGTCCGAGGCAGGACTCGATCACAGAACCCCGAGATCATGACCTGAGCCGAAGGCAGAGGCTTAAGTCGCTGAGCCACCCAGGTGCCCATTTATTTATATTTTTTAAAGATTTATTTATTTAAAAGAGAGCACGAGTGTGTGCAAGTGGGGGGAGGGCCAAAGGGAAAAGGAGAGAAAGAGACAAGCAGACACCCTACTGACTGGGGAGCCTGATGGGGGGCTTGATCCCAGGATCCTGAGATCATGACCTGAGCCAAAATCAAGAGTCAGATGCTTAAGTGACTGAGCCACCCAGGCACCTCTAAAGATTTTTAAAGTAAATTCTACATGCAAGGTGGGGCTCAAACCCACAACCCTAAGATCAAGAGTTGCATGCGCCACTGACTGAGCTTGTCCGACACCCCCAAACACCTTTTGAAGACTTTAGCTTGATCTGCCACTAAGTGAAAAGCCATTAATTTAGGGGAAAAAAATAGTTGCATTGATTTTAATAGGGAAAACATGGCTGTATCCCAACTCAACCCAAGACATTGAAATGATTTCACAGAGAGAAAAAATATATCACTGAATAATAAATAACGTTTAAATAAATAATACACGGTAAGTTGAAAGTAAATATATATATATATATATATAGAGAGAGAGAGATGTAACAAAGCCTTATTTTATTGGCTGAATGAGGAAGAGTAGACTTGAGGACTTGGCAGTATGAAGAGAGCATCACTCTCTGAAAGGTAGGTCCTTGCTGGGCCATCGTCTTTACCAATGTTTTTGGACTCATGGTTCTCTTTCATTCAGGCTACACTTAAAGTTGGAGTACGGTAGATGCTTCTGGAGTTAAATAAATGCTGAAAATGAGAGTGCTTCGAGTCACAAAGAAACAGCATGCACACCCAACAGACAGAAATGTTGTAGAAGGTCTGTCTGGTTTGGTGTTCCTAGAATAACAGGGCATTTGGGGCTCATCCAAACATGGCAGGAATCTCAAATTTGTCCAGTATGCTGGTCTCTAACTGGAAACTTGAATCAACTGGAAAGTGTGTCATGGCCTAAGATTATACTCACTTCTTATAGCATTTATATTTAGTGTTCTTCTGGGTGAAAATATGTTATCCCGACAGCAAGAATAGAATGAAACACAGAAAATACTTGTTGTTTAAAAAGTGGTATAATTTTCCAAGACGTATTATGAAGAGAAATTTTTATTAGCATTAGAGGAAGTAATGTATAATGTTTTATCTTTCTTGTACTTCATTGCTTTCTTTTAAAATTGGTGTTCTTCAAATTTCTGGTGAAATCTTCTATAAAAGTATACAATGCCCCTCTATACCCTCATATATGTCAGGTTAGTCTATCACTTTCATTTTTTATCCCTAGAGACAGTCTGCCTGGACATCTCTTTTTTTCCTGGCCTACTCTGGATTGGTTTTCCTCTTGTACAGCTGTTTTCCTGGTCTTCCCTTTTCCATCCTTCTGAAAATTCCTTCTCCACTGCCTTGTGTAGGATGACCTGCTGATTCCATCCTATTTCCTCACATTACCCTCTCATTTTGATGGAGCACATCCTTCAGTAACTTCTTTGCAAAGGTACACAGGATGTAAAAATGTTAAGACTGAGTTTCTGAAAATGTCCCTATTCTATACTCACTCCTGACTAATAGTTTGGTGGGCTAGAGAATTCAAGTTGGGAATAATCTTCCCCCTGAATTTTAAAAGCATTGTTCTGTAGTCTTCTAGTTAAGTGCCATTCTGATCTCTAACTATTTCTCCTTGACAGCTTTTATGATCTTTACTTCTGGTGATCTGAAATTGGGAGATGACAGGCTTTGATGTGAGAATTCCTTCATTATGCTGGGCTGTTCAAAGGCTCCTTCAATCTCCCTTCAGTTCTGGAGAATGTTCTCCTATTACTTCTTTGATGTTTCCTCCTCTCCATTTTTCTCTCTTAATTATTTGGACTTTGGATCTCCTGGCAGATCATATCATTTTCTCTCATTTCCCAGCTTTGTTTTTATGTCTGCATTTCTCTATCTTCTGTTATCAACCGTATCTTCTCATCTGCTCACTGTGTTTTTCTTTCTGCTCTCACGTTTTTAATGTCTAGGTGTTCTTCTCATTTTACAAGCTCTCATTCTTGTTTTGCAGTTGTAATATCTTCTCTTATTATGGCTACTCATTGAAATTGAGAGGAAGTGTTATTTTGCTTCCTGCTTTGAATCCTCTCTGAGTTAACTTTCCTTTCTTCCTTCCTTCCTTCCTTCCTCCCTTCCTCTCCTCTCTCTGGTTCACTCTTTCACCTGTCCTTCCTTTCTTTCTTTATTTCTCTTAGATTTTTGCTTTATTCAATATCTTTCATGTTGAGACATGTCCCTTAGTGTCGGACAGACATCTAGGAGAGAGGCTTGACACTGGGTTGTCAGTGTGACCGGTCGGCTTCTGGGCTTCACCGTAAGGCTTCACACTGCCTAGGACCTGGCTGTCTCAGTGGGGACTCCTAGTTACTCATGTCTAAAAGCCAATCTGCTGGGCTGATTAGAACCTCAAAGCTCCTGCCTGGATGGTAGTGGGTTAGGTCAGGCAGTCAGCCAGGTAAGGGCAGCATGTTCAAGGGTACAACACTTCAGGATGCAAATCCTCCGTTTTATTTATTTATTTTTAAAGATTTTATTTATTTGAGAGAGACAGTGAGAGAGATCAGAGAGGGAGAGGAAGGAGCAGGCTTGCCGCTGAACGGGAAGCCTGATGTGGGGCTCAGTCCCAGGACCCTGAAATCATGACCTGAGCCGAAGGCAGATAGATGCTCAGCCGACTGAGCCACCCAGGTGCCCTGCAAATCTTCTAATAGGCACATCTTCCACCGCTCTTGTCTCTGCCTCAGGTCTACAGGTTGACCTCAGCAGAAATGAAATCCCCCATCTGTGCCAGGGTGGAGGAGGGGTGTTCTGGACAAGGAGAGCCAAGGCTGGAGACCTCCTTTTAAAAGAGGCTCTGTTTTATTTATTTATTTATTTTAATATTTTATTTATTTGACAGAGAGAAATCACAACTAGGCAGAGAGGCAGGCAGAGAGAGAGGAGGAAGCAGGCTCCCTGCTGAGCAGAGAGCCCGATGTGGGCCTCGATCCCAGGACGCTGGGATCATGACCTGAGTTGAAGGCAGAGGCCTTAACCCACTGAGCCACCCAGGCGCCCCAGAGGCTGTGTTTTAAACATCATCCAGTTTAACTGGACATTGTGCATTGTGTTTTCACGCAAGAAAAAAAGCACATTAATGGGGAAGGGCACTGACACTCCACTTAAATCAAACCTCACCCCATTAAGACCAAGTCCATGCATCCCGGCGCCACAAGATATCAGATCACTCACCAAGAAGATGTCCGGTAAGCAGAGAGCCATGACCAGCTTCTTGAGTTCTGGGCTTGAAGAACAATGAAAATAGGTTCCCCGAAGACATCATATCCCCATCACCACTGAAGTCATCTACAACTTCCTACTCTGAAACTATTATGTCAGAGTCTATGTGAGTCCTGAATTAATTACAGGTGTAAGTAATAAACCTGTGTCTGGGCCCCCACTTATGGAACCCCACTTACTAGGGGCCAGACTTGTGCGAGATTTGACACCTGTATTCCTACATTTGTGCTGTGCCCAATCTAGGGACTGTCACTGACTTTGTAGCTTATATCAATGGTGGCCCCCGGGATTTGTGCAATGCACAACCTGAGCCATAATACATGGTGGCTCTGTCTTAAATTCTCCTAACAATACGACAAGGGAGTTATTGTTCAGACCATTTGACAGATGATGAAACTGAGGCTCAGAGAGGTTATATAACTTGCCGACATGTTCACGGTTAGCAAGTGTGGGAGGTGAGATTCTGATTCCCAGACTGCCTGAGTCCGAAGTCAGTGCTTTTACCAGGATTCTGTTTTCAGTGTGGCAGGGAGGGCAGGATGGGGTGGGGTGCAGAAGCTGGGAGCTGGGCAACTCCACCAGCTGTTCTCAGCAGGTGTTGCCCTGCCCGAAAGCTGCTTCCTGCTCTGGACCCTGGAGTGCTCTGCCCCCACAGGGAAGTTCTTCAGAAAGTCTTTGTCTTTTTAAACTCTGGCTCTGTGATGATTGATGATTCTTCTGCTCAGTGTGTCTTCTGTTCACGATGCCTGAGATCAGGACGGGCATATGTTTCCCTAGTGTGCTCACTCCCATTTGCAGCCAGACCGCTAGAGGGGTTCTGGGTCTGGAAGGAGTGAGTTCCTTCTAGAACACTCCGCCAAAGGTGTGAAGAGGGTGAGGGAGTGGGGACAGAGAGCCATGCTTAGGTCCCGGACGGTATCTAGGAAAGACCTGGAGTGCAACCAAGGCTGTGAGGGTGTGATTTCTCTCCCAAGCCTTCCGAGCTGCCAGTAGTGGGCAGCTGCCCTACTCCAGAGCCCCTCCCATGGGGGTGTGGGTGGGGTGGGGTGGAGGGACACACTTGTGTGTGAATATGCATGCTTGTGCATGTGTGTGCATGGATGTGGTATTTGCGGTACTTGGGTACCCACAGATGTCCAAGGAGGAGCTTGGAATAATCGTGATGAGGATTAAAACCCGTGAAACTGAATTTCTGTAAGAATGGGACACACACGCACAGACTTGCATGCCCAGACCTCTTCGCGTTTGAGGTTTGTTTTGCCTGCCATCCCCAATCCAGGCAGATTTGGAGGCTTCTATTTTTATTTCTGTTTCTGTTAAATTGTTCTCAATCTTCTCCGTAGCATCAACCACTTAGAGTTCTTACAGTAGCTATATAGCTGCCGGTTACGTATTTTCCACTCTGAGCCAGACACTGTGCTCAGCCCTTAACACACATGATCTCATTGGCCCTTCCCAAGAACCCTATAGACTAGGTGCTATACCTGATTTATAGATGAGGAAATTGAGACTCAGAGCAGGAAAACAATGTATCAGGGTATCACTGTTTCTAACTGATCAAACACACATCTGAACCCAGATAAAATTCCAATGGGCTCATTCCAATGCACTCATTAACTCAAAAAACATTTCTTGAACGTCTACTATATTCCAGGCACTATTCTGATTGCTGGGGACATATTAGTGAACGAAATTAAAGAAAAAAAAAAAATCCTTGGCCTCCTGAAACTTAACATGGATCAGGGGAAACAGATAAGCAAGTTAAATAATAAAGTATATCAAGTGATAATAATCATCAAGGTTAAGGACGTTAAAGTAAAGCAGGGAGGAAAAGTTGCTGAAACTTCTGATAAGGCAAGCAGGGAGAACCTCATGGAGGAGGTGACATTTGTAAGACCCAAAGGAAGTGGAGGAACAAGTCATGCTGTTATCTAGGGGAAAGTACTCTAGGCAGAGGAAACAGCCAGTGCAAAGGTCCTGAGGTAGGGGCATGTCATCTGTGTTCTAAGAATACTGCAGAAGCCAGCACAACTAGAGCAGAGGCCACATGGGAGAAAATAGCAAATGTCATGCTTCTTTTGGAGATGAAATAGAAATCTGTGTATTGTCATTGCTGTACCTTTGACAAAGCAGGTTCTTCATACTCCACATTTCTCTGGGCTCCATAGTCCTGGCATCTTTCACTAAAGTCTACAGAGATTGGAGGCCGGGCTCTGTGCCTAGGGCAGGAGGGCGGCAATCTCTAGATTTCCACTGATGTCCACCTAAGCTGAAGGCACCTGCCGTGTTAGCAGGTGGAGGGAGAGCCTGGTAGGGGAGGAAAACCTCAGCCCTCTCACTGTCACGATGCTGACCTCAAGTAACTTGGCAACCATCCTGGGGCAGCCTCACAGGTCTCTGCACGATTATACCCCTGTTGCCCCTCCTTTTTCTTCTTTGTTAGAGCCAAAAGAGAAGCTCTGTGTAATTCTTAAGACCACATATTTAGCTAACCTGCTCTGGCCTAAGTGATATTTTATGAGGAATTAATCTAATGGCTGATCATCTTTCACACCCTGACAGTGGGAAACGTGTCCTGGGAAGACCTCACCACCGAGCCAACCTCATGGTTCTTGGCAGAGCCTGGGCTGCAGAAATGGCCTGCGTCTTGCTTTGGCTCCTGACGCAAGCGGGGTCTGGGGGTTTGGGAGGTCCTAAGGAAATCAGGGGCTACCCAAAGGAAATCAGATGCCGAGAACACAACAAATTGAATTTTTGGAGGAAATTACTTTTTGCCTCTCCTGTCTACTTCCCTTTTATTTAATTTTTGAGACTCCGTGTGAGTTAGTGATAAGCAATCAGCTCAATAGTTACCACCCATTAATCAATACATATTAAATGTTAAGGAATCCAATTTTTTGGATGGCTCAGGCCCCGTGTGACCATCGTTTCAGAAGGCCTGCCATGCCCTAACCTCCTCCCTAGGGATCCCTTCCCCCAAGTTGTCCCCATGGCTCTTTGAACCCTATATCCTTGGTTGTAAGAGATTGGGTTCTTCGTATGGGGACAGCCAGTCCGTATACTGTTCATGAACCTATAAGGTGGTCTTGGGTCCGGCAGGGCCAAAGGGTGACTAGTCGGACTCCCACACTGGGAGGGAGTTTGCTTCTAAGAGCATGGGCTCCAGGATCAAAAAAACCCAGAATCTTGTGCAGGGGGTGGTGAGATGAAGGTCCTTAGCCTGGACCACCTCATCAGTGGTGACCATTAACTGTGGGCCCCGTTGCTCGGAAGGGGGCTGAAGTGAGAACAGGAGGGACATGGCTTCGGCTTTAGGGGAGTAAGAAGGCCAGCAAGATGGGCTGAGGTGGGGAGAAGGGTTTGGCAAGCTTCAACCTTGGCGTCAGAGCTGAAAAGAGCTTACAGGTACCACCTCAGAGGTCATCAGGAGCTAGGGTGAGAACCGAAGGACTGAGGAGGAGTGGGACTCCGAGAAAGAAGGCAGAGCTCGGCAGCGAATGCTTTAAGACAAGAATAACAGACTATGACAGACGGGCCTTTGATTCGAGTGAGAGCCCCTGGATTACACGATACCAAAATGATAGGCGACAACAGTACCCAAATGTAACAAGGGGGAAGGACCCTGTTATCCAGGTCCAGGGTGAAATGGAAGAGCCCCTCCCAAGCAGGAGAAGAGGAAGCCAAGAAGCCTGGCGAGGGCCACACATGGGGCTGTGTTCCAGAAAGGTCTTTGGCCTGGAAGCATAAAACAAGAACTTTTATGGACCATCTTGTGCCAAGTTCTTTTATACCTTCAGTGAATTCACCACTGTAAATGTGGCCGTCCTGTGTACAACCTGCTCACCACCCAAGGCAAAGGGCACCTTGGTCATGGAGCAGCACTGAGGAGGAGACCAGGCAGGCCCAGGGTCCCCGTGGGGTAGGGGGCGAGGAGGCGAGAACCTGTCCTGGGAGGGCAAGTAGGTGGAAGGAGGAGGGGGGACCATGAGCTGAGGTTGCAAGCCTCACGGAAGGGCAGACCCATAGGTCTTCACTTATAAAACACAAATTCGAGTATAAAATCACTGCAAATTTCAAGACAGAGACTAAATATCATGGAACCCCAAGCCTGGCCCCTCTGAGTATAGGTTCTGTGTAACTAGATTGGTGAGGAAGCTGCTTGCTCAAGTGGAACAGAGATGGGAATCCCAGTGCCTGAGAAGCTGGTCCCAGAATTCCTCTCGGGAATGAATCATATGTGAGTTGTAACAACATCCTGGGGGCATGGGTGTTGGCGAGAACCAAGGGGAGGGAGGACAAAGCTCAACTGCCCGGAGCAAGGCCAGGAGAGCAACTGTCCCTTTGTTTCAGAAGGGATTGGGTGGATAGGTGCCTGTGAGGAAGTGTGGGGCTGGAGACCAGAGAAGAGTAGGGGAGACAGGTCCTTGGTGGTCGGGTAGCTGGGGGGCCCCTCCAGCCCTGGGAAGCATAAGGCTGAATTTGAAGTTGTTTGCAAGTCTGTGGTCTACACTCTCTTCCATTTCTCCCCTCCACCTCACCGGGACGGGGAGCTCTCCCGCGATGCTCAGGAGGAATTGTGTGTCTGCGGCTGCGTGCGTGTGCACAAACGTGTATGCGTGCTCACAGGTAGGCTAAGGAAGGAAGTTCACAACAGATTTAAAGGTATATGGACCATCGTAGGCATAAACAGAGGCAATTATCTTGAGACTCTAACTCCCAGGAGTCTGAGAAATCTGAGGGAGATTCTTTGAGCTTCATGAGATGTTGAAGCAGGAGAGGGGTTATCCAGGCTAATCTTATCCAGTCTCCAGGGTCTGTAGGACATGTGAGCCAGATGAGTCTTTGGAGTCTAGGACTGAAGTAATCACGAACTGCTGAGTGGCAGTGGTGGTGGTAATGATGATGATGATGATGATGATGATGATGATGATGGCATCAGAGACGGTTCAGTATAATTCTTCTAGCATGTAGCCAAAAGGGACTCCATCTCTCTCTTATGGATGATGGTACTGAGGCACGGAGAGCTTAGGTAACTTGTCCAAAGTCACATCGGTAGTAAATAAGATGGATCCCAGCCTGATTGAACTTGCGGGGGCTAACTGTTCTTGGGGTTTGCCTGCCGGGATGGGCTGTGGCCAGGTCCACCTGTTGTGCACTGCACAACCGGGGGTGCCGTTCCTATTTTGATCTAGATGTTTTGATCTAGGTGCTCTCCGCAGCGCAGAGCCAGCATGGCCACTGCAATAAAACAATTTGGAAAAATATCTTGATGACCAGGTGAGTACAACATAGGTAATGACTCATTCAACAGGTGTATGGACACCTGCCAGGAGCCGTGCTCAGCCCTGAGGGTCCAGGAGAAGTGGTGAGGTTGCTGGAAGAGACTGTGCTTGTACAACTGTCCAAATAATGCAGGAAGAGAGAAGCAAGCATCTCATTCTTCTAGAGGAAGAAGGCTTCAAGGAGGAGGCCACACCTAAGCAGAGGCCCCCCGGGATGAAGAGTTCACCAGACAGACCATGGGTGTGTGTGTGTGGGGGGGGGGAATCTCATTCATGACCCAGGAAATTGCATGAGCAAAGTCCAAGAACTGTTGGTTCGTGCCCTGCCTGGGGGAAGCCAGTCTCAATATTCCGGTTTGCAATGGGGTATAGAGTTGACGTGCAGACTGAATACATATGTGGGAATTCGGATCCTGAAATATGGTAAGTGGTCTTGCTAAGAGGTTAGATCTCCAAACAGTTGTTCCCCTTATCCACTGGGGGGTGGGGGGGTTCCAAGACCCCCGCGTGGCTAGTGCCGAGCACTACATACCTTATACACACACACCTCTCATGAAATGCAATTTACAAATCAGGCACAGTACGAGATCGACAGCAATGACTGCTAATAAAATAGCACAGCCCTCACAATGCCCTGTGATAAAGGTTCTGTGGATCTGGTCACGCTCTCTCTCTCTGAAAACCCGACTCTACTGTACTCAGCCTTCTTCTTCCTATGATGACGGGGGATGAGAAGATGCCTGTGTGGTGAGATGACATGAGGGCAGGACGCAGGTGCTACTGGCCGTCTGACGATACGTCGGAAGGAGGATCGTCGGCTTCCTCACCGTGGTTGGCCCCAGGTAACTGAAAGCCGGGAAAGCCAAGCTCCATGTAAGGGGGGTGAGCACTGCTGGTCTGAATGGGTGTGCAGAGAGGCAAGGACCTGGGCCTTATGGAGCCTGGAGAGAAACCCCAGCTCCATCCCCTAAGACTGATGACATCAGTGGAAGTCACGAGAAGGGGCATGAGAGACACGCAGGACCCGAGGGCAGAGTCACTGGATAGTGTATGTGTTACGTGCCTATTTACCGAAAGGCCTATATGTCTTGAGTTGGCCTTTCATGACTTCACAAATGCCCACTAGGCAGGTAGTTGCCATGCACGAGTTGGCAGGTGTCCGAGCCCACGTGGTGTGGTGAGGACTCCGGACGACTGAAACACGCACACCCCATCCAAAGGGGACATCCATTTCCCAGGTCCAGTCTATTGTTGCCGTGAAGGAAGGCATGCTTGATTTTGCCAGAGATTCTGATTTTTGAGAAGGCAGAATTCTAGAATTGTAGGTAAAATTTTCTGTGCTTTAAATGAGAACAACTAATTCAAATGCTTTCAAAACACTGTAACAAACCAAAAAAACTCAAACATGATCAGAGTTTAGCTAGCCACCTGGTTCCCCTTTCCCTTTCCTCCCATTTATCATCCATCCACCCATCCATTCACCTAACCTTCCATCCATCCATCCACCCATCCATTCACCTAACCTTCCATCCATCCATCCATTCGTTCCTCTATTCATTTCTTCCCATTTCTTCCCACTCATCTGCTCACCCATCTGTCTGCCCATCCATGTACCTACCTATCTACCCATTCATCCACATCCACACACACACACACACACACACCCTGATTCATGTATCCACCTACTTACCTATCCACCCTCCTGTTCATCCGTCTGTCCATCCATCCTTCTGTCCGTCTGTCCGTCCATCCATCCATCCATCCATCCATCCATCCATCCACCCATCCATCCTTCCCTTTTCCTGCTCAAGTACATGCCTTCTCAAGCCTTTATAGGGCTGAAACATTCATTTGGTTCCATCTTCTCCACCTGCCCTTGGCAGTTCTATTTCCCTCCAAGTGCAAGCAAATTTTGCTCTTGCAAATTGGTGCAAATAAGGGCAAGCTTGCACCTGTTCCTTTCCACAGAGGAATTTTCGCTCTGTCTCTTGCCCTTGCGGTTATGCTGCTTGAAGTAGGAGGGTTATTTTTTTTCTCCCCTTGGATTTGAGCCTTCACAAGTGTTCCAGAACAAAATTAAACCAAATAGAGAATTAGGTTCCCCTCCCTTTTCTTGGAAGTATCTTGCCACTGGGCCACGCTCCCTGGGAATTAAATAAATCTTCAAAAGGAGATCAGAAATAGATTTCTCAGTGGGGCTTCTAGGCGTCTGTGAATGGACTTACTGCAAATGGGTTAGGTTTGGCAAATTCTAAACTGTGATTGGGTGCATGTGTAATATGTCTGTGCAAATAACCTTCTTTTCAACTTTCTCTTCCATATTCAATTGCAAGTCCTCCTCCTTAAAATATCCTTCCTCGGTTGTCCTTCCTTACTTTCCCTAGACTTCCCTTCCAGCTGGAGGCTACAGATGAAAAGGGGAGTGTGGAAGATAACCAATATGCATTGTGCTAAATGTTTTTTTGAAAAATATTTTATTTCTGTATTTGAGGGGGAGAGAGAGAGAGAGCGCGCACACGAGTGTGGGGGAGAAGGGCAGAGGGAGAGGGAGAAGCAGACTCCCCACTGAGCAGGGAACCCAACACGGGGCTTGATCCCGGGACTCTGAGATCATGACCTGCGCTGAGAGCAGACACTTAACCAACTGAGCCACCCAGGTGCCCCCGTGCTAAAGGCTTGACCCGTGGGCTGGTTTTCAGCTTCCTGATTTCAGGGTCGTGTATCCCTGCATGATCTCAATAGGACGGAATTACTAGATGTGTGAACTCTTTGAACCTCAGTCTCCCGATCTGTCAAAGTGGGATAAAGCGTCCCTTTCCACTTCCCCAGGCAAAAGGAAAGATCCTCAAAGGGGGCTGCTGACGTGCCTGACACACCACCCGACTAGCCCACCCTCAAAGGAGTGAACCTTTGCTAAAATGTAAATGCTCCCCAGGAGTTTTTCCCACCATCAAGTCAGCTTTTCTTATTCATTAATTCAACTGTAGCTGAGAGGAGGCTCAGAGTGGTGGGTGCCCATGGGGAATGATGAGCAAGAGAAGGATCTGGACAGAAGCAATGGGAGGGAGTGCAGGGAGAGAGGCATGGTCCTGGAGGTCCTGGGTACCCCAGGGGCAGAAGGAGTGCTGGCTAGGGCTGGGGTGGCAAAGGACAAGAGATCCCTCCTCTTTCCTCTCTAGACCATTTGGTCTGCTACCTTCCCAACTGGAGCCCTCTCCACACTGAGAAACAGAACAGTGTCGTGGAGGGTGTGTCTGGTCATCCTTGACGCTCAGTCTCCTTTTCTATCAAAGGGACAGGGTTGCTGCGAGGGAGTAAAGCTAATGTCTGTGTGGGAGCCGGACTTTTCCTCCAAAGGGCTTCAGACCAGGCTGACAGTATGGGCTTGAGCCTCTCCCGATACAAGGCAGAGAGAGGTCTGAAGAGCTGGGCCCCGGTGTGAGGGTGGGCAAGTGACCCTTGAGCCCTCGTCACCTACGGACTTGAAGGGCTGTGGTCATCACCAGGAAAGCAGCCGCCGGTGTTCATTTTGTGCCGTGTGCAAAGGTCATACTCTCAACACCCACCTGAAGTGGGGACTCTTTTGAGTCCAGTCCTGTGACACGGCAGTAGAGGCGTGTGGGGTTGAGTAACTTCCCCAAAGCCCTGAGGTGTGGGATAATCAGGACTGAGGAGCGGTGACCAAGACCAAATGGCCAACAGAGCCTAGAACAGTTCAGTCTTTTACCGAAAAAGTACGCCTGCTGTTGTTACAGTAGAACAAAACTACTGACCTCCGGTGTTCTCTCTCCCCTCACCCTGCTCTGTTGTTTGTGGGGATTTTAAAAATACTTTATGTTTTTAAAGGAATCTCTACACCCAATGTGGGGCTCGAACCCACGAGATCGAGGGTAGTACGTTCCACCGACTGAGGCGGCCAGGAGCCCACCCTGCCCTGCTTTGTTTTTATTTTTATTTTTTATTTTTTTTTTAAAGATTTTTTTTTTATTTATTTATTTGACAGATAGAGATCACAAGCAGGCAGAGAGAGAGAGAGAGGAGGAAACAGGCTTCCCGCTGAGCAGAGAGCCCGATGTGGGGCTTGATCCCAGGACCCTGGGATCATGACCTGAGCCGAAGGCAGAGGCTTAACCCACTGAGCCACCCAGGTGCCCCTGTTTTTATTTTTATTTGAATATTTTTTTATATTTATTTTTATTCGAAAGCACTCATCCTTCCCTCATGTTATGTGTACTGTACACACACACACACACAGAGGACACACACACGTACACACAGTGTATTGTATGTGCGCACATATACACACACACCTATGCCTTTGTTTTTCATCTCCCTCTCATCCCATCGTCCTATTTGTTACTCTATCCCTGTACCAAAAACAGCTGCTTCGATCGGACACTCAGTAAATGCAGTTTGAGTGAATGAGGGAGTAAGATTAGTTATTTTTTTTTTAAAAGATTGTATTTACTTATTTGACAGAGAAAGAGAGATATCACAAGTGGGCAGAGAGGCAGGCAGAGAGAGAGGGGGAAGCAGAGAGCCTGATGTGGGGCTCGATCCCAGGAGCCTGAGATCATGACCCGAGCCCAAGGCAGAGGCTTAACCCACTGAGCCACCTAGGAGTCCCAAGGTTAGTTATTTTTAATACTTTCTTTGGTGTCCCCCTGTTACGGAGGGAATGTGTGCATCCCTTCAATATTCATATGTTGCAATCCTGCCCTCCCCTCAGTGTGACGGCGTTAGGAGGTGGGGTTTGGTGGGGAGCCCTCATGGGTGGGAAGAGGACCCCGAAGGAAGAGGCCCCAGGGAACTCCCCCCTTCTCTGCCACGAGAGGACCCAAGAAAACAGAGTCTGCAACCCAGAGCAGGGCTCTCCCCAGAACCCAGCCCTGCCAGCTCCCTGCTGTCAGCCTCTGGCCTCTAGAACTCTGAGAAAGAAATTTCCGTTGATCATAAGCCACCCGGTCACTGGTATTCTGACGCAGCATCATGGACCAAGCCCCGCTGATGGCCCAGCCAGAACAGCATGGTCTAGATTGTTCTAGATAATGTACCAGAATGTTCTAGATGAAAGTGTGTCCTGACACACATGGGTAAGCATAGTCAGGACAGGGATCCCTGCCCTGGGGAGGGGCCCATGATCTCATCTAAGTAAATGGCTTTCGCCCCATCCTTAGGCCCCAGGCTCTGCCCCACAGACAGGGAAATGCAGAAATTTCCACAGCAACACAGGAAAGTGAGGGTCACAGGAAGAAGGAAGGAGGAATTGGAAGGCCACCTGGCCGCTTGCTGGCTTCGTTCCTGTCCCCTCCCAAAACCCCTGCCCTTGTGAGCCTATTTCAGACTCTTCCAGCTGGGGCCAGAGCGGGCAGGCCTAACCCCACACAGCAGCTCCTGATTGCCCACCCATCTCGTCGGGGTACGGAGAAATGTTTCTTTATGTGTCTGTAACGACTTTGATTTTCCTCATGGGCTCCAGCTGCTGGATACAACATTTTCCAATCCGACCCTGTAAACTTCGTTTGATGCAAGTTTTGAGAAGTCATGGCTGTCCTCCTTAAGTGAAATAAGCAAGCAAACAGAACACTTCTCAGTCTCTCGTGGCTGGGTCTGTGGACAAGGATAGTGGCCCACTTGTATGGCAGCACGACCAGGTGGCGGCCTCCGGACCCTGCCTGGTCTAGGCTGTTCCTCGCTCTGGGCCTGGGGGTTGCCTGTCCCCACCTGGGCCCAGGTGGCGGCCAGCGCAGCCGATGGCTGGTGTGCTATGTATCCCCGCCCATCTTTGGGTGCGGTCATGTCCTGGGCGTGCTCCCCTGCCTGGATCAGCCCCAACTTGCTTCTCACCCTTGGGCACCCGCCAGGTTCTCCAGTTAGCCCCTGGCCAAAGCGCTCGGCAGAGCCAAGAACCGAGTCGTATGTATCTTACCTTCCAAATATGTCCTTTTCTTTCACTGTGATTCTTCTACAGGGAATCTCATACACTTTTTCGTGAGCCTCCTGACCCACAGCATGACACACCCAAAAGGCATTTACTGAAGAGAATGGAATAAAGAGATGAAGGAAAGTGTAGTGACAGTTCATGGAACCCAAGGGGAAAATGTGACCCACAGAAGAGCAGAAACCATGGAGAAATGGCCACATGAGCGAGAAGTTGACCAGCAAGAACGAGCATCAGATGCCGGTGTTAGCGAACAGCCCACAGCCTACAGGCCAAACCTGGCCTGGCCCCTGTTTCTATAAATAAAGTTAATGGGGGGCGCCTGGGTGGCTCAGTCGGTTAAGCCTCTGCCTTCGGCTCAGGTCATGACCCCAGGATTCTTGGATTGAGCTCCGCATCGGGCTCCCTGCTCAGCCATGAGTCAGCTTCCCCCTCTCCCTCTTCCTTTCCCTCTGTGATCTCTTTCTCTGTCTCTCAAACAAATAAATAAAATCTTTTTTAAAAACATTAAAGGTTTAATGGAACAAGCCACACTCATACATTGACGTATTGTCTACAGCTGTTTATGCTCCGATGGCAGAGCTGAACAGCGGGACAGAGACCGTGTTGCCCACAAAGCCTAAGATAGCGACCCTGTGGCTCATTCCAGAAAATGTTTGCTGACCACTGCTCTTACAGGCTGCATGGAGTCCCCTAATTTTCATATGTTGGAGTCCTAAACCCCACTCCCTCGGACTGTGACAGTATTGGAAGATAAAGTCTTTACAGGGGTCAGTTAAAAAGAGGTCATTCGGGTGGGCTGGTGTCCTTGCAAGGCGAGGAAATAGGGACACGGATGTACAGAAGGAAGGCTGTGTGAAAAGAGAAGAAGGCAGCCATCTGCAAGCCCCGGAGGGCACACTCAGAAGAAAGCCATCCTGCCAGCACCTGGGTCTCAGACTTCCAGAGACTTCCAGCTTCCAGAACCGTGGGAAAATAGATTTCTGTTGTTTATGCCACCCAGTCTCTGGCCATTTGTCCTGGCAGCCAGCCAGCTTCCTAGCTCCTCTTTCCTCTGCTTTAGAGCAAAGCAAACCACGGCTCTAGCAGCACACAGCTCCCCGTGGCACCGCGCGAAGGCGGAGGGGGAGCGAGGGGTGGATGCATCCTGTCTGCTTTCTGCTCCACTCTGGAGGCGCCGTGGGTGACCCTCCCTGGCTGTGCCCACCCAGAAACCATCCAGCCACCACAGAAGTCTGGGTGATTCAGTTCCTCAAGCTTGGCTCCCCGGGGTGCAACGCAAGGCAAAGAGGAACAGAAAATGGATCGAGGGGCAGCGAGTAGAATAACCAGCACGTGCACAAAAGAGTAGAGATCATGGTCTCATGACCCCCCCCCCGCCCCCCCATACCTACCATGCACCTTCTACAATTACCAACATTTCCCTTTATTATTCTGTCTATATATTGTACCTCTTATTGTATTCATATGGCTTATATGTTATAAATCTCCGATTTTTTCTAGAATATTCTACAGCAAATTCCAGGAATTGTACCACCCTCCCCAAGAATAGTTTGGTATGCATCAAGAATAGATAAAAACATGTTTTATAAGCACGATGATGCTTTATCATCCCTAATAAAAAAAACTTTTTTTTTAAAGATTTTATTCATTTATTTGACAGACAGAGATCACAAGTAGGCAGAGAGGCAGGCAGAGAGAGAGAGAGGAGGAAGCAGGCTCCCTGCTGAGCAGAGAGCCCGACAGGGGGGTTTGATCCCAGGACCCTGGGATCATGACCTGAGCCTAAGGCAGAAGCTTTAACCCACTGAGCCACCCAGGCACCCCTCAGGTGTCTCACTTTTAAATGAGGTGCCCGCTTGCTCTCAGCAGCACTCCGTGGTTCAGCCCAAGGACTAGGGAGCCGGACTCTCCGGGTTTGGATCCCATCTCTGTCACCCGCTGTGTGGGCAAGTCTCCCATCTACGGAGGCGATACCTCTGTTTCCTCACCTGTGAAGCGGGGATAATAGTTGGACCAGCCTCGTGCTGTTGTTTCCTGGCAGTGTGAGAGTTAAATGAGTTGATACTTGTGATGTGCTTAGAACGACGCAAACACTTTTCTTTTCTTTTTTTTTTTTAAAGATTTTATTTATTCATTTGACAGACAGAGATCACAAGTAGGCAGAGAGGCAGGCAGAGACAGGAAGGGAAGCAGGCTCCCTGCTGAGCAGAGAGCCCGATGTGGGGCTCCATCCCAGGACCCTGGGATCATGACCTGAGCTGAAGGCAGAGGCTTTAACCCACCAAGCCACCCAGGCGCCCCTAAAAAAACTTTTTTAATTCCTTAACAACATCAGCTTCTCCTACTCTATACTCAAATTTCCCCATTGCCTCAAAAATGTATTTTAACAGTTGGTAGGTTCTAATCAAGAGCCATGTTACATATTTGTTGTTTATTTGTTGGAAGAACTGGGCTGTTTGTCCTCTTGTAGAAATTCTCACGTTCTGGGTTCACCTGACACGTCACCGTGTTGTCATTTAACCTGTTCCCATGTTCCCCTGACCTTTCTGGAAACTGTCAGATGGAAAGATGTGATCAGTTCCCGGCTCAGTATTTGTGGGCGGTGCCTTCCCGTGCAAGACGTTACAAGAAGAGAGTTTCTGGTTCTCGCACTTTCCGCAGAGTTGACAATGACCACTGGGTTCAGACATGCCTGCCTGATCTCTCTGCTATCAAGTTCCCCATCAACCTCTTCTCTAGTCATGGCAGCGTCCCGTGATAGTCATTGCCAGATCTCTTATTTCATTTGGATTTGCAAGATGGTGAAGGATGAGTCAGGGTCCTGCAGAGAAAGAGAAGCAACAGGACATAAGGATTTAATAGGAGGACTGCTCACGTGATGACAGAGATCCCGCACCTGCCAACTGGAGACCCAGGAGAGCCAGGGGTGTCGTTCAAAGTGAGTCCAAAGGCCTGAGAACCGCAGCAGCAGCTGGTGTAAACCGTCTCGGGGCAGGAGGAAAGAGCCATGTCCCACCTCAGTAGTCAGGCAGAAGCAGCAGCAGCAAATTCTCCCTTTCTCTGCTTTTTGTTGTTGTTGTTGTTCTCTTCAGGCCCTCGGTGAGTTGGATGAGGCCCACCACATGGGGGAGAGCGAGCTGTTTGACTCAGTCAGCTGATGCACATGAGAAAATCTTCCAGAAACGCTCTCACAGACACACCCAGAAATCATGATTCACGAAGTCTCTGGGCCCTCCACGGGCTGGTGAAGCTGATCACAAATTCAACCACCACAAGCGATTTCCTAAATCTCTCATTCCTTCTGCATTCATGAGGTAGAATTCTTCTATAAAGAAGAACTTTCCCTCATCGACTATTTAGTGCCCCCGAAGTATAATTTTTACAAAAAAGACAGAATAGATACATAATTCTTTCTCTTGATCAACTATCAGAACTGAGTTGGTGGCGTTACTACTGCTGATTTCTTTGGGGGGTCATTAAGAACTCATGATTTTAAAAAATATTCGATGTATTTAAATCCATTGTAGTCAGTATTTTTTTTTTAATATTGTCCCATCTTTTGTCCCATCTTTGGCCAGTGGGGGCCTGTTCAACAATTTGGGCTCCTGTGTCCTTTGGACATGAGAACATTCGTATTTGTTAATTCCATTGTTTTTCGGCACGACGGGATGCCCCTTTCTCCAGACCAGTAACCTCATTTTTCTGATAAGCCCTGTGTCTGGGTCCAGGTTCACTGGAAAACAGAGGCCGAGCTGAAAGCATATATTCTTGCACTTTGCTCAGAAGAGTGTAGTTCTAGGAAGACAAGGAAGGTGGACAAAGGGGAGTGAGGTTGGGGGTTGGGGGCTGGGGAATGGGAAGCACATGTCTAAGCGGCCATAGCTTCACAGGAAACATAGCCAATGGCTTGTGACTCAAGAAAGCGCCTCTTGAGACAGGAGCTGTGACACCATGAATCTCAGAACAGCCAGTTGGTGGGGGTCAGAAGGGCAGTAGTTCATCTTCCGTAGTTTTCTCTTTGATGTGTCATGTGCTGTGACCCTTCTCTGTGGCTCCTGTCTCTTCTTACAGGCCAAGGGGAAGGCAGAGTCTCCACACGTCTGGGTCAGTCAGTGCGTCATTCATGGCGTCTCTCCTGGCCCGTCACTGGCATGCCTGGGGACTCCTTGGTGTACATTGGTAGTGCTGGTCACAGACACAGCTTTACAACCAAGACAACCACGTGAGTTATTGTTAGGGCAGTGTGGGCCAGGAAGCATGACAAGGGTACAAGGCCCGTTGGTACGGGGGGCTGAGGAGATGCGCCCGCATACATTAAGTGGGTCTGGTACTCGGCCAGTCTGCCTCTCAGGGATGCCTACGCCCTTTCACGATATTCAGATCACAACACAGAATGAACTGTTCTCACTCCTGGCCTGAGAGGGGAGGTACAAGTCTAATTCTTTAAGGCAACTTTCAGTTGAAATCTCTTTTTTTTTTTTTAAAGATTTTATTTATTTGACAGAGATCACAAGTAGGCAGAGAGGCAGGCAGAGAGAGGGAGGAAGGGAAGCAGGCTCCCCGCTGAGCAGAGAGCCCGATGCGGGGCTCGATCCCAGGACCCTGAGATCATGACCTGAGCCAAAGGCAGAGGCTTTAACCCACTGAGCCACCCAGGCGCCCCCAGTTGCAATCTCTTAAAAAGACCTACTGAGCCTTAGTAAACCAAGATGCATTCCCCTCCCCCACTCCCCGCCACCACAGCTGGTCCACCGGTCAACATGTATACCCGCTCCCTCCCTCCTCTACCAGCGCTACAACTTCCAGTCCAGGTCCTCACTAGAGCCCCGGGAAAAGCATCCCTGTCCAGGTTCCCAGACCTCTGCTGAAGCTCACATCTGGCACATGTACTGGGAACGAGGGAGAGAAGACCAAAGCTACATTCACCACTTGGTTTCTGCAGCCACACATGGTAGCCCTGGAGCGTGACTCTGGTCCTGAGGAAGCTCTGCGGCCGGCATTGCTACCCCACAAGGTTTCAGTGAGCTGGTCCTTCAGCTGTGACTTCTCCAGGCCTTTCCACCAGTTCTCATGGGGCTGGTTTTCTCGGGGTGAGGGAGTACATGGAAAGCGGGTGTCTCTCATGGTTCTGAGCCCAATGTGTCCTATTTGCTTTGTGGCAAAATGTGCTCTCTGGTCTGTGACAATGTGGAGTAGGGCTACTGTGTCAGTGAATTGGGCCTTTTGTCAGCCCTCAGTCGGGGGTGCTGACGGAGGCCGGGAGAATAGGTGGCGATTCTGACAAGAATGACTTTCCAGGGGCGCCGGGGTGGCTCAGCGGGTTAAAGCCTCTGCCTTCCGCTCCGGTCACGATCCCAGAATCTTGGGATCGAGCCCCGCATGGGGCTCTCTGCTGTGAGCGGAGCCTGCTTCCCCCCTCTCTCTGTCTGCCTCTCTGCCTCCTTATGATCTCTGTCAAATAAATGAATAAAATCTTAAAGAGAAAAAAAAAAGAATGACTTTCCCCTCCAAAGTGGAAGGAGGTTACTTGCCACGAGGACCCTCGATGGTCCATATCGAGGGCTCAGAGTCATTCCTGTACAGGCAAGAGCAGCTATAATAACAAGGAAGGACTCCAGGTTGGAGGGCCATGCCTAGCTCCAGTCCTGGCCCCGTGGCTCCCTAGTTCATGGCCCACTGTACACGGCCTGCAGAGGCCACGGAGGGAAGCTAGTAAATGCCAACTAGACATTTTGTGCCCATTTCTGTAAGTCCTTTCATGGACCTTTTCCCGGATTTCCCTGTTTCTGATTTTAGTCCATGTCTCCACCACCACCCACCATCACCTAAGGGCTGACGCAATGCCCAGTCCATCATCATGGAACCCTACGCTACAGGACCACAGAATCAAAGAGCACATTTTACTACCAAGCGTGTGTAATACACTGAGCTCAAACCAAAGGCAGATGTCCTCTTCCATGTACCTCATCCCCAAAGCCGGCCCGGTAAAGTGTGGTAGAACGGCGTGGTGAACCGTCAGCTCCCAGACAGCGGAGGGAACTTTGCAGGGTTGGAACCTCGGAGGTGATATACAGACTGTAGGCTTGTTCCTTCCAGGCCCATGACCCCTGGCCAATACGCTGAGACCTTTGCTATGGACAAGGAGTGAGTATTTCCACACGTTAAGCCAAAATGCTGCTGGTGGGTCTGCCTGCTGGGAGCATTCCCTTCACCACCATTTCTGGGGGTCCTCTCTAAGCAGGGCTGTACCATGGCCATAGTCTATTCCTGGCTACAGTCATCACTGTCCCAATGCTTCTAGAGCTGGCTCCCAGTCCCGTTGGGTGACTTGGACAGATGCCAGTTTCAATGATGCTCAGAGCCAAAGAGAACTCCCCAGCATGTGCAGACAAGCCCCGTCGGCTGGGGGACCCAGCTGATCTGAGAGCACTAGAGGCGTTTATGGCAGATAGTGATGCCGAGAGGTTTCTAAGAAACTTCAGTAAGAGAGACGCCACACAGGCCCCGGGCATCCTGCAGCCAGGCCTTGCCTCAATTCTGGGCTCTGCCAGAGACGGAACGCCTGGCCACGGGACACAGAGGGATTGTGTAACCACGGACGTTCCTTGAGATCGGGATATCATCAGCCCAATGAGTCGTAAGCTTCGGAGGCTGTAACCAGCATCCACTGAACGATAAAAATGATACATGCGGGGTCTGGCCCAACCGAATCCAGACGGCACGGGGAAGCCAGATGAACGGGTGGTCCAGACTCCCACGGCTCCTCCTGCTTGCACGCCGACACACCTGTCACCAGAGCCACCGTGAAGACGGTCTGTTGCTTTCCTTGCCGGGTATTGTTTCTGACCTCTGTGTGATTGGGGATAAAGAAAGAAAGAAATCGCCGTATCAGCTGACCCCCTCGAGTGTGGGAGATGGAGATAATACACCTGGCAGAGCAGCTGGGATGGGGGTGACCCCCTGATTAGGGTCACATCCAGCCCCCACCATTGTCCAAGACCAGTCTGGGCTTTGCAAAGGCTGGACACGCGCATTAAACCGAACTGTGAGGAGAGCTGCTGCCCCTGTGTCCTTTCCGTCTTCCATTGCGGCACTGATCCCTAATCTCCCTCAAAATGCCATATTGCTTTGGATTTGCTGTGTTGGCCCGGACGGAGGAGGGTTTCTGCGTAGCCCTTCCTACCCTTACCCTATCAGCCAGGGAACCAATGCGAGGAATCTGTTAGGGAGAGTCACTACACATATGCATTCCAGGCAGAGTTTTCACTGGGAACCAGACACAGAAACAAGGGGTGGACCCTCAGATTCCATCCCCAGCCCCGCGGTACAGTTATCCTGGCAAAAGACACCGGGTCTCTTTGGGGAAATACCGGAGAACCATCTACTCTATATACCTAAAAGCACGTCCCGGGATCCTTCTTCAAGGGGATCCGATCCCTCCTTCTGTGGCCCGTGGGTCTGTGAGCGTGCCTGGTGGGTGCCCGCTGAGGCTAGTCTCCACGGTGGCTGCTGCTGTCGGCCTTCTGCTTACCAGTGCCCAGTACCTTCCCTTTATAAAAACTGAGAAACACTCTTGTTCATCTGCCTCACCACCAGGAACACCGCACTCTATTAGCCAATGCCTCAAACCCCTGTAGGTCAAGGGCACCGAAGGCCGTTCTACCACTAATATTTTCCTGCATCTGTTGTCTTTGCTAATATTCTGCCAAAGCAGTTCTGACATCATTGTCTCATTTACTGTAAGTCATCGTCACGTCCAAGTTTCTATATAACTAACCTGGCTCCAAACACCCTTGTGGAAACTTCAGGTCGCAAGTGATAGGTGAGTGACTTCATACCATTAGCCCCTGTTCTGCCTCTTCTGCCGGTCTACCGTCCTAAAGACCCACCTGCGTGCGTGTTTCCTGATCCCCGCTGTCAAAGTGCAACTCGGCCGGTTCCTAGAGTTTATTTTGGCTGTAGGTGATTTCCTCCTGGACCCGGGGGGACTATACTTCCCTCTTCTGGCTGTGCCAAGATCTGACCCTAGTGATCGGCCTTTTCCCAGCCAGAGTAATTCTGGGCAATGTTGAGATTTAAGACTCTGAAGCTCGGGGCGCCTGGGTGGCTCAGTGGGTTAAAGCCTCTCTTCTGCTCAGGTCATGGTCTCAGAGTCCTGGGATCGAGCCCCGCATCGACCTCTCTTCTCGACAGGGAGCCTGTTTCCCAACCCCCTCTCTCCGCCTGCCTCTCTGCCTACTTGTGATCTCTCTCTCTCTCTCTCTCTCTCAAATAAATAAAATCTTAAAAAAAAAAAAAAAGACTCTGAAGCTCATCCACCCAGTCTCCTTATCCTGACCCCCAGTACCTGGTCCTGAACCCCATTCTTTCTCTACCTCACTCTGACTTTGACATAGGAAATGTATTACGGCTGCACATTTAGTATCCTTTGTTTCATGCCTGTATAATCAGAGCTAGGTTCTGATGCTTATGCCTTGTCTGCCCTTCAGTGGTGGAGACAAAAACTCTAATGCAGCCAGTTCGGCCCTCTGGCTATAAGGTAGCAATGGACGACTGCAATGATTAGTTTCTCTTTTCAAAGTTTCCAGTGCCCTCCAAAGCAGTTACTTATGCCAGTCTTTATAATTATTATCACCCCTTTATTAATCAAGTGCAGCCGTCGCCTGATAATTGAAAACCTCACCTCCTAACAATTAACCGCAGGTGGCAGCGTTAGTAATTGTGATATCACTACCTATCAGGGCTCCACAACCAAAAGCAATGGGAGACTTAACTGCATTCAGTCGAGCGGATAAGCCAACACTAAAATCCCAGCCCAAGAATCTGCTTCTAAAGGGTCCCTTCCAGGAACAACGATCTTAGCCTCATTTTGCTAGAAAATAGAAGGTGGTACAAACATTGCTGCTCTAACAATTTACTGGGGTGAGCAGTCCCAGGAAAGCAAGAGACTGGAAAAATGGGAGAGAGGCCAGAAGGGAGGGAGAGTTATCACAAAGGGAAATTTACTGAGCTGGGTGGAGCTTTGCAAAAACCAAACCAAAACAAAACAAAAAACCACTGATGGTTGCTTGGCGTCATTGCATGTCACCAGAAATGGCTGTGATTCCCAACCAACCACCAGGAAGAAAGAAAGGCAAACAATGTATCTAGCTAATGTTTCCTTCTTACTGCTAAATGGTGCTCCAGATACTGTGAGATGGGCAGGTGGTGCTAACTGGCCCCTCCAGACAGCTGATGGGGAAGCCATGACTTCTACGGGTCCTACTCACGTCATGTCTGGACCCATCATTGTCCATCTCCCAGCCAGTAGCTGCAAAGGGTTCTCCTCGCCCTGGTGGGTGTAGCAGCAACAACAGTGAGCATGTCTTTGCAATCACAGAAATAGTGGGAGCCTACTCACGAATGCTCTGGCCAGGAAGCAGGGCAAATGACCAAGGCCTGGAGGACGGGGGGTAAGCAGGATGGTGTAGGTCTGGGATACACATAGACTAGGTCAGGCATACCCTGGTTGCTTTTAGAAGGAAATAGTATTTAGATCACAATTGAGGCTTTAAATATAGTCATCGCCACAAGGTTGCCATTGCTACAAAAACATTTCCTCGGAGGGCAGAGGTATTTCTCCCTCTTTTAGGAATAAATTATGAGTTCATATGAATATTTCCAATTAAAATGGAAGCTTATAGGGTCTTATTTGGGCTTATTTGTGCCTGTTGTCGTCTACGCCGAAAATCTTGGTTTGCAGTGACATTCATAAAAGTACTTACTTGCGGGGCGCCTGGGTGGCTCAGTGGGTTAAGCCGCTGCCTTCGGCTCAGGTCATGATCTCAGGGTCCTGGGATCGAGTCCCACATCGGGCTCTCTGCTCAGCAGGGAGCCTGCTCCACCTCCCCCCCCCCCCACCGCCTGCCTCTCTGCCTACTTGATCTATCTGTCAAATAAAAAATAATAAAATCTTAAAAAAAAAAATGTACTTACTTGCTGATCCTACAATATGAATGTGGTAGTTTCAAAACAGAAATACTAATCATACCACTGCCTGTGTCAGACCATATGAATCTGCATGCCTGCTCGACGCCCATCTCTGCAATGCTCCTTGCTGAGGGGAACATACGTCCCCGAGGTTCTGAACTCGGATTACGTGACTTTCTCTGGCCAATAAGAGATGGAATAAGAGTGAAGGTCACTTCCAGGAAGAGCTTTCACAAGCCTGAGTAAATTTTTCTTCTGCCTCAGTGACTGGCAAATATTCCAGACAGATGCCGTACCCCCGCTTGGGTCACGGAGAGAAGAGGACATGCATCAGAGCTGTAGCTAACATGCCATAGACATATAGTATGGGAAAAGAGAAGTTTTAGTGGTTGAAAGACACCAAGATTTGGGGTTATTTGTTATCACAATAGAAATAATCTAGTCTAAAATAATACATTATATGTTAATTAAAAACAGAAGTAATCTAGTCTAACCTGATTGTTATACCACTGAATACAGTTTTGAGATTCCTCATGGTTCCTTTTAGTCCTTAGGATACATCCCATTAAGGAGATACTGCTGGGGCACCTGGTTAGCAATGCCGGTTGAACGTCTGACTCTTGATTTTGACTCAGGTCATGATCTCGGGGCTGTGAGTTCGAGCCCCGTGTCGGGCTCTGTGCTCAGCATGGAGTCTGCTTGAGATTCTCTCTCTCCCTTTGCCCCTTTCCTACTTATGCTCACTCTCTAAAATAAAGAAATAAAATCTTTTTTAAAAAGGATGTACTAACAAAATACGGTTTTCTAGAGTCATTCGCAATACCTCTTCTTCAAGTGGCTGAACCACCAACCTGATATACAAATATTGTCTCCATTTCCCCAACTTCTATAAATCTTTTTGTCTTTATTTAATTTTACATTTGAATCAAAACTTTTATGTAGCTCTAAGTCAAAATTATACAAAAATGACATGTAGTTAAGTCTAGGTTCCATCCCTGCCCTTCTATCCTGTTCCTTCTCTCTCCTTATAGGTCCCCATTCTTACTGGTTTTTGCCTTATTCTTCCATTATTACCTTTTTTTTTTTTCTTTAAGAGAGAGTGTGTGCATGAATGAGGGGTGTGGGGAGGGGGAGAGGGAGAGAGAGAATCTTTTTTTTTTTTTTTTTTTAGATTTTACTTATTAATTTGACAGACAGGGATCACAAGCAGGCAGAGAGAGGAGGAAGCAGGCTCCCTGCTGAGCAGAGAGCCCGATGTGGGGCTCGATCCCAGGTCCCTGGGAACCATGACCCAAGCCGAAGGCAGAAGCTTTAAACCACTGAGCCACCCAGGCGCCCCTGGAGAGAGAGAATCTTAAGCAGACTCCACACTCTGTGGAGCCAGACTTGGGGCTCAATCTCGTGACCCTGAGATCATAACCTGAGCGAAATCAAGAGCCGTTTGCCTATATGAGCCACCCAGAAGCCCCCCATTATTACCAATTGATAAGCAAATATGTTTCTATATCCATATACCCCCCTTTCCTAAATAAAAGATAGTATACCATAAATACTGCTTTGAATTTTTCCTAACAATATATTCTGGAAACTATTTCACAAGTATACAGAGGTCCTTCCTGAGGGGCCTGGGTGGCTCGGTCGTTAGGCGTCTGCCTTCGGTTCAGGTCATGATCTCAGGGTCCTGGGATCGAGCCCCGCGTGAGGTTCCCTGCTCCACGAGAAGCCTGCTTCTCCCTCTCCCACTTCCCCTGCTTGTGTTCCCTCTCTCGCTGTGTCTCTCTCTTGGTCAAACACATAAGTGAAATCTAAAAAAAAGAGGTCCTTCTAATTCATTTTTGTCGTCTTATAACACTCCATTGTATGAATGCACCATAGTTTTTCAAGTAGTGGCCAGGGATGAACTTTTGGATTATTTCCATTCTTTTCCTATTACAATTATTGGCAATGTGTATCCTTGTGCTATCTGATTTTATGTTTTTACCGGTTTATTTTTTGAGCTAGATACCTAGAAGCAGAATTGCTCTGTCAAAAGGTAGGTGAATTTGTAACTTTTCTAGATGGTCCAAATCCCCCTCCCTGGGGTTATATGCTTCTGCGTTTCAGCAACTCATAAGAACCTGTTTCTGAGAATTTTATTAATGGAACATGTTGTTAGGCTTTGGATTTTTGCCAATCTGATAGGAAGGAAATCCTATCTCAGTAGAGTTTTAACTTTCATTTTTCATATTCGGAGAAAGTTGAGTCTCTTCTCATATATTTAAGGGTCATTTGGATTCCCCTCTGCAAGCCATTCATACACCCTGCCCATTTTTCTGCAGGCTTGTTGGTAGTTCTGTTCTCGATGTTTAGAAGCTCTTTATCCGTTAGGAATATTTATCTTTCATCTGTGATATAGGTTCTATTTTAAGTGGTATGATCTCTATCCAGAGGAATTTGGGGACATTGAGCAAAACTACTAATGCATCTTCCCTTTGACCCAGAAACTGCACAGAGACAATGGACCTGGCCTTGTCAAGTTGCTGACCTAGCAGCTGCCTACCTCTGGGCTTTTCGTTACACAAAGAAAAAAATTTTTAAGTGACTGTACTCAGTTTTTAAATATTGTTATTATTTGAAGATGGTTTCCTATTTATTTTTCTAAATATCAGACTACTGTATATTTTATTTAAATGTTTTCTGCTTCCCCAAGGGAGGTCAAAAACATTGATTCTCTCTAATTGCTATTTTTCTCCTCTCTTATTTATCTCTTATATTTTCTTCCATTTTTTCCCACCACCATGTTTCCCCACCCAGGGACACAACCATCAAGTCAGGGACACAGCTCTGGTGTAGAGTTGAACGTGGGTCCCCCAGCACACGACCAGTGTTCCCAGGGGAGCAGAAAGGAGACAGGTGTGGTTTCATTGTTTTTTCTCCTGTCTTTGGAATGAGCACTCTGAGATGAGCAGGTGGATGTCTTGGCCAGGACTGCCCTAGCTTTGCCTGCCCTGGGGATGATCAAGGAAATTTCAAATTGCCTGGAGCAGGCACGGAGCCCGGACCCTGACTGGCCTCCTCTTGGCCCAGCTCAGGGCCCCCTGGGCTGTGTATCTTCTTTGGCTATCGTCCCCCTGGCTCCATAAATGATCTATCTTCTCTCCCCGATCTCGGCCAGGGAGGGTGTGGCCACAATGTTTCAAGAGTCTGATGCTTTGGTCCAGCTCATGACTGTGCCTGCCATTTCACATTGGAGGATTCCAGATTCAGCACAAACGTCCATAGACTCTATCCTAGAGGAAGAAAAGCACTGGTACCTAAGGATTTATATTCTGGGTTATTTATTGTTACATCGTTTGTACCGGCCAAATAAAAAAAAAAAAAAAAAGGAGACAACATAAATGCCGTCAATAAGGGCCAATAAATGATGGTGCATTCAGACAAGGGGGCATTGTGTTGCTCCTAAAACATGAGTTCGAGCTGGATCCGTTGATTTGGAGAGAGTGATAGTGATGGACTGTACTTGATAAGCCGCTGCACTGAAAAACACTCTGGTCCCCCTTTTCTATCTGCTCCCGGGGAGCCCAAGAGGCTTCCTTGGTTTAGGTTTACACGGTTGCTTCTATTTTTGAATATTCTGCTTTGGTTGGGTTTCGGTTTCTTCATGTGTTAATTGAGGAGGACCCCGGAGGCGGGGCGGGGGGAGGGGCTTCCGTCACTTGACCTGGGGAGGATCTGAGCACCCGCGGCAGGTGAGGGCACAACGCGGTTCAAACAGCGCCTCCCCCTGGGAATGAGCAGTAAGTGAATCTCTGCGGTTAGTATCACTCTATTTTCAGCGCTTGTAGAAAAAGACTGGGGAAGTACTTCCAGGCTGTTCTTACTGGTTACAGGATTAGGGGTGGGGGGTGGGGATGGGTGAGAGAAAGTCTGTGATTTTCACAAAATGTGAACATCACGTACGGTACAAATTAAAGTGAAATTGCGGAAATTAATATCCAACGTTGTCTCTGTGGTGTGATAATGACTGGGAAGTACTATATAGGTTTGGGGGGGTAATTAAAATATTGATTTAAGCAGGCGACTGGAGTGCAGACAATTTTTATCTTCGATCCTGTGGTCATTTCGATGTGGTTTTCCCCATCAACTCTTTGAAGAGAGGGCCTCGTAGAGCTCCTGGCACTCAGGCGCTCAGGAAATGGTAGCTACAGCTAAATGAATTTTATTTTAATAACTGCTCCCCGCTCAGCCTCCCGGCTCCGTCGACAGCACCCAGGGCTCCTCACAGGTGCCCTGAACTCCCCCGGACCCCACTGTGTTGCGGCTGATTAGTCCTGTTTGCAGAGCCTTTTGGGTGCTGTGACAGCAAGCAACAGGGAACCGTGACTGAGTGGGTTGATGCCAAGGGCCTGTAACTTTGGCGGCCTCACCCTACGCAGTGGGCATGAAAGGGATAACCTGATTTATTTTTTGACATAGCACAGAGCCAGTTTCCAGACTGGAGAAGCCACACCAGGAGAGTCATCCTGGAGAGAAGATAAGAAAGTTGTAGCGCCAAATTATCTTCCTCCCGTTGAAGCAGGTGCAGCGTCCCACGCTCCAGTAAGGCAGGCAAGCAGGGGTGCAGGCCAAGGCTGAGAGAGGCCTCGCATGGCGGGCAGCAGATGGAGGTGATGAGCTTGTTATGTTAATATTTCATTCAGTTTTACAGGAAATTTCAACTGGCCTTGACCATGAAGGGACTCCGTGAGTAGAATTTTACCTGCCCTCTCACAGAGGAATGAGGACAACCAGTTCTCAAAACACAACTGCATGCTTCATGTCCCATGGAAGAGGAGATCGTGGGAGTGTGTGGTGGCCCCGAGGGACTCGAGGGCTGGAATGCGTTGGGTACACCTTGGGTATTTCCTCAATTCTCTGGACTTCACCAGCTTTGTCACATTCTGCTGGCTTCCTTGGCCCCCTGGGCCCTCAGCCCTGTGTTGGCCTCAGCCCTGTGTTGGCCATCGCGCCTCTGTAGGCCTCCCGAGGCTGATCACAGTTTCTGGTTCTTTCCATCATTTCCAGACTCAGATACCACATCACAGCAAAGGGCATGGGATCTGACTTTCCAAATCATTTTCAAAGGGGCCCAAACGATGCCATTCAGAAATGTGTTGGGGTTCACTCCATGTGAGGCAGACTTTGGTCAATGGGAAAGAAGAGATGGGAGGGAAATGGACAGATTCATTCTGTTTCATCCCTCTTTTCACCTGACTGCTCCCAGAGAGGGCTAGCTGCTCCACACAACGTGTCTGGAGACTTCCGCAGGGCCGAACACATCATCTGCTTACAATGCACTATCTTCAGCTCATCCTGAGGCTGGGTCAGCTCAGCAGTTGCTGTCTTGCATTGCTTTGCAATCTGCTGCTTTGCTTCCGTTCACCCTCATCTTCTTGCCCTAGGTTTCTACAGCACAGTACAATGGTCAGCATGTAATCCCTCCCTCAGGCTCTGCATTCTAGGGTAAGGTGGCAGCCAGAACAGTAGCTCCCCAAAGACGTCTACATCTTAATCTCTGGAACCTGTGGATGTATTCCCTTCCATAGTAAAAGGGATTTTGCAAACAAAATTAAGTGAAGCATCTTACAATGGGGAGATTATCTCAGATGATCCAGGTGGGCCCCGTGTGATCACAGGGATCCCTACAAGAGGGAGGGAGGACAGGCTGCCATGAGCCAAGGAAAGTGGGCTGTTCTAGACGCTAGGGTCGGCCTCCCCGAGAGTCTCTAGACCAACACTAACAACACTTTGAGCCCCCGAAGACTTGCTTCACACTTCGGGCACCTGGAACTGTGGGGGAATGAATGTGTGTTGTTTTAAGCCACTAAGCATGTGGTAATTTGCTCTAGCCACCATAGAAAACCCATAGAGGAACCTTGGCTAACACATTTCTCAGTGCCCTGGTCTCCAGCATGATGCTATTTTGCATGATTAAAGCTGAATGTCACACTGCATTTTCCCTTTGATTCCTTCTGTGCACAAATCCTAATCTCTTCTCAGGCAGATGGATGCCCTGGGTGAACTAGGGCAATGATTTATTCTCAGAAGGCCAACTGTATACATACTCTGTATCTCTACACAAACAACCAAAACAGGAAGTCTGGGAGGAAATAGTCACAGTGGCAGCAGGTGGGTTATTTCCTGCTTGAACTTCTGTGGATTTCCTCACTTATCTCTAACAAACAGGCATTTCTTTTATTATAAAAAAAAATCATTTAAAGGGATTAGATATGAAATGCGCTAGGAATTCGCACTGGCCTCTGGTACTCTAGAAGTTAGCATAAAGGACAGACCACCATGAACTGGAGTTGCTCAACGAAGGCTTCATGGAGGAGGGAGGAATCCGAGCGAGACCTGGTAGGGCGGGTATTTGAGGGGTAGAGAGAAAGAGGCATGATGTAAGCCAAAAGGTGTCTTTTCTGAGGTTAATAAATAAACCCATTTGACTTAAAGAGAATACCTGAGAGGATGTAATCACAATACAAAGAAAAAAAATGATTTATGCAGCATTTGCTTTTTTGCTGGATATTGTACTCAGCCCTCTACTGGATTAGCACGTTTAATCCTCTCGATGATCTCATGAGGAAGGTTCTGTAAATATCCTAAACGTATAGACGAGGACATGGAAGAAAGAGATGCCGTGTAACTTGGCAGCAAGCCATCCGAGTCCAGATTCCAATCCCATAACCACGCACAGCTCATGTTGGAGAAGCGGATTGGAGAAGAAGGCGGGATAAGAGCTCTTAAGACCTTGAAATATCAGATGTATTAATTTTCTACTGCTGCGTGTTACGGACTGAATGTTTGTATCTCTTCCCCAGTTCATATGCTGAAGCCTAACCCCCAGGGTGATGGCATTTGGGGACAAGGCCTTTGGGAACCTTCATGAATGGGACCGGTGCACCGTAGAAAGAGACGCCAGGGAGACGATCTCTCTCTCCACAATGTGACCCCACAGCAAAAAGGCCACCCCATCTGCAAACTGGGAGAAGGGTCCTCACCAGGACATGACCAGGCTGGCACTCTGATCTTGGACTTCCCAGCTTCCAGAACAACGAGAAATACATTTCTGTTATTTAAACCACCCGAACTGTGGTATTTTGTTAAAGTTGTTTCACTGAAGGCCTTGCATATCGAATTACTAAACATTTAGCAGATTGAAATGATATCCATTTATTAAATCATGGTCCTGTGGGGCAGAGGTCCAGGGAGACCCATCTAGGGTCTCTGGTTAGGATCCAGCAAGGCCAAACTCATGGTTTGGACCAGTCAGGGCTCTCTTCTGGAGACTCTGGGGAAAAAGTCAGCATCCAAACTCCATGAGGCTGTTGGCTGAACTCTCTTGGGACTCCAGTCCCTTGGGGCTGGAGACCAGAGTTCCCGTTCCCTTGCTTGCCTGTGGAACCCTCCTCTCCTGTGAGTGGCTGGAGAAAATACGCTGCTTGTAAGGGGCTCGCGTGATTCCATTAGACCTATCTGCACAATCCCCTCTGTGGGTTCGTAATCACGGGAAGGGTGGCTTGTCCCATGGATGGGGTTTGGCGGCCCTCACAGGAGACTGGATGACAGTGTCAGATGAGGACTCTGCCTACCAGCCCGAGACTAAGGATTTGGGGATCTGTGCTGGTCAAGGAGCCTCACTGGAGGTCTCGTAGAGGAAGCATCTAGCCGAAGGGTGGGTTGTAAAATGATCCCTGGCGTTAGCCTAAGGTCGGGACTGAGGTGTGGAAGGAGGGAAAAGATGGACACCAAGGATCTGGGAGTGGCCGGTGAAGGCCTCCATGAGGGAGAGGACAGGTGGGAGAGAAACGAAGGTGAATTCGATGAAGGTGAGTCATGCTGTAGGACTTCTGAGCTTTCAGAACCCCCGCGAGTTCCCTGTTCCAGCGGGGCCTCCTGACACCTGCGGGGAGGAAGGCGGTGGTCTCTCCACGGGACAGATGAAGAAACAGACTCAAGTCTCTGAATCTTTACTTCTAAGGCCGTACTCTGGATCTGGGGTCCCGGCCGCCTGACTCGGGCTCCCGGTTCCTGGAGCTCAGGGACCAGAACCTGGACCTTACTGTCCTGGGCCTCCTGGTCCTGCCCTTGTATCCTCACTCGAGCCTGCGGACGGTTCCTTCCCGAGGGAAACATCTAGGGAATCGGATTGGCAGGCACAGGGGGAAATCAAGGGAGAGTCTTTTCATGCTCCGGACCCCCGAGCGTTCTTGGTGAAGCTGTAAGGAGGGCAGAAGAGAGGGGAGAGAAGGGAGGGGCCGCAGGGGAGAGGAGATGCGGGAAAGAGACTTTTTTTTTTTTTTTTAAATCATCACTTTGGAAAGGGAATGACACGGCTTCTCGGCCTTTTGGCTAAGATCAAGTGTGGAAAGGGAATGAAAGGGGAAAGAGTGTAGAGGGAAGGTGAAGACAGAGGGGAGAGTGTAGGGTGTGGCCCCATGACACCTGTTGATCCTAACTGGTTCAAGTCTGTAGAGGAAAATGAGGCACTCCAGAGGTGCGGGAAGGAAAAAAGCCACTCACATTCCCATCTCCCAGAAATAACCCTCTTAAGGTTTTAGAGTCAGAGAATCCAAGTTCTGCACGTAAATCTGTGTGTCCTATAATGGGCATGGATTATTCTAGAAATCTGCTTTTGTGGTTGATCAATACCTATGACGGCTGTCAGGGACAGGGTCTGTGGAGCCCCTGGGAGGGGATGTCTCTCCAAGCAGACTTCGGCAGGGGCTGTTCCCCCTACCCTTCCCCCATGACCAGTGGACAGGCATCAGGCAAGCCCTGTCTACTGCTCTCTCCAGGAAAGCAGTCCACTTAGCTCGCCCTGGACTGCCTATTCTTCAGAAACAAATCACTTAAAAAAAAAAAAAAATCACTCCATTAAGAAGTTCAGCCCAGTCATCTCCGGCTTCAAATGTGTCCATTTTTTCCAGTCTGCATGAGAAGGAGAAAAGCAAAAAGGAGAATTTTAAATGGCACATATTGATTGGCTTGGCTCACCAAAAGAAGGCACTTTTACCGGCTTTTCAAATTACAATTTATTCAATAGTGAAAAAGAAACTCAATTTGCGAAAGAGCCCTGACACCCCGTAAGAGCTGCTTTCTCTCCACTTAAATTATATCGTTATCATTGTTCACTCATCATTCTCTGGGAGCCACTGGGCACAGCACAGTTCTTGGCACCTAGGAGATAATCAATAGCGATTGTTGAATTAATGAGGATGTAACTGGCAGGGAAGTTCAAAGTCCAGAGACTTGGGAGATTCAGTGTGGGATGAAATGAGTTGAGCTTGCAAGTTTTGCCCCCACCGGTCAGCACTGGGATGATCACGGGGTTTGGAAACAGCCTGACCGAGGCTCAGAACCTGCCCCCTTTTATCTCTGTGAATACTTCCTACCTGTGGGCCTTCGTTTCCTTGTCGATAAGAGAAGACACAGCTCTCCTGCATGTTTGTTGTGAGGGTTCAAATGGATGCTCCCATCAAAGGCATCTCTAGGACGAGAGGAAAGAAGATGCTTCTAGATCCTGTTCTGCTGAAGGTAAGGCTTTGATTTCCCTGAGGGGAGGCAGCTCTGTCTTGAGTCCACTCTAATAGTTGTTGAATAAAACAAAAAAGTTGGTTCCTCTCTCTCTCTCTTCCTTTTCCCCCTTTCTTCCTTTGTTCTGTTTCTTAATTCCGGAGGGGAGTTGGTTGGAAGGATGGGGGGTGAAGGGGATTAACAGTACGCGTACCATGATGGGCACTGAGTAAAGAAGACAATTGTTGAATCACTACGTGGCACACCTGAAACAGCTATGACACTGTATGTTAAGTCTACTGAAATTAAAATAAAAAACTGAAAAAAAAGTTGCTTCTCTACTTCTCACTTCCTCATCCTTGCCTGCAATTCCAGAAGGGGCCACCAGAGCTAGAGAAATGGGTCAAGTCAGAATTGTAGACAAGGGTACTGGGTCCTCCTTTTGAGGAGTGCAGGAATTACACATACACCCCCTCCCCCATTTTCCATCTTCAAATGATCTGAATTTCTTTACCCATAATAAAAGGATTCGTGTGTGTAGCAGTTTCTCAACTGCAGATCTTGCTCAACGTACAATAGGGTTATAGCCCAGTAAGTTGAGTAAGACCGAAAATTATATCCCAATAACCCCATTGTAGTTGAAGATATCCTAAGTCAAAAATGCACGTAATACACCTGACTTACCAAACATCACAGTTTAGCCCACCCTACCTTAAACGAGCTAAGAACACTTACATTAGCCTACAGTTGGGCAAACTCTTCACACACGAAGCCTGTTTTATAATAAAATATTGGCCACCTCACGTCATTTATCAAGTACTGTACTAGAAGTGACAAACAGAATAACTGTATGGGTACAGGATGGCCGTGAGTGTATTGTCATCATGAGGCCGACGGCGAGCTGTGGCTGCCCTGCCCAGCATCACCAAAGAGGACTGCTCCACTTATCACTCGCCCGGGAGAAGATCCAAATGCAAAGTCCAGTTTCTATCAAATGCCTAAGACTTTTACACCATCATAAATTCGAAAAATCTTCTGTCGAACCACTGTAAGCCAGGAGCATCTAGGTTCGTTGTCAATGTCGTGGGGGTGCATCTCGGCTTGGGGTTAACTAGTAGGGAGAAAACCTTTGTAAGTTTCTGGCTTCTTGCATTTGGGATCAGTTGATGACACCTTGGGGAGAGACTTTCTGCTAAAGGTTCTGGGATGCTTAATGAGCTTCTGGAAGAGAAGTGATTAAGTCTGAGGCCAAACCTTGAAATTAGGAATAAAGGTCATCATGACATGAGAAAGGATTTTCTATCTTTTCTTGCATGGGGCTTTCTCTCATTTTTTATTTCTTTTTATTCAATTAATTTCATTCTACTCTACTTCATTTCTTTCATTTATTCATTCATTTCATTTCATTTTCTTTCAAACATTTATGGGCGCAGTGGCATGGGTAGGACAGCCATGCCCAGGCCCTGGGGATTTATCTGGGAACAAAACAAATGAAGTCTTCGCTGCACGGAGCTGATATTCCGGTGGGGGAGACAGTGGAACAATAAACAAACGTTAAGACAGTGGTGCGCGGTAATAAATGTTCTAAAGGAAAAGAAAGCAAAATAAGAAGCTAGACAGTCACGGAGGTAATATTTGGGCAAAGTAACTGAGTACAAAGGCAGAGTAAGCCTTTTAGGTATCTGGGGGTGAAGGAATGTTCTAGGCAAAGGAAGTAGAAAGTGCAAAGGTGTGAAGGCAGGGGCATGCACTGGGGCCATGAGGAGCTAGGAGGCCACTGTGACCGTGACCGGAGCACACTGAGCATGGGAGGAGTAGACAGGGATAACGCTGGGGATGTGGCCAGGCCCAGAAGGCACCGCCCCTTAGCGGATGTGCTATGGACCTGGGGTTCTATTCTAAGTTTGTTGGGACATTGTTACAAGGTGCTATTTAATAGGTGTTATAAAAGGGATTAATTATACACCGTCCCCAAATAACACATTGAACCCTAATTCCCTAATTCCCCCAAATAATATGTTGAACCCCTAATACCTCAGAATGTGGCGGTATCTGGAGAAAGGGCATTTGGAGAGTGATGAAGTTGAAATGAGGCCATGACGGTGGGCCCCAATCTAATGTGACGGATGTCCCTATAAGAAGAGGAAATTCGGGGACAGAACAAGACAACCAAAATGCACGTGCATAGAGAGGAGGCCGTCCGAGGACACCGCCGTCCACAAGTCAAGGAGAGAGGCTCAAGAGGAAACTGAAACTGCGGATGCCCTGACCTTGGACTCTCAGCCTCCACAGCTGGGAGAAGTAGAGCTGCTGTGTGAGCCTCGCTTCTGTGCTGTTCTGTCATGGCCGACTCCCCCGCACCCCCCCCCACACACACACAAAGAGGAAGGGTATCAAAGCGTAGGTTGCCATAATCGGGGTTTAACTTCCAAATGACCACTCCAGCTGCTGTGAAAGAAGAGTCACACTGAGGAAGAGGGGAGGCGAGGAGGGCTGACTAAGAGGCTGCTGTGGTGACCCAGGGGAAAGGGGGTGGTGGGCTGGGCTGCACTGGAAGGCAAAGAGGTGAGGACAAGTGTCCTGAGTCCAGATGGACTCCACAGGCAGAGACAACAGGACTTTGGGAAAGAGGAAATGGAGATGCTGGATGGATTAAGTTTGTTCAGAATGTCCACTGAGGCACTGGCCAAAATCATTCATCCTTTATCCCGCAAGAGGTTCTGAGTACAGTGACAAGATCCCTTAAACAACAACAACCACAACCACCACCACCACAACAATTCCTAACCTTTTAAAGCCAAACCAGCTTTCAGAGGAGCAAAAGGCAGAGGCCACTGGAAGAACGATCATAGGGTGGTTGTAGAGTCAGAATGCTTGCGTTAAAAATCCTGGTCTGCTTCTTACTGTGTAACTAAGGGAAGTTACTGGAATGTTCTACGTCTCTGTTTCTTCATCTACCCAATGAGGATGACAACATCCACTTCATGGGCCTGTTGTACAAATGGGCGTATTTATGTGATGCTCTCAGCATGGTCCGTCCTATAGGAAATGGTATGTACTGGTAAGCGCTCGCCGTGTAACAACAGTCCTCCAACAGCTCAGTGGCTTAAATAAGAAGCATGTATTATTGGTCATGAATCTACATGTAAGTTTTGGGTTTTGGGGGGGTTGTTTCTTTTTGGGGGCCCAGCAGGACCAAAGACATGAGCTCTGTTTCCAAAGGGCCTGTGAACTACACAAAGAATGGAAACATTCACACAAAGCTCACAGAGCTTTGTACATGTGGTAGGAGCTTGTAAGTGTGGACTGGAACTGGCTGGGAGACACGAGTTCTGGTCCGGCTGGGCTGTGGGATTTGGGGCAAGCTCCTTCCCTCACTCTGCCTCAGTTTCCATATATCAGGGAAGCGTTGGATCAGAGGCCAACCTGAGAAGTTCCTCCAGACATGGATTCCCTTGAATATGCGTAACACTACCGGCCTACCTGTGGTTTAAACAAATGGCGGTGGTCTGCTGCAAATCCGGGGCCAAGCAGTCCAGGACCCATGCCGTGGCTCAGTGGTATCTGCTGTCCCCCTGCTCTGTCCCCTTAGAGGGCTGGCTTGTCATCTCAGTGTCAAGGCAGTCACTGTGCCTCCAAGCATCCCATCTTTGTCATAGGCAGGAAAAAGGGAGGGGGCCGAAAGGGAGCAGAAGCTTATACTCACAGAGTCTGTTTCTATTTGTAAGGAGATCAAAGTCTTCCTTGGGAGCCCGTCCTGATGACTGACGTCTGTCTTACTAACCAGAGCTGCTCTCCATGGCGGCCCAGCTAGGAGGGGCTACAGGCTCTGGGTAGGAATTGGGTCAGCAACTTGTGCTGCCGAATGCAAACATGAACCACAAGCTTGCGTTGTCCTGTGGGAGCCCCCCGGGCCCTCAGACCCACAGGGAGCACTGGCCAGTCAGAGGCGGTCCCTCTGGGAACATTTCCCACATAATTTCATGGGACTATAAATTCTAAAAAGACAAGGACGCGGCTTGCTCAGTCTCACCTGGATCTCTAGAACCTGGGTCCAGGCCTGGTCCATCAGAGCGGCACGACAAACATTTGTGAATGAACGAATCGCCCACCCATGTGCCTGGATTTCAGTGGACGAGGCACTCGGGGAACGAGGGATGCGGATAATTGGATTTTCGGGCAGCCTGAGGGTGAAGCAGAAAAGCTTATGATTTCTAATTAAGACCAGCAACACGAGTGCCTTCCGCATCCAAAGCTCCAAGGTAAAACCACATGTGCTATGCATGTGTAACGATCAGGGTCTTGGTGAGAAAGATGGTACCGTCAGGGTCCGGGTTGGGTCAGGGTCAGGGTCAGCGTGAGGCTCGGTGAGGCTCCACTGGCACAGGGGCAGCAGGCTTAAGGGAACCTGACAAGGGGTGGTGGAGTCCCCTGGGGCTGCCCCTGGGGCTGACAGAGAGGAAGAGGAGGGAGTGGACCCCCCACGGACCAAGAGAGCGGGCGCGGCTGTCAGGAGCCCGGGGCCCCAAACAGGGGAGGACAGCCACGGGCCACTGCACACAGAGGGGGATGGGGAAGGAACACTGCACCTCTCTTCCCCTCCACCCGCTGCTCATCTGTTGGCGCATTTCCTTCTGGATTCCTCCTGGGGACCACAGGACTGGGAGCTACTGCAGTCCCCTCCCAGGCACAAAGCCAGAAGGGGAAGGGTGGAGGGAGGCTCTGCAGTGCGGCCAATGGAGAACAACCGGGACGAAGTACGGCTTTACGTCCCCTCTGAGGTGAACATCATCACCCCCTCCCACATGGTCAAACGGAGACTGGCGTCGCCCAGGCATTCGTCCAAGTTCCCATAGCTTGTTAGCGGCCAAGCCAGGGGGAGCGCCTGGACCCCCTGACGCCCATTCCCGCCTTGCTTCTGGCTCCTCAGCCCCGCCCCTGGTTCCTTTCTCTCCTGATTCTTCCTGGGACCCATGGCACCAGGGTGGAAAGCGCTGCCTTTCTGGCAGGAGAATGAACTTTGCAAAGTGTAGATTGGAACTTAGTGGGCAGGGATGGGGGTGTACTGTTTCAGGCTTTTTCGGAGTGGCAAGAAAACGGGGGTGGTGGGGGGCAGGCCGAGCGTTCGGTGGGCCCCCGCTGACCGCAGGTGTTTCTGACGGAGCCCCTGTTATGTGCCAGGTGCGGTCCTCAGTGCTCACACTGTCATAAGTCTCAGAGGAAGGTATTATTATTTTCATTTTCCGGCTCCCAAACAGCAGCACCGAGAGGTTACATTACTTGTTAAGGTAGAAATAGGATTCAAAAGCAAGACTAGATCCAAGGGCCAAGTTCCTTCCTTATTCCAGCGGTTGCCCTTCAGGGGCCTGCAGGCTGATTTTGGTCCATTTGCACCCCAAATACTTTGTGAAAAAATGAAATCAGTGGCCAACATCTTAAAATTGTGTGCTTTCAGGTAAAAACCTGAATTTCTGACTTCTAGTAAAAAGTGGAAGATTGGAAACCCTGGGCCCATATTCTCACGTGGTCACAGTTGGCTGAAGCTGAGTGACAGCTGCCACCTTTAAACGGGACATTTGCTCTCACTTGGCCACAGTCCTCACCACTCCCTCTCACCCCAACACCGAGGCTGCAAACCAGTGGCCACTCCTTCCCTGCCTGCGCCACGGTTCTTACAGTCAGGCCACCCCACTTATTTGCGCTACCTGCTTGGCTCCAGAAGGCACGTGGGTTTGTGTCTCCAAAGGACCCCCATGGCGTGCGGATGGTACACGATGATCCTACTGGGGTGAGAGAAGAAAATATTTGACCTTCTGTTACTGCGTCTGATCCTTGATGTTTATGTTCATGTTTTATAGTACATTTAACACTTTAACACAATGGCCATGGCCATTCATATATTTCATATGTGAAATATATGAAATATATAATTCATATATTTCATATATGAAACTCATCTAGAAATGAGTTTCATATACATCTCTTGGAGGTATTGCTCAGAACATTTTTCTGATGGGGCCCTGAGACAGAAATGTTTGAAGACCACTGCTCTTTAAGACAGACTGTACAGTAGCTGTGAGACATTGTGAAAACCTCTTTGAGTTTCTAGGTCTAGATTTTTGTTTTTCACCTGGAAAATGGAAGTATTGCTACTGTCCACCTTGAGGGGCTGTTTCAAAACCCTAACCCCCCAGCAAACTGTCGAGTGCCAGTGGCAGAGGGCCACCCAGAGAGAAGCCACGTGATGGCTGCTCTTCTTATCTTAATGTCGACCTGGAAGGGGGACTAGGAGTTTCCCTGCAGGGGGCTGAGTCATAAAGCCGGGCTGCTGGCTGGCCCAGTCCAACCCCCACCCCCCACAAACACACACAGCAACAAGGATTGATTTCCAGGTTCATTAGCACTGATGATACGCTCCGGGGGAGGACAACCGCTCCACTCTCATTAAAGAGAAGCAGCTGCCCCATTTCTCCTCACCTTCCTCTCACCTCCAGCCTACACCTGCTACCCCAGAAAGACTTTTTCTCATTTCCTTCAACCGCAGTGACCTCCTTTGTCCTTGGGCTCACTCTTGCTTGGGGGAGAGTGTACATTTAAAGGAGAACTCGGAAAAGCAGGCAGAGGTGTCTGCGGAGTGTCTGGCCCAGGGCGGTGCTATCGACGCTCCCTCCCACCAGAAGGGAAGAGAAGAACTTGAGATGGGGCTCCTTACAGCCTCCTGAGGGCAGCTCCGCCTGAGATGGGGGCTGGGCCTCCTGGGGGGTGAGCCCTTTGGTGGACTTAGGGGGTTAGGGAGACCCCAAACATGGAGTCAATCTTCGGGACAGGACACTCCATGCACACTCACTCATTTCCTTCCAACACCAAGGATGAGTGCTGAATTGTTCAAATCCCCCCGAGGTGCAGAGAGGGACCATTAGCCAGGACCACAGCCCAGTAAGCCACAGAGCATGGACAAACATCAGAGTCTTGGTTTCAGCTTGGGTCTTGGGACCCAGCTTTGTGCTCAGCAGGGGGTCCACTTAAACTTCCCTCCCTCCCTCTGCCTCTTCCTCCACTTAAGCACTCTCTCTCTGTCTTCCTCAAATAAATAGATCTTTAAAAAAACCATGAGAGAGACTGATAGTAATTTAAATAGCTTTAAAAAATACAAGACTAGGGGCACCTGGGTGGCTCAGTGGGTTAAGCCTCTGCCTTCAGCTCAGGTCATGATCTCAGGGTCCTGGGATTGAGCCCCACATCGGGCTCTCTGCTTGGCAGGGAGCCTGCTTCCCCCCTCTCTCTGCCTGCCTCTCTGCCTCCTTGTGACCTCTCTCCCTCTCTCAGTCAAATAAATAGAAAAGTTAAAAAAAAACAAACAAACAAGACTACATCGACTGTAAAATACTACCTCCTTGGGAGATCCAGTCCAAAGACAAGTTTTTTCCTAAGTCCTGTTAATACATGTGCCCGCAATCTTCTCATACCTGAGCAGAAGTCATTCATTCCACAAATGAATCTGTGAAAATTCATTTATTGAATGTCTCCTATGTGTCAGGCCCTGTGCTGGATAGTATGAGGATATGAGATGAGACTGACAAGGATCTTTCCCTTACTGAGTCCTCAAGTCATTAAAAGAAAAGACACAAAGTAATGAACTTCTATGGAGAAAGGAAGAAAGGGAGAGCACTGTGGGCAGGGACAATGGCCCGAGCAAGGACCTAGAGGGGGGAAACTGACACACACAGGAAAGGGGAAGAGCCTCTTGGGCTCACGGAGCTCCAGGGATCAAAGAAACAGAGAAAGGAGGTCCCAGCAGGGAGGAATCCCCCCTCCCCGCCCCCCCCCCAGGTCAGCCCTCATTCCTGAAAATAGGGAGACGTACACATAAGCCAGAAATGGGTCTCAGGAATGCCCAATGGTCGACAGCAAGAGTTAAATGTTGCTAAGTCAAAACCCAAAGAATGACACAAACTTGGGGAATTACCAAGCCCTGGCCACAGTCGAAGAGGTGAGACGTCCAGCTGGGGGAGAGCTTGGCAATGGGTGGGAAGAGATGAGGTGTGCTTCGCAGGCAGAACCAGAAATCATCCTAGAGGTGCGCTTTGGAAGAAGGAAAGACTTTCCTTGGTGGGAGAGGACGGCCACCCACATTCTGAGCAGAAGGAGTTGTGTGAAGAAGGTGGAGAGGAGGGAAGGAGGTGTAGCTGGAGTCTGTGAGTGCCCTGGTTTGACCTGCACTGAGGATCTGCTCTAACTTCCTCCCCTCTGGACAAGTGACCCATTGGGGTGATGAAGGGTGCCCAGGTTTGGGGGGGGGCAGATGGAGCTGGGCTGGATTAAACTCTAGCTCACCTTAACCGGTTTTAAGGCACCTCTCTGAACCTCCGTCTTTTGGCTGGGTTTCCTCATTTGCAGGAAGGCCTTCCCCGGGCTTCCCTCGCAGGGCCGCCGTGACGGTTAGAGATTTGTGTCAGAGCACTTTGTGGGCAAGTCATAGCGAGTCCCAAGCCGCCTCGCCTTTCCATTTTGCACCCCTTGGTCTGCTTCCAGCTCAGGAGCGTGGTTCGCAGCCACGCACCATTTGCAGAAAGAAAAGAGACAGCTCCTGTGGCGTGGGGAAATCTCCAGAAGCCCCTGCAGGTCACACGTGCATTCAGACGCACTCATTGACAAGGGGGCGGGACTTAGGCCAATCAGGTTGGGCCCTGAGCTGGGAGGTGGGGCCGCTTCCAACCCAGGAGTGGGGGACCAGCTGCTCCTCTGAGAAGAGAAGGCTAGCTGCCCCGGGGTGCACGACCCCCAAGCAGAGACAGTTTGCAGAATGCACTCTTGGAGCAGGGTCTCAGGCGGTAGAGGGGCTCACAGATCACAGGGCTCAAGGTCCCTTTCCATGGTGACTGGGTCAGTAAACTTAGAAATAAAAGGAATGAGAGAAAACAAAAACGAGATTCTGAGAGAACCCGAGCAGCTCAGAGTGGTTGGTATCAAAATCATAACATTGTCTAAAAAGTCTTAAAATCCATAGTCCGTGACTTTGTTCCCTCCTCTCTTCACCAGGGCGTAACAGCCTATCCCTTTTCCTTTAGTCCTCATGAGCACCCGGGCTCCTCGCGGGGACCATTTAGAGTCCTTCCTGCTACTGTTTCATGTGGTCTGGAGGTGTCCTGTGATTGGTGCCCCTCGTGACTGTGAACGTGGTGGGCCAGGCTACCTGAGGACAGACCCAGCGCTGTGCAAGGCTTCGTGAGTGTGGGCAAGCTAGGCTTGCTGTGCTTGCCCTCAACGGGGCCTAGGAGACAAGTACTAGCCCTTGGTAAGGATGATCAACAAACAGTTTGCTCTTCTCTGTCTGGAAGAGGTCGCTGGAAAAGGGGACGATCTGCAAATCCCGTGGGATTGGATTCTTGCCACGTCCTGCCATCTCATCCAAGAGCAGAACACAGAATAGGGTTATGTGAAGGGAGGGGACATGCAGCTTAATGAAAAGCATGCACTCCATAATGTAAGGAGATTACAGTATTATTGCTTTCCAGCATAGCAACAAGATATAAATAGATGCTAATAAGTAAAATTAGGTTAATTGCTGAAAAAAGTACCATTCGTAATGGGGTTGCATTATATAAATGTTTGCACATGTGAAAGTCCTTTAATACACATGGGCTTTTATTCATTGGCATGAAAAATTGCCAGTTTTGCTACTACTGGCTGTGTGATCTCAGGGAACTCTCTTCCCCTTTCTAAGCCTCAATTTCATTGGCTATAAAATGAGACAACTAATTTCTTTCTTCTAATAAAGGACCAGATGAGGTAATGCGTGAAAGGGCTTTGAAAACTGGAAAGCACGATCCTTTCCTTAGGTGTTTTGTAATTATCGTAACCAATCATCACAACTAATCATCCACAATAAAAATGTATTCAAGGAAATCGTAAAGACTCATTGTTTGAAATACCAAACTTCAGAATGATCCAGAAATACTAAATACGTGGTTTTCTTTACAACAGTGTCTACAACTTAGAGGCATTGAATTTGCTTTTTTGGATACTTTCTGATTAACAGCAACCTTGGGCCCCACCGCATCTTCTTTAGGGACTGAACAGCAGTGTGTGGATTGTTTCAGACAGAAATCTGGATGGTCCAGGTTCTTGGGTTAAGGTAGCTCCCTTTATGAATGTAGTTTCTGGGTAAACATGAAAACCGGATTAAATCAGGCACTTCATTGTGGATAAGGAAAAATCAATGCCTTGTGGGATGAACTGTTTATAGTCTTCCTACAGAAATGGATGTGCTGTTTATACCTGAGAGTTCTGCTCTCTCAAACCATGGGCTGTTACCTTCTCACTTCAGGTTCCTTCTCCTAGCTGGCCAGCACTGTGGAGCATCAGTCATTGTGGGTTAAAAGCAACTAATGTCAGACCCCTGCTGGCCGAATCTGGAACTGCATGGGCAAACACAACCTCCGGCTTCTATGAATGGGGTATTAGCCACAGGGGCAAGAGAGAGGAGATGCCAAGAATTCAGTGTTGCCTTGGTTTCTTTCTAGGTGTCACTATACATCAAAATGTGTGCCAAAACGGGAGCAAGAAGAAAGGTCGAACTTGGCTTACAATGGAGAACAGTGGCTCTTGAGGGGAAACCGGGGATCATAATCTCCCTTCAGGGCAGTTTGGAGCTTGAATCTGTCCCACCAGCTCACCCTCAATTGCTAAGAGCATGTAGGATGTTGTACTGTTCTTCAAGATGCTTCCAAACTCATTGCTGATTGCATGTTCTAACCTCCAGTGGGGCAGAAGCTTTCTCCCCAGCTTTTTTTTTTTTTTAAGATTTTTTATTTATTTTTATTTGAGAGAGAGAGAGAGAAATCACAAGTAGGCAGAGAGGCAGGCAGAGAGAGAGGGGGAAGCAGGCTCCCCTCTGAGCAGAGAGCCCGATGCGGTGCTCCATCCCAGGACCCTGAGATCATGACCTGAGCCAAAGGCAGAGGCTTTAACCCACTGAGCCACCCAGGCGCCCCTCCCCAGCTTTTTCATTCTGCCTCTCAAAAGCAAGGAGGAAGGACTCTGAGGGTCAAGGTCAAAATGGAGTGCTCAACCATATACGTAATGGGACCACTCCAATGGGAATCTGCAGGTATAAGAACTGTCCAGGATTACAATGTTTTCCCTTCTCATGGTCCGAACTCTCCTGTTCTTTCTTGAAACCGAAATAAAACAGGGCCGGCCTCTGCACGGAAAATGGAGTCCAGGCTAAGGTAAGCACAGAGCGGCCTGGGGAGGGGCAGAAGAAACCCAAACGAAACAAGAATTTCAGATGAAGCAAGCACAGCTCTTGTTTTGAAGAAGAGGACCTTCCTTAAAGTTCCTGGTTGGTCGAAATGAGAGCAGGAATGAAGAGCCCATTTTGGAGGAGCAGAGGTTGAAGAGTGGCAAAGTGGCTGAGGGCCTGCTCCACTCCCAACCTCGTGGTTAGGGCGGCAGTGAGTGGGTGAACCCCAGGGGGCAAGCCACGGGGTGGGAGTGGGGTGGGAGCCACGAGGGATGGGGCAAGTCCTCCGCTTCTCTGCTTTAACATGGTCGAGAAGATGAACCCTTCTTCCTTCTTCCTCTCACGGCAGACAGCTCCAAGGAGGGTTTCCAATGGTCAAGAGTCAGAGCCTTGACTCATCTGGTCCACTCTTGTGGCCCCATGACTTGAAGGTCACAGGAAGGAGACGGGGCTGCTGTGGGCATAAGAGTATCTTGCAGTCAAGCCCCTCAATTCCGTCCTGTTCAGGGCTTGTGCCTCTTCGGTTTGGCTTGAGTGATGCAAATCCACTCTTCCCAAAAAACCAAAATCATCATCTCATTAGCATCCCAAGAATGTTCTGTGATTGCAGGAAGGAAAGCTGTGATTGCCAATCTAAACACGGAGGACCTGGTGATTTTCAAAAGCACTGTTGGCTGCATTGAGCGGGCAGTGAGAAACCCACCCTCAATTTTCTGTGGAGGGTTCTTCTATACAGATGGACTCTAAGATACTTAGCTATTATCCCGTTGATGAATACTTAGGTCATTACCACATTTTCGCCATTAGAAACAATGCTGCCGTGAACATTCTTATGCAAAAAGCTTTATATGTGTGTCATGTTACTTTGCTAGAGAAATATGGAAGTGGGACTGGACACCACCAAATTTCCTTCCAAAAACCCTTTTTTATACTTCATCATTCAATTTGTTATAATAATGCTAATATTGATTGTAACTATTTTATTTGTTGAGGGCTCACGACGTACCAGGCATTATATTAAGTGCTTTTCATGCATTATCTTATTTGATCATCTCAACAACTCAGTATGGCAGGTTCTATTATTATCATCCCCATTATAGAGATGGGGAAATGGAGACACCAGACATGTAAGTTGCTCATTTAAAGTGACTTGGGGCTCCTGGGTGGTACAGTCAGTGAAGCATCCAACTCTTGGTTTCATTTCAGGCTGCGATCTCAGGGTCCTGGGATGGAGTCCTGCACTGGGCTCTGCGCTCCGTGTGAAGTCTGCTTGGTATTCTCTCTCCCCTTCTGCCCTTCCTTCTTGTGCTCTCTCTTTCTCTAAAATAAATAAATAAATCTTTTAAAGAAAAAGGGACTTAATACATGTAAGGCCCAGACTTTCTGATCCATTATTCTACTCAAAAAAGAACCTACCTCCATTTCAGGAAGAAAAGGTTTGAGCGAAAGGCATAGTGAACTTGTCCATGAAGAGAAGCCAGTGGGAAGTTTATTGGTGGAAGTGTCGCCATCTTGAGTCTTCACTGACAAATCTTTGACTTTGGTGTTGATACAAGACCTGAAGCTCAAGGTCACAGGAGGATTTCATTCCAGCTGTGCCTACAAAACCTCTCTTTCAGATGCATAATTCAATCAGTTTTGTAGCTGTTCTACATAACTTCTCCCAAGCAGCTGGTTGACATGGTTTTCTCCTCCATTAAATTAACTGGCCGTCTTGGTGTTCTGCTGTTTCAGGTTGAGAGTACATGAAATCAGACGGTGGGTAAATCCAGTTCAAGGCCATAGGTGTTGTGCATTCCTAGAAAGTGAATCCCTCCATAGTATGAAATGTCACGGGGAGAACCGGGGACCCCTAGGGAGATGGCTTCTTCCAGACACGCCTGTGACCATGAGCTCCTCTGAATCATCAGCCTTCTCCTTGGGACAGTAAGGGTCAGAGTAGGCTAAGGGAAGGGGTGAGAAGGAGGAGGCGGAGGGAAGACAGCTGTCCCGGCAAGTGGGGATATTTATTCCTTACCATTGCTAAATACTCTTGTTAGATTTCAGTGGATCTACTCATCTCCTAAGAAGATACCACCTGTGTCTCCTCCTCTCTTGGAAGGGCATGAGCTCTGTCCCAGACGGCCCACAACCACATGGAGGGTGTCACGCACACTTTCTATATAAGGAACGGGGTCACGAGTAAATCAGCAGCCTGATGATATGCACACACAAGCATTCTGTGGGGTCGTGCGTCTGGGGTTGTAGAAACCTCACTAAAGCTGGAGAGAGGTGGGAAACAGCACTTCTGAGAACTCCTTTCAGGGAGACAATTGCATGGAGTTGGAAGACATACATTGCAAGCCATTTGGAAGTGGGTGGGGGTGGGAACCCCCAAGAGGGGATTCTAGAATGAGAACAGATGGTCGCTCAATGGTCTTTTCTAAAGAGGGGGTCAGGGCTTTGGCTTCTGAGTGTGGTGTGCAGATGGGGGGCATGGCCTCCGGTGGGTATATATAAATAACCACGGTTCCCTCGGGTATGATACATACCCTCTCTTGTGGGCGCGTCCTGGCACCATGCCCCTGCCACCGCCCCGATGCTAAGTGCCAGAGAAGACATCTGAAAACGCTGCATGGTCAACTCTGTTAGAGGCCAGGCACAAACTCCCAATTTTCAGGGGCTTTATACCTCAGAAAATGGATGTGACTGTTCAGCTGGATTGAAGAGGCCTGCCAACACACAAGGCTTCCGGAGCACCCTCACCCTGGGCCCGGTGTTCTGTGGGGCCAGACGTCTTAGGCAGGCAGGCCGCTACCACCCTCACTTGCCACAACTGTCCCCTCAGGATGCGGGGGTTGGGGGGGCAGGGGTGGAGGAAGAGAGCCAGAGAGAGACAAGCACAGCTTGTCAGGGCAGTACCCCACATTCCAGAAAGTGCCGCTCTCACAGGAAAGATTCACTTGAGGTGAACGCTCATGTCTGTGCAAGCCCTGAGACGAGAAACCCCAGGCCGTGGAAAGCGTGCTTCCATTTAGTATAAAAGAAAGAAGATTGGGGTGTTTCCCAGAATGTTCTAATGTGGGCTCTTGGGTCACAAACCAGAATTTCTCTTTGGGGAGAGAGTGGCCAAACCTGGATACGAACTCGGGTCCCGCAGCAGCCATATGACCTCAGGCAAGTCATTCAATCTCTTTCGGCCTCAGTTTCCTCACCAGTGAGATGAAGTCTTTGGGACGCCTCTCTGAATCTGGGTTTTCTGTCACTGTTACAGGGAACACCAGGAAACCATGCCCTGTCTCCTCCCTGACGTTCCCTGGTGCTCACGAGCATATTCAAAGGTCGGAGGAGTCCCATGGCGAAGAAACCAGCTCAACTTCGGGTGGCCTCCCGGTCCACTTTCCAGATCGCTTGACCAGAGCTCAGCGTCTCACGGCTCATGCGCATTTGTGGGCTCCGTCTGCCCGGGTTGCTTTAACCAAGCACCGTAAACTGGACGGCTTATCAACAGAGTTCTGGAGGCTGAAGTCGAGGTCACAGGTTCCGGTGAGGGATCCTCCAGGGGGCAGCCTGCTGATTTGGAAGGGAGCCAGCTCCCTGGGGTCCCTTTCCTAAGGGCACTGATCCCATTCATAAGGTTTCCACCTTTATGACCTAATTATTCCACAAATACCGCCCAATACTGTCACCCTGGGGGTCAGAGTGGCAACATATGAATTTTAGGGGTGCACGAATGTTCCATAAACCATTTGGGGAATTGCTGCTCTCCATCAAGTCTGTGTATGTACGAGACCAGTTCTGCCGGCATAGACCCAGCACGCGCACGTGTGTGGACACGCACATACACATCACACATGTGCCTACGCACGCACACACACACAGTCATGGAGAAGAAGAAGGAAGAAGAGTCGGGGCTTCTTTGAGGAAGTCTGTTTCCATTCCCACTGTCACCTCTCCCTTCGCTAAGATCTCACAGCGTTAGAGCTGGCGGGGGTAGAGCAAGCCCCCAATCCAGTGGCCTCCACTCCTCATTTTAGGAGCATTGAGACAGGGAAGCTGACCTGCCAAATGCTGCACAGGTTGTTAATGGCATGGGGGTGATTAGCAGCTGGGGGTCCCAGCTCTCGACCCCCTTCTTCTAGGAAGAGCAGGTGGCTTTCAGTGGCCCCACGTGCTTTGGACACTCATGCGGGCGTCGATGTAGCTAAGGGCGACTCCCAGTTTTCTGCATCGAGATGAAATCTCCGGAATGACTCTGGAAATGAATGCTGTCGAGATGGGAGTCACAAGTCCACAAGTACTTCTCAAGCATCTATTCTGCAGCGGGGCAGTTTTGTCAGCATCGGTGATACAGCAGGGAACAAACAGCACAACCTTCAGAAAGCCACAGCCAGTAACCGTATGAACGAATGCATGCATATGACTGATACGGACGTGTAATTGGGTGGGTGCGGGAGCGAGGGCTGCGAAGGAGTGGCACAGAGAAGCCAGTGCGGGCTACCTAAGGGCAGGCTCCAGCTTCCAAGACGGCTCCATTTGGACCCATGATGGCCGTCACAATAAGTAGCAATCACAGGCTGCTGCTCACCAAGTTCACGTGCTGTTCTGAGTCCTGTAGATCCAGCAGCTCACGGAACCCGTCAGAGTCAGTTCAAGGCAGAGCTGGTACCAGAACCGGGGTTGTCTGCTTCTAGAACCCAGTATCAAGAGCAAGCTCATTTTCCAAAGACCACACATTGCTTTTGCCTGGAGATTCGACACCGGGGTTAAGTGGTTTGTAATGTTAACAATTTCTCCCTAACAATTTTGGCTGAATTTTACCTTTCGCTTCATTCCATCGCTGGTCGGTCTACCCTCCCGAGACCCTTCCCCTCCCCAATAACACACACAAAATCAGTTAGGTCCTATTATCTGACACCAGTTGTATTTAAACCTCACAAGGGAGAAAACCGTGTTTTTACGCGTGGAGGTTTTGTTTTTCCTTTCTATTCTCTCCGGAGGCAGGTGGGGGCAGGGGCGAATCCCAACGCTTTCTCTGGATTTAGACATCGTTGTGAGTTTGGAGCCGAGCTGGCAGAGGACATGGATAAACACACCTTATTTGTTTTCTGTGGCAGGGTCTCAGCTGGTTTTCCTCCCCAAATGAATTCTCTTACCCTTGAAGAATGACCCAAGCAGAGAAATTTCCCAAACATCCGAAATCTGAGAATTTGCGTCTGGAATCCAGGAGGCTCATGGTTTCCAGATGGAGAGGCCGGAGGGAGAGGAGGCGGAGGCGGGGAGGAAGGACCGTGGGCAGATAAAAGGCAGGGGAAGCCTGAACTCTGGATCACTTCTGACGGCATTGTGAACCGGACCCGGGCTCCTACTTGCTCCGCCAACTTCGCTTTGACGATGTGCCAGGCCCTAAGGAAGGCAGCAGTCTGCACGCCCTCGTGAGACTGCTCCCATGATTATTAGGAAGGAAGTCATCGTGACATTGTCTTTTCTGAGGGAAGCACCTGACCTCGTAGAACAGTATAAAAGCAAGCTTATGGCTTGGCTATCAGGAGGAGCATAGACACTCCAGATGGGGTTTCTCACCATCCCAGAAATGGCGAAAGACAGATACTCCTTAGAAATTTTGGCTTCTTTACACCACGAAACCATGTGCAGTAACGGACCCCAGGTGACCTAATTCCTCCTTCACATCTCTTATCCTTATGCCAGAGGTGGGGAAGGGGCCGTCACAGGAAACCTGGGCTTGAGTAAAACAACAGGCAAGTACAGTTTGGACATAAGTGTGTGAGGTATGATCTCAGAAGGAATGCCCTTGTTTGATCAGACAGGCCAGTATTTTCTAGGGAAAATAGGTAAGAACCCACCTGTTAGCAAATGGGAAATTGGTTTAAGTGCAAGTCTTCTTTTAAGTGTAAGTCTTCTTTTCTTTTTTTTTTTTTTTAAAGATTTTATTTATTTATTTGACAGAGAGAGATCACAAGCAGGCCGAGAGGCAGGCAGAGAGAGAGGAGGAAGCAGGCTCCGGCTGAGCAGAGAGCCTTATGTGGGGCTCGATCCCAGGACCCCGGGATCATGACCTGAGCCGAAGGCAGAGGCTTCAACCCACGGAGCCACCCAGGCGCCCCTCCGGTTTTATTCTTAGCTAACGGTTTATCATGCCCTCCGCCTGCCGGCACTCCACTGCTGTCCCCACCGCCACCGCCACTGTCACCAAGCCGAAGAGCAGTCTTGTTCCTTTCGCATGGCTCTTCCCATTTGAAATAGGCTGAGTTTGATACCAGGATATAGCCATCCAACGGGGTCCAAAAGGTCCCGGAAGGCCGAATGCGTGGGGAGAAACCACACAGAGAAAAATTATTTCCTAACTATGCCTGTAATCTCTAGATGTCCTAATAAAAATGGCGAGGCAGCAAACAGCCAGAGAACCACACTCGGACTCAGCGTTTTCAAGAGCCAAGCGAAGTATTCAAGCTCTGCCCTTAACCCGGTCTCCTGGCCCGGGATGTGTCAATGTCTAACTCCACTCTGGCTTGGGGGAGAACACAAGCAGCGCTGAGCCCATCCTGTAATGGCGTAACTCCCCAGGCCCCTCATTTCACCCGGAGGTGGGAAGGGATACTGCCTGCTTCCACAAGCCGAGCAGGGCCCAGAATTTATGAACTTCTTCGGAGTATGATGTGAATCTGGGGTCCAAGCCAGGCATTATAACATCGGGAAAAGGTGGACAATTTTCCTCCCCACTGCTCATCCTATTGCTGATTGTACTATTCAGAAGTGAAATACGATTTAATCCCTTCCGTGCTAAGGATGTTACAAAGTGTTGGGTGCATTGTAGTCATAAATATTAAAGTAAAAGGAAGAGAAAAGCAGAAAGAGGCCAGAAGGCAGGAAGGAAGGAAGGAAGGAAAGAAAATGTAGCAAACGACAAAACTCATCATTGCCACCAGCAAAAGATGGATAGGCATGGAAAAATCTTTGCCTGGATACCAAACGGAACACAGCTAACTTAGATCATTTCTATATATAATCAATGCGGCACGTGCTTTTCCAGTTATGCGGTGCTGACAGCAGAGCATCATGGGAGAAAGGATGGTTCCAGTTGCATGCTTCTGGATTTCTTTATCTTAGGGTCATCAGAGCAGGGCCAGGTTGCCACAAAGTGCTCAGTGATCCATGGGAAATGAATCATGTCTTCATTCCAGGGCTTAATATATGCATTACATCACTATTAGAAGCAAGTGACTCTCTGGTTGATGGCTCCAGCGTGGATTAAGGTCAAAAGTGGCCCCGGAGACCAAATTCCCAGAGAGGGCTCGTCACACAACTCTGTGTGTCCTTTGCTTCTGAGTTTTGTTCTCCTAGCAACAACTACGAAACAGCTTCCCAGGCTTGTAGTATGGCTATGCAAGCTTTATTCTTCCTGCAGCAAAGAACCGGAGAAATACAAGGGAGAATCTGTTATTACAGGTTCAATTGCGTTATACCCAACTTGTGGTGAAGGTCCAGTTTCTGTTTCTTATACTCCCAATTTTGTTGTAATGACTATTGCTTGAAATAAATGGGCAATTGACAGGCCTTAGAGGTAACAGGGATGCTTAAGTGATCTTTATAGCAGCAGTATTTGTTGTAACAGAATCTGACCTGTATCCTGGTTATTAGTTTTATTCATCACGTTGGAAGCTTGGCACTTCCATTGTTCATGCCATTATATGCAAAGCACTGTAGCATGAAAGTCACTTAGAAAGCTACAAGAAAACCTCTCTAAACACAAGAGGCTCAAGGAACAATAAAACCTCAGGTAGGGCATGTTTTGTTTTGTTTTGTTTAGCTACGTGCTCTGGATGGTCAGAGATATATCGCTTTTCACCCCTAAAAGGTATTTGTTTTGTGTTGTTTTCTACCATTTGTGATGGAAACAATTCTACAATGTTTGATATGCAAATTCTTGCCTTTTTCTGAGCATCGTTTCATTTCTTTAGGTGCGATGCTCCAGGTCATCATTCTGGATGTGGTTAACCTGGTTAACCTGGTTAACCTGCCCTGTGATACGACAGTCCCCGTTAGGGGCTGAGCTGCGTGTGCTGTTTGGGGCACTAAACGCTTCCCTAAAGACCGTGCTTTTTGAACTCTTCGGTATACATACAAATTTCCGTTGCTTTTTTTCCTTCTTGACCTGAGTTGCCTCTAGAGGTCTGTTCCCCACGCTTGACGTTTCCATCTGCTGTAGGCTTGGAAACCGTCAAACACGTAGAATTGGGTGTGGTGCAGGAGTAGTTTCTGAGGAGCGGCTTGTGGGGGAGACGTATGGACTTTCTCCTCCGTACGTGCTTCATGGAATTTGTCTCAGCCAGACACAGCCTGGTGCTCGCTTTTGAATGGGTCTAGAAGAGGCACCAGATTTTTCCAGTTTCGGCTCAATTACTCACTGTCAAAGCACTTGTTTGGTTTCCGGTTATGGAGATAAGGTGAGGTGAAGCTCACGGGTGGCTGGGTCACAGGTGAGTGGGTTGCTCCTGAGTCCCTGAACTGGTGTGAGGTTTTGAGGCACGTGGTCCACGATGGGCTGTGGCCATGATGGCTGCACTCGGTAACCAGACTGTTCTCTAGACGCACTCCTTCCACGGCCCCTTCCAAGAATGTGAAGCTGGCCCCACATCAGGCTGTGGCAGACGTCTTCAAGGTGTTTAATTACAGACTCAATGTCAGAGGTGGCTGACTTTCGGGATTCTGAGACTATGGCAGAAGAGGCCATGGCTTTGCCTCTCCTGCTGGTTTCATTATTCATGGCTCTAATAGTTCCCTCCCTCCAAAAGTGCAGTCACTGTACATAGTACTTTGCAGATGGCACAGAGCGAGGTCTAACAGGAAGGGCGAAGTCCTCTGCCCCCAAGGCCATGCTGTGTGTGTTTATTCACCAATCCAAGGAGGACCGCATGCAGCTGGGAAGGAGAGATTAAGAGCCCGAGGTTGCAAGGCCTGTTAAAGGCCAGATTTAGATTCTGGCTTCCCGTTTATTAGGATGTGACCTTGGACAGAGTGTTTAACTCTCTCAATCTGATTCCCATGCAATGAAATAGGAGATGGTCCTATCAGTGCTCCGAGAATCCAGTAAGATCACGTGAAAAGAAACGAGGCCAGCTCCTGGCCCAGAGAAAGAGCTCCCTAAATGGTAGCTAGAATTATTAACAAAAGGACTTAACCCTGGAGATTGCAGTATTTAACAAGTACGGCTCCATACCCAGCACGGCCAGTAATGGACTTGTCTTTTGGTTTCTTGTTTTTTTTTTTCCGTGACATCTTCTTCTCTGATTAGGATGGGCAGCCTAGCTTTGTGCTGGGTGTAGATACCTCTGTGCCTTGTGAAGACCAGGAGTTATTTCAGACGAGCTGCAATTTCACTGTTTCAGGAGTACAAAGGAAATGGGGCCACCTGTAAGTTGGACCAGGGGAAGATCAATGGAACCAAAAAGAGAGTTGGAGCTCTCAGAGGGGAAGTCCATACAATGCGAAAGGCCCAGGGCAGTGGGATGTGGTGTTGATATACTGGCACCAGGCAGGAGGAAAGAAAACCTCCAAACACATTGTGGTTTGTTAAAACACTGAGACTTCCCGCTGCCCCAGGGCTTGGCAATCCCACCCCATCAAGCAGAAGTGGTCTGGGCCACTGTGGAGGGAGGGAGGAGGGTCTAATGATGGCTCCAGGAGACAGAGAGTCTGCTGCCCCAGCTCCATCCGTGCAGCTCGCTGGCTGACCTCCAGCGGTGGACTCTGCTCATCTTGGACAGTTTCTCTGAAGTTGACACTGTCCCCTGGCTAACGAGGTCTGATGGAGATAAATTTATTCAAAGGTGATTCAGAGCAGGGTTCCTAGACCGCAGCGCTCGGAGAGCCACCTGCTGGGTGGGGGGGGGGGGGCGGGGCAGGGTGAGGCCTTACATTTTGCCTCCGTGTGTAGGACTGTTGGTTCCCTGCAGCCTCTGGTCCTCATATGACCAACTGGACCGGAATGGCTTCCCTGACGGCTTGATTCTATCTCTTTATCAGTGGTAGCAAGTGGATGGTTCTAATATTCCACCACGACGGTTTTGCTGGCCTACCCATAATTTGCTCTACAAAGAGTTTTTATTTCTAGAAAATATGATAAAAATTAAAATCTGGTTAATCCAAATGGTAAAGCTTTAATGTCGCTTGAAAACATCATTCAGGATCAAGTGTTCTTTAGGCTATAATCTAACTTGGCTCAGAAACTTTAACCTGGGCACAGACTGTTTTACTTTGAGGAGAAAACGTATCCCTAAATAACAATGATGTTACGTGTGCTTGCGTGCCCCTTCCCGGAGATCTCCTAAGTCGCTCTGGAGAAGTCAGGAGTAAACGAGTGTCCTGTATCTGATAACCAAACACCACCCTCTCCGGCATTACCACAGTTAAGAGTGGAGATCATCATGAATATTTACACCTAGCAGGTTCCTTTGTGCACAACTCTTGAGACAAATGGTATTTCCAGTAATAGTTTATTGATTTCCAAATGCACAGGGGCGCTGAGTCCAAACATCCTGGGATAGCGGTAAATCTTACAAAATAATTTACAGTATGAAAATGATAGAGTGAAACATTAACTCAAATGTGTAATTCCCTTGAAAGATCGACTGTTCCCTTGTTTACTGTGAAGGGTGAAAAGGGAAGGTGGCTACAGAGGGATGTGACTGGGCACGGAAGGACAGGCAGAGGACAATGGGTTCGTTGGCTGTCCCCCCACCCCCCATGCAGTGTGGCCTGTCACTATACAAAGACTGGTCAGGTTTGACTACCGTTAATCTAAACCTACTGTCCCCTCAAGGTCCTATCAAGCCAGCACGGGCTCTGTGGCATTTTTCGCACCAACATAACCACAAGTGTCTTAATTCGTTTTCCTTCTCCTGCTCTGGCACTTGCTCTGCTGTTTCTGATGTGTTCTCAGTTCCCAATGCTACTGTGCTACCAGGCAGGTCCCCTGGGCCTCCGGGTCTTAGAACGGGCTAGGGTGGGGGTTTCAGAATGCTGCCGGGCAGAGGCAATAGTAACGGGATCACAACTCTCCCCTATGGACCTTCTTTCTCTCCTAAGGCTGGGCTGAGTTCATCCATCATGAGATTTGTGTTTTAAATAGAGAATTCCAGATGTGCTAGGCCCACCGTAAACATGCAACCCATTTTCTTAGTACAAAGTATGTATCGGGCGGCCATTCTGTGAGTAAGGAATTTCGAGTATCGGCAAGGGAGTATTTTCTAGGTTGGGGAGAGGACTTCCAGTGCCCTGCCCTGACCACAAGTCATGAAATCAGCAGCTGTGCCTCAGACCTGACCGGAGTGGGCAGACCCCCGGGTCACCAAAATGGCTGGGTCATCCAGATTTTGCAAGCCGTCAGACATCCTGGAGCAGGTCCGGAGTGCAAGTCCCCTCAGGGCTGCCGCGTGGGCTCAGTGCTTTAGGGGCTGACGACCTACGCGGAGGAGCTGTTCTTCTCGTTAGTACCTGGTAAGCGAGCACCGAAGCTCCGACGGTCCGGTGATGCTCGTGATCAGGGCTAGCAGAAACCTCTGCAGGGGCATGCAAGGTAATGAGGGGCTGTTCTGAATTCCCCTTAGTTCTTAAGTTGCGTGTGCACGTGCATATATTTATGTGTGTGCATATCCACGTGCACGCGTACATTTGTGCACACGCACACAGACGCATCAGCTGTCAGCGGGAAAGTCCAGATCCACTGGCCTCTGAGCTGATACCCCCTCAGAGAGCACAGCACCAGCTGGGCTCACAAGTGAAGGTTTCCTCTCCTGCAGGAGTGCAGTGCCAGACATCTTCAGATAAACTTAGAGAGAACACCCTCTGCTTTTACTAGCTCTGAGAACTTCTATACTCCTGAGGGCCTAGAATCACTTTATTTATGGGGATGGCCCCAGAAAGGAAAGGCTCCCCCAACTCCTGGGGGCAGGCTCAAGTTAGCAATGTGCACTGCACATGCCTGCTAGGGTGGAAGAGTGAGGCCACCCCGAGGCCATCTCTGAGCCCAAACGGTGGCCATGAAGTGCAACTTCAAAAAAGAATCCGGAGTCAGTGGGATTCTGGCTATGGATAGATAGACTGCAGTGGGGGACACGGAAGCCTTTCCCTCCCTCCGTCCTGTAGATGTCCCACAGCCCACCAGAAAGTGAGGGAGAGCTCCAGTACTTCCTCGCTGTGTAACTCGAGACAAGGGGCCCTATTACTCCACATCCGTTCTATCATCGGACAAATGGGGGCCAAGTACAGAGCCTGGCTCACAGCTGGTCTTCAATACAGGTCATTTCCCCTCCTGGGCTGTCAGAGCTGAAACTCCTAAGAGAACTTCTTGGAATTGCCCTGGATTTCATGACATCAAATCAAAGGACAAACCCACTCTCAGCCTCCGGAGAATCCAAATTTGGAAAACAGACAGGGATTGCTGTGAGGACCCAGTTCATTCCAGAGACATTCATTACCTGCCGCCCTTGATGACTTCTCCCCGGGGATTTCTGCAAACCTAGAGCCTGCAGCCAGCCAGCACACACTTCTGAGCATTCTGACTGTTACTGTCCTGGAGGAGGGAAGCCTCATCCTACTGGGGCATAAGGCCGGGCAGCACGGTCCAGCTTTGAGGGAAGCTGGTGTCACAGCAGGAAGCACCCTAGTTCTTACACTGATAAATGCTGCTGGCAGGGACTCAGGAGCCTGGGCAGAAGCTGCTGCGTGGTGTTCAATGCTTCCCTGGTTAAAGTTTTATCAGGTGCTGAAGACAGCAGGAGCCCATAAAGCAAATCCAAAATCTTAAGTAGAAGCAAAAGCGCTTTCCTTGAGGATAACAGATGTGGTAATATCTTGAGACAGACTGGCACATACTTTCATATTTCCGTTCATATCCACTGCAAACATGCTGGGGGTTCCCAGATACCGATTTTAAGTAATAACGTGCAATGTGGTAGGGAGGAGCCAATGGTCTGTCCCTTGTGAAGATAAGGCTGCTATTTGGAGATTAAACAATAATTATTGGGGAGAGACAAACACAAGCATCCAGATCCTAAAGTCTTCATCTTCTGGCTCTTAAACTCCTATAAGAGTAGCCACTGGTCCCTCTTTAGGGGTAGTTCTGTGGGATACAGTGGGGGGTTGTAATTAGTGGTATGCCAAATTCTCCAGTCTTTGCAGGTGGATAGGTAAAGCACCAAAATTGTCTTACCCATTGGTTGGGCACCGGTTTGAGAGGAAAAAAAAAAAAAAAAAAAAAAAAAAAATTATATATATATATAATATATATAATATATATATTATATATATATTATATATATTATATATATATAATATAATATATATATATATATATAATTTTTTTTTTTTTTTAAACAGCCCAAAGTACTCTCAGGACTGACATCCTAACATATTTAGTGAGCTAGAATAATCTTAACCCAGAAGCACATACGCCTGGTAGCTTCCTGCCCTCAAAGAAATAATTTTATAGCCAGCCCAGAGCTGAACAATGATATAAATAGGGTTCCTGCAGTAAGTACTGTTTCTGCCTCAAAACCACGCGTGCACATGCCAGCTGGCCCTAACGCTGTGTGACAGGTACACAGGTAGCAGGTAGGCAGGAAGACAGGGACTCCACCTGGTTCAGGCGCCTTCAGTTCTGCGTCAGAGGCGACTAGAGGTCTAGGCCCTCCGTCAGCTGCTTGGATATAGTGCCAACTGTACTTCTCAGAAGTGAACCCCAAAACAGCACTACAGGCAGACGAGAGGGAACATGCACCCCACCTATAAATATGAATTCCCTATGAAGTGTCCCGTTTTCTCTCAACTTTGTGTATGAACACTCGATTTCATGATGTAGCTGTTTTATGTAAAAATAAGGTCATCCCTTGACTCCAAACCAGTTAAGTAAAACTGATGTTTCCAGAAAATGCAGGCTCTTTAACTTGCAGGTTTGTATTCCCTGGTAATCGCCGCTTACTTGGGAGGAGAAAACTTGGTTGTAAGGAAATGGGACTTGGGAGGGGAAAGGCTGGAAGTCCCACCGGGGCGTGTCTCTGCTCACGGTACTTAGAAGGGGAGAGCCTGTGGTGTGGGCAGGGCTGAAGGCCTGCGGTGGGTGCCATGCGAAGAGGGGTTCCAGCTGGAGGGAGAGGTGGGTGTGCCTGCTGGGAGACGGGGCTTGATTCAGCAGACCAGAGTGACGAGAACTCTCCCTACACTGCATTTAAGCCAAATGAGGCCAAGGGGGCTAGAGCGGGGGTGACAAAAACATACACTGAAAATTCTCACTTGGTAATACACATCCCAGTCTTCACGTTGTAACAAGACCCAGAAAACTGGCAGAATTCACCCAAATCGTTCAGGTTCCGTCAGATCCTTCAGTGACTATTTTGGAAATTCAGGCAATTTGAGTTCAGAAATACTGATTTCAACTTTTAATCAGATCTCTTTGGTCCTTTTTTTTTTTTTTTAAAGTCATTTCCTTTCTACCTCTTCAATCATTTTTTTCATTTCCACAGCACTGAATTATGGATCTGAAGTGCTAGATAACCTCATATACTAAAAATATCCCTGTATTTCGAACTTTTAACTCTTTCTCCCACCCCGTCTTCACGCCACCCATCTTACTTCGTGGAGCCACATTTTCACAAATGTGTAACTGGACTTTTAGAGACTATCTACAGTGCCCTACTGTGTTCCCCACTGTTCCATGCTGCAATATAAATAAAGTGGGGTTTTAGTAGCAGGTAGGGAAAAAAATTCTGACTGCCCTTCAAGATTATTCCAGAACCTTCCAGCTAAAACGATGCTGTTTGAGTATACAATATCACGGGGGCTGGCTTTCCTGAGTAAGTTCAAAGCAGCCATTGAAGGACTACCTGAAGGACGCTTCTTAATTAACTGTTTCTGGTTGATCATAGGGTAACTTTTTCTTGACCTACCATGACGGGAGAATGAAAAGCACAGTCAGTAACAATAAAGTCGGTCATCCCTTGGAGAGATCTGCGCCTGCAGTGGACCTGGGGATGTATCCGGTGGGAGTACAGTTGTTGGTGGGCAGCTTTCACAGAACTCAGAAGCCGCTACATATACACGCCGTCACATACACACGGGGGAAAGGGATGAGTTTCCATGGGGGATGGCAAGCCTTCATGTGTCCTCTTCTTCACTGGCACCGCTGCAGAGGAAAGGAGAACCAGGTGAGTTAAGACATCACGAGAAGGGAGTGGCCTAATCTACTGGCCGAAGACACAGGCTCTGTTCTCAGACCTATCCAGATCGTGGTCCTAAATCTACCACTGGTTGGCTATTGGCCACGGGCAAGTTACTTAGCTTCTCTAAGTTCTGGTTTCTTTATTTGACTACAGGGATAATTCTGATAATTTTGACCTACTTGCTTGGGTTACTGGAGAATTAACTCAGAGGATACATGTACAACACACAAGGCCTGGTACACGGTAAGTGAGTTTATCTATAAAGGCACAGGTGAGGGTCATAATACTTTTAAAGATTACTTGACAAAATAAAGAATTGGTAAAAATCAGGAGTTTGACTTCCCCTTAGCCTTAAGCCCTCTATTGTCAGGAGAGAAAACCAGGAGAAGCTATGGCTTGGCACTCCCAACAGAGCTTCTCACTTGGAATCAAGCCAGGGTTTCAGTTCCTGCCCAGGGACAATCACAGGATTCAAATGTCACCTCTTTAGAGAAGGTATTCTAAGTAGGATTCCTAGGTTATTCTCCATTTTATTACGTTCATCATCCTTATCACACCCTATACATTCTTTGCGATTTACTCTCCCCTCTACCTACAACTAGAGCGTAAACCACTGACAGCACCGTTTATTAGCACCAGCATTAAGAACAATAGAGAAGTATTAGTGTGACTAGTCAAAGTGTTCAATAAATCGCTGTTTTCAAAAACGGTTTGATTTTGAGAAATCAAAATAATAGGAAGGGAGGGAAGGAGGGAGCTGAAAGGAATAGTCCGTCGTTACTGCCCTGGCCAGGGCGTCCACAATGTCAGTGATATTTCAGTGGCCAAAACATGAGCTATGAGTCCCAGAGGCATGGCCAGGACCTCAGGTGCCTAAGCTCAGAGCCTTCCTGGCTTGGTCCTGCTGATCCAGGGACTGGGGTGGGGAAAAAGCAGGGCCAGACAGGGATGGGGCAGAAGCGAGCACGCTGAGAAGGACGAAGGTAGCAAACTTGCCCCGGTCTTCTAGAGGCCTCCTCCACTTCTAGAGGCCCCTGTCCTTAAAAGAGAGCCAGCTTGGTCAAGTGTCTACTGTGTGCCGGGGACACTGAGCTAAGCGCCCCTCACTATGACCCCAGGATGTAGGGACTGGTGTTGTTATCCCCGCTTTGCAGATGAGGAAGATAAAGCTGAGACAGAAAACCCTCACAGTCACCAGTGAAGTCTGTGCCCTTAACACTCAAGGATGAGTTCTGGCTGGATAAAGTCTGAAGTAATCAAGTGGGGGTGTCTGGAAGAGAGGAAAAGTTTCCTTCCTCCGGGAGAGACAGGAGCTGGAGAAGAGGGAAGGCCTGGGGTGTATTGGCTCCCATCGATGACCTAGGAATTTTTTTAATCTCACAAGGAATTATCTATGTCTATATAAAATCTGTTTTTTTGCATCCATTTGAGAGAGACTTTAAGGGAACATATCCTAGGCAACAGACTTGTACTTCCACTGAGGGGGAAAACATTTCAAGACACAGAGGCTGAAATGAATTTAAGTGTACTCCAGCAGCCAAAAGAACCAACTCAGCAACCTCCACCATCCAAAACTCTGCCCTATTTCCATTCCCTCTTCCTGCCTGTTGTCCAACCACAGGATGAAGGGTGCATGCTGGGAAGGGCTGGACAGTGGACTGTCATTAAAAAAAGCAGTGTTTGGTGGCATCTGTCCCAAAGGGAACAAAGGGCCTTTTATGAAAGTGTCTCACTAGAATCAAGGCACAGTTGGAACTGGCGCCATGTTCTCCCCTTTGGTATTATACCCAAAGCAAGCTCTTATTGTTCTCGTGTCAATTTTCCTTCAAATACGAGAGGTCCAGCATGATGGCTGTGCCCTTTCCTTAAGCTGTGGTTCACTTCTCAGCATTCTTGAGATGCATACTTTAAAGGGTTCATGAACCTACTTAAATTGTACATAAAATTTTGTCTGTGTGTTCCTTTGTTTGAGAAAGGCCATAATTTTCATCATATTCACAAAAAGGTCAACAGCCCTTCCCCCCAAACTGAGTATAATAAAGTTGAGAATAAACTAAGTGCTTTCCTAGTTGCCAGGTTCTCTACTCTAAGACTTGTGCGTTGGCTTGGGGAAAAGATCAGGAGTCCTGATTGATAAAAATCTTTTCTCATGACCCTCACAGAGATCTGTTCTTGGGTCAGATACAGTTCATCTCATGGTTTAAAAGCATGAGATCTTGGGATTCTGGCATATCACTGATTCTTTCATTTGCCAAACATTTATTGTCTACTATGTGTTACGCATGATGCTAGGCACAACAATGAATGATGGACACAGCAGTTGCCCTCGTAGACTTTACAGCCTACTAGGGGATGGGGGAGAGAGGTGGAGGAGCAGGGAGAGAGGAAAGGAGAGAGGGAAGAGGAAAGAGAAATGGTGTGGGAGAGAATTTCTCCCCACAATTAGCATCTTCAAATATAGCACATTCATTTTCCTAATTAACTAGCAAACTGTTTTTCACAATAATGAAGAAGAAAAAGGATCTTAAGTGAATGGATTAACACAGAACTTTGGTTACCCTGTGTGTGGTCTCTCCTAGAGGGTTACACAATGTAATTAGTATGAGATAGCATCTCCTGAATGCTTCTTCACTTTGTATATAAGCTGGTCTGTGTTCGTATGATTTTATCTTAAATAGTCTATAAAAGTCTTTACTTTGTCCAAGAGAAGTAACAGCCTTCTACCTCAGCCACTTACCATCCTCCTCTGACATATCTACCAGCCACATTTAGATTTATAATTGGATCAGTACTCAGATGTTACTGAAATTCTTTCCACGGTGGTGGTGTTGAGGTCACTGTTGCTGTTTTGAGAATGAACTAACGGTGTTAGAAAGACAGCCCATTCATGTTAACTATACCGGAATTAAAATTACAAACTTCATTAAAAAGGGGGAGGGCACCTGAGTGGCTCAGTTGCTAAGCGTCTGCCTTTGGCTCAGGTCACGATCCCAGGGTTCTGGGATTAAGCCCCACATCGAGCTTCTTGCTCAGCGGGGAACCTGCTTCTCCCTCTCCCAACCCCCTTGCTTGTGCTCCCTCTCTCGTTGTGTCTCTGTCAATTAAATAAATAAATATAATCTTAAAAAAAAAAAAAAAAAAGAAAGGACAGCCCACTCTGTAGTAGGTATTTACCGACAAGAGAGGCTGTATTATCTAATGGCTCTGAGGTCACCAAGACTGAAATAGGTTCAAATCTCTGCTCTGGCACTAATGAGCTGTGGAGCCTCGGGTGAGTTACTCAACCTCTCTGAGTCTCAGTTTCCTTGGGGGGTATCTGGGCATGTGTAATCTTAAGGAAATACACGTCCAGATCCTCAACTTCCGTATACACTCCTTCTTCAAACTGACCTTTCCAAGAACATGCCTGTCATCTACACGTTCTCTCTGCAGCCACTCCCACTTTTCCACTCTCACAATCACCGTACTGCACTTCAGAAAAGAAACACACACCTCTTCCCCTCCTGAACCTTACCAGGGGACAATTTTAAAATCCTTCTAAGAGGAGTCCTATGAGAGCAGGGCAAGAAATATTTATTTTGCCCAGTCAATAAACTCTTGGCATGGTTGTGTGCTCCCGTCTGTCCACAGACCCAAGAATTCACATTCAGAAGTCAGATGGTTGTCATGAGGTATGTAGTAATACGTTTATTTGAGTTGAAAAAATGAAATCAGACTTGGGTCTGACAGAAGCAAGACTGGTTTGGCTGGATGGTTTGACCATAAAAACCTTTGCAATTAGATTATACAATAAATCTTGCCTGTACATTTAATAAGTGGTACCAAAGCTTTGCCAAAAATGTTATGTAAAGCTCATACCATGTGTAATATGTCAGATATCACACCCTTCTCAACCATCTAAACTTGATATATAATTTTAGGACTTAACTTTAAAATGGGCAAGGAGACACATAACTTTTTTCTAAATTTTAGGGGGTATAAGAACCCAAAGTTTAGCTGAGGAGCTGAGAGCTCCTGACTCCTGACTGGGGCTGGGGTCGGGGCAGCTGCAGGGGGGAGGGGGGCGGGGTGGGACTAGGGAGCCCCAGCCAGCAGCCGGCACACTGTGTCACACAGGTGGCCCACTGTCCTGTGGGATGAGGACTCTCGCGGGCGCTGTTAGGGGTACACCGCGCCCCCTCCTCGCCCCATCCAGCCCCCGAACACCTGCTGAAAAAGTGGCTGCGATGGAGGCGTGTTTCCTTGCCTGGCAGTTTTTCAGCCCGTCCGCACAGAGAGGCAGCTCAGCCTTTCCATGTCTTCCCCGGAGATGGCAGCTTATGAGACGATGTTCATAAATGAGGTGGAAGGCACTACAACCTCGCAAGTTTAATAGTTTCTTTTCCTGAGAATATAATACAACTTAATTTGATTTGGCATCACTCCTATCTGCTGAGTCTTTGGCTATTTATTAATTCATTATTGCTGTAAAAGGATTATTCAACTCAAGAGGATAGAGAAATTAAGAGGTATCAACAAGGGAGGAAGGTTAGATTCGAAAAGATAGATTGAGTATTCTCCAAGAATGAAGCCATGCTGGGCTTGTCAAGGAGCTCATGGGCGGTGTCCATTCACCATCCCATGCTGTGGCCACCCAGTGCTGGGAGGCATGTGGTCAGTCTGCCTTTGGGGCTGGACCACAAGCCCCAACCCAGAGACACTCCTCCACCAGACAGAGCACAGCTGCCCCTTCTGTGTCCTCCCCTGACCTGTCCCAGCAGCCCAGCTTGCCAGTGAGGTGGGTCATGGTGTTGGAAGGAATCAGGTCTTACCTAGGGCTGCTGCCTAGGGAACTAAATGAGGTCTAAATATAAAGTAAGTTGAAATGTCCTCCATTTATCCTGGGCTAACAGAGAAAAACACGAGAGAACTTTAAAGTTTTAGTCCTGGCTTCTGCTAGTGACTCTGGGAAATCAGGATGTGTTGCATTACCAGTAAAATTTAGGAAAATTCCAAACCAGACAAAAGCTAATCAGCTCCTTTCTGACTTACATACTTGCTGAGCTAATTCGCTGGCTCTTGTGTTTTTGTTGTGGGTCCCTCTCCCTGCTCCTCTTCAACTCAGTCGGAAGAGTATGACATGGGCCTGTATCTTTTGATCCCTGGTTACCCAGTCCATAAGTGACAGCCATTAAGTCCTCTAAGGCTCAATTTTTTTCACCTGAAAAATAGTGATACCTACCTCCAAGGGTTGATAAAATGAGATGGAAGGTACATGCAATTCTTTTTAAGACAAAACAATGCTAGCTAATGACAGGATTACTACAGAAAGAGAAGGCAACAGACCCTAGGTTTGTCTCTCAGCTCTCCAGCTTACCGACCCACGTGGGCATCTGTGAGGGAGGCGTGGGGCTCCAGCATGTTCTCACGTCCACACTGGACCGCACTGCCAAGCCTGATCTCCATGCACTTATAACCTGTTCACTGTTTTTACAGGTGGTCACTCTTCTTGTACCCCACAAGGGCTAAGTGGGTGGTGGCCTGTTTCTATGGAAGATGGAAGGGCGCATGAGGGTCTGTTCAGGCAGTGCACGTCTGTAGGGAGACACTTGAACGAAGGAACAGGCAGGCTTGCTAGCCTGCCAACCTCCCATCTGCTCTCAGAACTGCCTTCTTTAGGACTGAGTTTCCTGTTACTGCTGCTGGATTTATAATGGAATCATTTCCAGCCTTTTTTTTTTTTTCTTTTAAATTCAGAAAGTAACATTTTATTTTTTGCTGATCTGTACTTTCTGTAACAAGCAAGTACTGCTTCCATGAAAAGAAAAATCCATAGCATTATGCATCAGTGATAATTACCATTAACACACTGAAGTATATTTATCTATACCCCCTCATGCATATATAAAAATATGTATTTTACAGACTCTTTCAAAATCTGCTTTTTCCACTCAACTAGCAATCATAAATAACCTTTCCTTGTCAAGAAATGTATTTCTGTAAGATTGTGGTTCTTGATTGAATTGTATGGACTTACCGTACCCACTACTGGACATTTAAATTATTTCTAGCTTTTCCTTTATTACCCACACCTCTGTGACACATACCCATGTGGATGAGTCTTTAGCTTCATCCTCAACTATTTCCAAAGGGAGTGGGAAGGGAAGCGCCTGGGTCGTAACATTTATTTTTTTTATTTTATTAACACATAATGTGTTATTTGTTTCAGGGGTACAGATCTGTGAATCATCAGTCTTACCACAGTTCACAAGACTCAGCACAGCATATACCCTCCCCAATGCCCATCACCCAACCACCCCTTCCCGCCCAATAAACTGAATTTTTTAACAGCAACTTTAGATCTATAGAAAAATTACAAAGGTAGCACTGAGGGTCCTAACATGCAGTTTCCTCTACTATTAACATCTTACATTATTCAAGTACGTTTGTTACGATGAGCCAATCGCAACAGCATTGCTACCAATGCTAGCAATGGTATGCTAGCATTAACTGAGGTCTGTATTTTATTCAGATTTCCTTGGTCTTGCCCTGGTACTCTCATGCCAGTCCAGATGCTACCCAAGAACCACACTATATTTAAACATCATGTCTCCTTGGTCTCTTCTTGGCTGGGACAGTGTCTCAGACTCCTTATTTCTGATTACCCTGACAGCTCTGAGGAGTACTGGGCAAGGATTTTGTAGAGTGTCTCTTGGATGGGATTTGTCTGATGTTTTTGTCCTGATTAGGCCATGGTTACAGGCTTTTTGACAGGGAACCACAGAGGGACCCTGCCATTCTCATCACGTCATAGCCAGGACACCATCAGTCTGACTTAGCACTGTGGATTTTGACCTCGATTGCCTGGCCCAGGCTGTGCTTGTTAACATTTCTCACTGAAAAGTTACTCTTCCCCTGCTTCCCATACTGCAGGTTTTGGAAGGCAGTCACTCTGAGCAAACCATACCTACGGAGTGAGGAGCTGTTCTCCCCATCACGGAGGGCAGAATATTTGCATACATTACTGTAAATTCTTCTGAATAAGAGAGCGGTCTCTTCTCCTTTATTTATCCAGTAGTTTACTTGTATTACTATGGACTCATGGATGTTTATTTTTATACTTTGGGTCATAACCCAATACTACTCTATTTATTGTTGCTGAAATTGTTCAGCTTTGGCCTTTGGGAGCTCCTTTCATCAGCACCTATGGTCCCAGACATACCCTCCTCATCAGCGTGGGGTTTGCGTGGGGGTTTGTTTTGAGTACTTCCTAACTTCCGGCATTCTAATATCGTGTAGATATCCTTCCCCAGTCCTAGAATCAGCTATTTCTACAACAAACAAAGGAGATGTACTTTTAAAGGTATTTGATATATCATTGTTAAATTGCCCTTGAGAAATCACCTTATACCGATTTACAATTGTGAGAGTGCCCCATTTCCCTACACCCTTGCCGACACTAAGCAGTTGCAAAGTGTCTGTGGGGATGGGGGGGGGTGTTTGTGTGTGTCTCCTCTCTGAAATAACTTCCATGTTATTATTTGGGTTCCATTGAACTTCAAGAGGAAGATGCCATGGGGACATTTCTCTTTCTGTGGGCCTTCCTCAACCTCCCTTCCTTCCTCCAGCACAGTGGGATTTCACCCAACTGACAACCTCCTGTGGTGAGGGCTGGAAAGGAAACTTTCCTAAACCCCTGTTAGAGCCCAGGCACTCCAGGGGGTGGAGGAACTGAAAAGCAGAAAACAGTCCAAGGGCTTACCTTCCCTGCTCCCTACATCTTCAGGAAACCCCTCCCCCCACCACCCAGTTTTCTCATTTTTTTCTTGGCAAGTGAATAATGGAAATCCAATCTTTCTCAAGCAGTCTCCCTCCACAGAAATCATAAACATAAGATTTAATAAAATGCTGGACTTCAAATTTCCTGTTGCCTCAGCTGCTGTATCTTACAGGTTACCAAAGGGAGAGGGAGAAAGGATCGATAAATAAATACACACTTGACACTAATCTCTAATCTCTATATGAATAGCAGGCTTTTTTTTTTTTTAATGTATTCCAGATTAGTTCTCAGTAGTTTTGAGTCCCACGGTGACCTTGAATTGAGGTCCGGAAGTTGGAAACTGGAAGCAAACCAACTCTCAAGACCTCCTGTGACTATCTTATATCACAGAGGGTTATAAATGTGGATTTAAGAGTGAGAAGCACCTAGGCTTGAGCCACAACTTTGCCATTTACTAGCTGTGGGATTGTGAGCTCAGTGCTCCTACCTGGAAATAAGGACAATTTAGTGCCTACTTGGAAGAGCTGCAGGAAAGACTAAGAGGGGATGAGTGTATACAGAGTGCCTGGCATATATATCTATATATATGGAGAGCTTGGCATGGTACATGGCATGAGAAAGTGCTCCATACATTTTATAGCTATAGGAAGAAATCAAGCCTAAGAGGGGCTAAAACTCATAGAGTGAGTTGATGGCAGCAGGATTAACTGGAAGTCAACACCTCTGCTCCTGAATGCATTGTCAAACTTGCAAGCCCCATTTTCTTGAAGAATGCCATTTCTTTTTTCTTTTTAGGATCTTATCCATCCATTTGACAGACAGAGATCACAAGTAGGCAGAGAGGCGGGGGGGGGGGGGGGGGCGGAAGCAGCCTCTCTGCTGAGCAGAGAGCCTGATGCGGGGCTCGATCCCAGGACCCTGAGATCATGACCCAAGCTGAAGGGAGAGGTTTAACAAACTAAGCCACCAGGTGCCCCAAGAAAGCCATTTCTTTCTTTCTTTCTTTTTAAAATTTTATTTATTTGACAGAGAGAGATCACAAGTAGGCAGAGAGGCAGGCAGAGAGAGAAGGGGAAGTAGGCTCCCCGCTGAGCAGAGAGCTCGATACGGGGCCCAATCCCAGGACCCTGAGACCATGACCTGAGCTGAAGGCAGAGGCTTTAACCCACTGAGCACCCAGGTGCCCCAAGAAAGCCACTTCTTACCAGAAGAGAAGAGCTAACACTGATGTCACACAGGTGCTGCAGGCATCATGCTGTTATGTGACTGGGCTCAAGATTCCTTCCTGAGCCCCTTCCCTTGGTGTTTGGTAACAGGCCATTTGTCCATAATGGCAATAAACACCTACAGCTTATTCAGTACTTTCTGTGTACTGACAATTTTTGTGCTCTAAACATTAGGAGCACCATCTCCCTATTCCATGGGGTCCAGAGCAAGTTCTGTTCCCCACCCATCCCCTCCGCTTCTCCATGGCCACCACCACCTCCTACTGCCACTGCCTTCAGACTGGTCTTCCTCCTTCTACCCGTACCTTCCCTACGTTTTCATTTTCAAGCTGCATTCAGAGTAATACTTCTTAAATGTGCAACCGATTATGCCACTGTCCCACTTAAAAATCCTTTAATGGCTTCCTGTAGTCTTAGAAGAAAGCCCATGGCCCTCAAATCCCTACAGGATTTGGCTTCTGCCTACCTCTCTAACCTATTTCGGGCCACCTGCCGGCCGCACTGGCTTTCTTTCTGCTCCTTAAATAAGCAGAGCCTGTTCCTGCATGAAGGCTTTGGCATTTGCTGCTCTGTTCCAGAAGCTCCTCCCCTCCTGGCTTGGAATGACTGGCTGGTTCCTTAAAATTCAGGTGTCAGCTTCAATGTCACCTTCTCAGAGGCTTCCCCTGCCCAAGCCGTCTGGAGCAGCCGCCCTGGCCCCACACTGTGGGGGTCAGGCTGCTGTGCTGTCTTCACGGTGCTTGTCACTGTCTGAAGTTACTCTGAGATGCTAAGGGGCCTTTAAGTATTTTGTCCCCGGCTCCATCACCAGCACCGGGTAACATGCCTGGCACCAGTGAAGCCTCCCCAGATCTTTTTTGAATGAATAAGTGATTATCAAAAGGACTCCTTAAGGTATCATTGTTCTAGAAACCTTCTAAGCCTTCCCAAGCTAACTGTGGGAAGCTTGCTGATCTTGGAGATACTGCCCAGGCATCTCATGGACAGTGTATTTCTAGAGGTGAGCCCAGACTCTCTTTCTTTTCTGTCACTGCAATCACTGGGCACATACAAGCACAAGGCGGGGTGGTGGGGGGAGGTACGAGGGGTGGATGAAAATGTTGTATCATAAACAGCATTGCTCTTACAAATGACTAAGCCTTACTGGTAAAGGCTGGGTGTGTCCAAGGAACGCTGTGTCACCGAGGGCAAAGCAGAAGCAAGCTCAGGTCCAGCTCTTCCCAGGCAAGGAAATATGAAGAACCAATTCATCTGCTGGAGGAAATGTTCTCATCTGGCTTCCTTATAAAACAGCTGCACGTCTGGCAACTTTCAGCGCTCCACAATCCAGCTGTGAGCTGTGCTCCAGGCAGGCTTGGGTTCTAAGACTTTAACCCAAGCTGGGCTTCACACTAGTGGTCCATGGAGGGAGGGAGACACCCCTCCAAGATGGAAGTAAAGGGTGCTTATCACTGTTCCCCTCCCTCCCCTCAGGAGAAACGCCAGCTGAGGCTTGGGTGCGCAAGTAGGAGAGCAGGGTTAGCTGTCGCAGTGGTGGTGACAGTGGGACAAGCGCACGAGTGAGACTCAGCAACATGGCTTCAAGACCCCAGGCCAGCACATTAGCAAACGACCTTGGGTAGAGTGCTTTACTTATTTATTATGTTCAATTAGCCAACATATAGTACATCATTAGCTTTTGACGGCTGCCTCTTTAAACAAAGGTTTCCGTGTGTGTAAAACGGACAGTGATACATGGAAGGACTCACTAAATCAGTGCCATCATCATTATTAGCTAGGCTCTGAACTCATCACCTCACCAACATTTTCACATTTGGTTTTCAAAATAATAACCCTAACAAAATGCACACACCCTTTTACAGATGAAAAAACCCGAGGAGCACAGAAATGAAGTGACATCCCAAAGTCCCACAGTGAGGCAGGGCTGGAAGGACACCCAAGGCCTGGCCTGTGTTCTTCTCCCAGAGATGGGGGTGGGGGACCTGGAGCTTGTCCCATCAGCCTGGCTGCACTCCTCACTGCCAGCAGCAGAGGCGGGACCTCTGAGGATGGCTAAAGATCATCCAAGGCCTCAGCAGACTCAGACTCCAGTTTGGATACCAATTACCAGCAGACTTCCTCCCTGCTGTAAGGCATCCCAATACTGTCTTTAAAAAAAAAAAAAAAAAAAAGTATAGCCAGATGTCTTCCACATCGATAACTGTGATCTGCCTGTGACATTACTGTAGCCACCCCGCTGCAAGGTAAGTGGTTTCCCTCAGATTCTTGATTTGGTGCTTGTGGGCCACACAGCCCTGCAAAAGGGCCTGCCACCAAGACACTGCCCCCTGGGGTCAGGACAGAAGGTCTCTGGGTCAGACACCGGTCTCAGTTTCAACCCTATCTGTCCTGATGTGAGAGGCACCCACCTCTCACACTTTTACTTAGGACGCAGAGAAAGTCTTTACAGGCTTCAGCCGATTCCCCCCCACACCATGTCACTAGAAGATAAAATGTGAGTTCAGTTGGAATGATGCCCCCTTGTCTGCCTGCAGAAAATGGGCGATGAAGGTGGTCTGACAGATCCCTGCTTTGTCCCTGCAGCCTCCTGGGGTTCAGGGATTCCGCACCCCTTTGTGTGGCAATACTGTAAATGTCTTTACTGCCTGAGCTCCTGGGGCGCTGACCCTGTTTCTCACTCACCATTGATTGTGTCCTCAGTGTGTAGCGCCACGCCTGGCACTTAGGAGGCATTCTGATGGCTGCCACACGGGATCTCACACAACCTCTACTGGCCTAGGAGAAAGGATTTAGCAGGTAAAGAGCAAGATGGGGAAGACTGGCCTTCAAGGCAGTAACTATGACCAGGAGAAAAGCAGACTTTTCTCCTAGGAGCACTAAGATCCGTCTTCTTGGAAAACACCTAAAGGAAAACACCTTCTTGGAAAACACCTAGAATCTGTTAGGATTGTCCACACTGGAGTAACACCAGGATTCCCATCTAGGCCCTTCTGAGCTACTAAACCTCTGTAAGCTTCAATCTGCTTGTCTGTGACATGGGGTATCATTCACTCATTCACAGTTTCAGGGAACAAATGCTTACTGAGCACCCACAGTATATGAGGCGCTGTACGGGCTGTCGGCGTCACTGTAGTGAGTAAGACTGACAAGGTCGCTGTTCTCATGGAGCTTCATTTCTGGTGAGGGAGACATTTAGTAAACGAGGAAACAGATAACTTCACATAGAGGGAAGTACTGTGGAGAAGGTCAAGCAGGATACCGAGACAGAGAATGATGGGCGCATGGGTGTTGGACGGCAACTGAGGCAGGGGAAATACCAGAATGTACCTCCTAGAGTGGACAGGAATACCCAATGAGCTCACGTGTTTAGCTGCCTTACTACCAAGTAATGGGCACTTAACCAGATTCAACTGTTTCTAGATTGCTCCCATCCCAAAGCCGACTGCTTCCATTTCGCCTCACGATGGCTGAGCCCGTATGACATGCCAGGGAGGGAAACACAGAGGGAACTCAGCTGGAGCTCAAGTGCAAGCAAAGAATACAGCCAATGTTCTATGAGAAGAGCAAGAGACGATAAATTCCACCTGTGGAGTCAGCAAAGGCTGCCACTCGATGTGGACAGATGGGTTGGAATTTTCCAGGAAGCATGTGGGGCCAGAGGGAGGGCATGACAGGTGGAAGGAAGAGCCTGAACAGAGTCCTGAAGGTGTGTGCCGGCTCAGCGCGTTCAGGAGCCATGAGGCCTTCGCGGCGGCTGGAGAGAACGTGTGAGAGGGTACCCTGGGAGAAAGCATTTCTCACCGGCAGCTCTTAGTACTTCGTTCCATGGGTCATGTCTAAGTGTCTCCTAAGAAGATGCGAGGCATGTGGATAGGAAAGAGCGGGAGAAAAGGGTGTCAGGGCTCCATATGGCGTCTACCACACCGCCAGCACGCCAAACTGTGAACCAGGGCTGTGCTTAAAATATCCAGCCTGGGTTCTGGGTGACACTCCCCAAGGCAGCAAAAACAGCTATTTCAGAGAAGCAAGAAAAAACTAACACCTAGTGGCAGCTCACTATAAAGCCTGCTCGGGGGCCAGGCAGGCATCAGGCTGCTCCAGTGGGATCCGGATCTTCAGTGCAAGTCTGACACTTAGCTTGGAAGGGTAGCCGAGGTGCCAGTGTTCGATGCTGGGGTCCGGAGGGAGTGGACACACTCCCCAGCACAGTCGAGGACTCCTTCTTTGCCAAAGTCAGACTCACTTGTCCAAGAGTCTAAGGCCTATGCTAGGGACAGTGAGAAGGCTTGGAACTAGGGAGATAGTGAACTTTAAGGAGGTTTCTTGTGCCTAATTAATAACAGGCGTGTCTGCCAGCTTACCTTCTCTGAGATGAGTGTAACTACGAAGAAGAAGTTTGTAAAGGGAAACCATTCGGATGGAGGCCTGGTTCTCTATTTATTTACTCTGTCCTATCCCTGCCCTTGCAGTAAACACTCTTGCTAGGAGTCCCCCAGGAAATGGAGAAGGTAAGAAAGCTATCCCCACCCCACTATTCCAAAAGCTCACAATACAGCTAACAGGTCTGGACGTTAGAAATCTGCCCCTATCGACACAGACAGCCAAGGAGATGAATATCACATCCAATTTACAGTCAGCCAGTCTTACCAGAGGCTGTCCCCGGATTCCACATCAGTTCTGTCAGATGAGAGACAGGCGCTGGCCTGGCCAGAAGATGACCCAAAACACATGAACACACCAAACAGGAGGGAGCCCGAAACAGAGAGACAAAAGGGGAAGGAACGCCGAAGCTCTCCACCCTTCACATACCATCACTCAATGTCAAGACTGAACAAAGCCCACCGTTCTGAATCAAAGGGCTGCTCTAGGCACTGGCACACATGACACGGGTAAAAGGCAGCTGCAGTCTTTGTCACGTTCACAAGATCTCCCCATAAGCCATGAAACCTGAGGAACTTATCAGTTCTGAGGTACTGACTTCTGGCTGAGCCCCCAAGTGAAAAATCAGTAGCTACTATAAGACGAGAGTAGGTCGTGGGGCCACGATATGCCACGTGAGAACAGATGAGTTTCTGGGTAAGCCAGCGGTCCTCTTAGAAGCTGATGGGGGAAAGGTAGAAGGTTCAGTTTTGCTAGGGAAAGAGAAATGATCACCTTTAAAGGGCCAGGATTAGGGTCTAAGCAGAGGGTGCTGAAGGAAGCACATAAAGATCATTAAAGACAAATTCTGCCTTCCTCCTGGTTTTTTCTGAAGCCAGCTCGGCTGTGACACTCAAATGACATCATCCTGCCACTTCAGACCTGTCCCATCCATCTGCAGGAGAACTTGACTGTGGCTCACTTCTCAACATAAATCAGATGTCATAACATTTATTCATAATACCTGAAAAGCAATTGCTCTCCACTGGCCCAATGTGAGGGCCTAGCCAGAGCAAGATAATCCAAATACCCTGACGGACACCAGGGAATGTTCCCCTTAGCATTGAATAAGGCCCAGTCACCCTCCAAAGCTGCGGAGTTGAGAGGCATCTGTCTACAATCTAGATGGCTTTCGGCTGTCAGACTTTCCACCCTGGTTTTCAGACGGAGAGGAGCAGGAAGGGGACAGAGAAACCAACGTTTGAATCCAGTCCTTCCACTTATTAAGTGAGTCCCCTTGGGCAAAACTTTCTCCACAGAGCCTCAGTTTCCTCATCTGTCAAACGGGGTCGATGATTCCAGGTCCTTTATGAACGTAAAAGCATACGGCACATGGCAAATGCTCCCAAAGTGACTGTTTCTCTCGGGAAACAGTGTGTAAGACAGTGCCTGACACATCAGATCTCCACTCCATCTTGCTCTGTTCCCTTCCTCCTTCCTGGATTAGAGGATGGCTCCGGCTCTCGCTTCTGAGTCCCAATCAGAACTCCATCGCATACAGGATAGTACACATATCAGACGGCTCTTCTACGCCCGCATGAGAAACTAACGAGAAGCGTACAGATCTTTGGCTTTCCCCACCCACTCACCCACTCGCTACCTAAAACGTTCTACTGCAGTCTTCACTCAGCCTGGTGCCAAGGGGTAGAGGGAGGGAATGACAGCAAAATAAACATTCCAGCTAACCACTTTGGGGAAAAGATGAGAGAATTCTTTCAGGGGTTGTTTTTAAATTAAAAAACATTTGCTGTGAGACAATAAAGTCACTCCTCTCTAAGAACTATTTTTAGGGCCCTTGACTGAAATACACGCAACAAAGAAAAAAAGAAGTTTAAAAAAGAGGACAATTCTGTAGATGGGAGTTTTAGCAAAGCCTATGGAACTGTTTGCTTTATGCTCAGCTGGAAAGAGAAGGCTCTTCTCCTTCCCAAACTGCTTCTCCGATCTCTGGAGTCTCACTCCCCCCCAACTTTACTGAGCTCTAACTGGGATGGAACACTGTGCTAGTCTAAGGTACACGCTCATAATCTGGCATATGCATGTTTTAAAATGGCTGCCGCAAGAAGGTTAACATATCCTTTACCTCACATACTTGACATTGTGTTGTTGCTCACATGATGTCAGTCTGATCGCTGATGGTGCCTGGAGTCCCACTGGGATGAAGGACTCTGGTGGCTAATCCTATGGCTCTTCTTGCCCACTGGAGAGGATGGGAAGACCAGGCTTTAGAAATGGAGTTAGAGTAACTGTAGGGGCCTAGCAACCAAGGCAGGAATGACTGGTCTCTCTGTGAAAGGAAAGACGATCACCCACTTAGCTCTTATTCATCTCAACTGGAATGAATTCATCACAACATGGCTGTAATGGGCACCCTTTCTGGGGGTTAAAAGCCGACTCTCAAGTCAGGCTCACCAGAGGAAGGTAAAAGCTGCCTGGAGGAGGAGTGCAGGACTCCATGAATCTAACAGAACTCTGTACTAGAGGCTTTATTTTCTCTTTTATTCCAACTCCCCCTCCCCTCCCCTCCAGTAAAGAACAGTAATGGCATTGAAATCCACAGATAATCCTTAAATCTCGGTGGCAGCTCCAGTTATAAACTCCTCCTTCATGCTGCCGGCTCTAACAGCTGTTAACAAGTCATAACAAGGACCTCTCGTGCCCTGCCTCGAACAGCCATCTCCTCGCCCTTGCCCTCCCCAGACCAGAACTGGCCTTCGAATGTAGGTCCTCCCAGGAGGCTGAGCCGAGCCCTCCAGCCTCCAGAGACTATTCTGCGTTCACCTCTCAGGCTCACAGAGCCTGGCGCTGCTTGTAGGGCCACGGGGAGCTACTGCTCCCAGGGGTGCGGGACGAATGGACAATCCGGAGGCCCGGGGAGACCAGCCCAGCTAGAAGCGGCTTCATTAGGGAAATCCACACGAACAACTGCCATGGCGGCATGGCAGGAGTCTGAGCTGGTGCGAGGGGCAGAGCGGCAGCCTTAAGCAGTGAGCCATTTCCATAAACAGGCCAATTCATCACGAAGTTCAAACTGGGGAAGGTCCAGGCAGGCCAGGAAGTGAAGTACAAGGGGAGCAGGACCGAGATCAGGAGGGAGCCTGGGAACTGTGGTGGGCACAGAAGCCTCTCTCTGAAGTTCTGGCTTTAGGGTACAGCCCGTAAGGTCCAAGAGAGTCAGTCGCACATGATGAGGCACCAGGCACTGGACGGGAAACCCATTTCCCTGGTTACTGGCTCCTCCAGGAGTCTCGGGGGGTGGGATTAACCCTGTGCTGCACCTGGCTTTTCCTCCTCCAGACCGAGAGCTGTTGCTCGAGGGCGTGTCTTGTGACAACACTTCCAACCCTGCTCTGTAGCTGTGTGTCTATTTGTGAAACGAAGATAGAAGGGATTCGCATTTGCCTCCATTTCTTGTACCTCACTCACCTTCCCCTTGGTGAAGACAGTCCTATTTAGAAGGTTAAAGAAAAAAAAAAGTGGGAGGCCGCCTAGGCACCGAGGTGGGAGGCCTCGCAATGCCGGCTGGCTGGCTCCGGTGTATATGCATGATCCCTCCAGCGACGCACCCCTCCTCACCGTGGTAACACACAGACTCCGCGGAAACGAACTTCGAGCAGCCTGTGCTCATTATCTATGTTTCTCTTTTGGTTTCTGGTTGGCGCTAAGAATGTGGGAGTTTACCCACACCATCATCCTCCGCCGACCTCACTTCTAGACACGCAGGACAGAGGTAGCAAGAGGTGTGAGGGAAATGTTTGGAGCCACTCCTCCGGCTGCCTGCCAGCTGCTCAGGGACCCATCGCCTTGCTTTGCTGGAGCAGAGCCTGGCTCCCTCCTCCAGTCCCCACTGCTTTCCCAGAGGTCAGCCACAAGTTCACATCTAGCAACAAGCAGCAATTACAAATTGAGTGCCTGCTGGGAATATCTTTCTAGTGTCAAGTAGCCATTCAAAGCACTTAAGGAAATCACAAAAGGGAGGTGAGAGAATTCTTGGGGAAGAGCTATAGGATAGGGAGGGCAGAAGGGAAGGCATCAGCCCACCTCCTACCTTGGAGGGAAAAACAGGCCGTAAAAAGCAGAACTGTTTCTAAAGAATGAACCTGCCTTTGGGAAAACTGCAGAACACTGTGTCTTTCAACCCTGCTCCTGCTGAGGCCAAAACACTTCGGGGTGCCTGGGAAGCCTTTTGTTAACACACAGTAAAATGACATTTTAAGCAACTATGTATTCTTAAAAAAATTATCTAGTGAGCTCTGCATTATATTAGGTAGTTATATATAATCTCTCATCCCATGTGGACCACATCTCTGTGAAGGCATTATGACTCCCTGTTTTACAGATGTGGAAACTGAAGCTCAGAGAGGTCAGTGCCCTGATCGTGTCTGGAGCCCAGGTTTGTCCCACAGCAAAGCCACTGTTCTTGCCACCAAAGACAGCACTGGGCTAGGCTGGGCCCCTGGCTGGGTGTGCATGGTGCTGAGCCGCCCATTGGCAGCTCTTAACCCCCTGGTACATCAGGCACTAGCGTGGCTAATGTGGACAGCACCATGGCCTGTCCTGTACACTTGATGAAAGGAAGAGGGAACTCAGCTACGTTAAGTGGGCTAGTGGAGTCTCTTCGAGGGATTCCTTCCAAGAAACCCTATGTCAGAGAGCAGTTGTGAACACTAAATAAGATACCTTATTTAAGTCCTTAATGCTATACCTGGCACAAGTCAACATAAATGATAGCTATTGGAGTAATTTCTGCTTGATTTCAGATAAACGGTTTCAGAAAATACACAGATATGGCATCAACTTGTTCTCATTCAGTTGGTGCCATTTCTTGTTGAGGAAAAACATAAAGACGTTGCATCTGTTTCATGGCTAAGGACACCAATAACTAAAGAATGGTCGTGGAAGCACAGACAACTTGATTCAGGAAAGAGCGAGCCATATTCTCCCTGGGCCTGTCCTCTCCCTTGCTGTTCAGCCATCTCAGAGGAGACTATAAGCACGCCTATTTGGAGACAAGAAACTTATATATACATATGGTGGGAACCTTGAACGTTTTAGGAGGCAAAAGACCTGTTCGGATGAATTAATGCAAATGGCTTTGCTTCTGGTTCTACAGTCCCCTGAAGGCACACTGGCTGGAGGAGCTCTCTTCAGCTGGGAGCTCCTTGGGAGAGCAGTGCAGACAGCTCCCAGGCTGGCCAGCCAGCTGAACCGTGCAGGTAGCAGTGGCTGGAAGGGGCACCGGGCGGATACTGTATTCTCACCCCGGTTCCTCACTCTAACCCTAATGGTGGCGTGGAGACCCAGACGTTCTTGGGTCTTGGTGTCCTCCATTTCTGACTCAAAATGGCTCTTGTGGTAAACTGCATCTTCTGTGATCTGTCCATGGAAACTTGATGCCACCGCTGCAGGACGCGGCTTCCAGCTGTACTCTCGTTTCTGCACACCTTCCAGAGACTCACCCTGCCTCAGGCGAAGTAGAATGTGCTTCACATCGCTGCCCTTGGGCAAATGGTGAACAGTGGCACAGGCTGCCCAGGTGTGCAGAGCTTGGAAAGTGTTTGCCTCTTGCTGCTTCCTTTCAGAGGCTGCAGCAGGCATTACTGGCATTTGAGTTTGCAATAATGGAGAATACAGGACTCGGAAATTCAATCTGGAGCTAGATACCTTAGTGTTTTAACAGTATATTTGGTCCTTCAGAATCTCCTGCAAAATAGTAGACTTTTTTAGTATAGGACAAGTGTTAGCAGATTTTTGGCATCAAGGAAGCAAAGAACAATAAGTTCTTTAAGGTTATTGCATTGGTCTTATCTGGGCTTAGATTTCTAGGTAGATTTGGAAAAACTGGTTCTTTCAAGTCTGTCTTTTGGGTATTGACAGAGGAGCCAGGTGATGCCCTGAGCAAAAATTAAGGCTGCAGAGACTTGGAGGGGAAAGCACTCCCTGTGAAACAGAAAAGGACAAATGCTGAAATTCTAGTCTAGATTCTGATAGATTTTTCAGCAATAAGAAGCTGGTGAGATTTAAGATCACTTAGATATAAAAAAAAATTTTGTTCTCCCCCAAGCCAAATTTTAGAAATTTTTTGCTAGAAGAAAAACATTCCCAGATGCCCTCATCTCGGTGCTCAGTGCATATCTGTGTGTGTACTAAGTCAGTAGTCCTAAACCGAGTGGACCATTTTTATTAAGGGGCAACTCCTGGATATTTAAAAGATTTAGCTGGAATATATGACATAAAAATGTAGGATTTTATAGATATTTTGACTCCTATTCTATAAACCACCAGGTTACCTCCTTTTTAGTTCCCAGAACCTATGAATGAAGATTCCTAAGAATGGGTCTCACTGACTACCTTCCAGATCCCCCTTTACCACTGCAATCCTGGGCCTTGGAAATGATGTGTCTGGAATAGACACCCCAAGTATCCCTGACAGCCAGGTTCAGGGTCTAGAGACTTATGGCCCACATATTGTTTCAAACATAGGGAAAACCATTTCTTGGATAGCTGTGTACCTCAGCCTCTTTCCACAAAGGAGGCACATTCTACCACAAGCTGGCATTTCAAATTCTCTGCCTACAATCATCCCTCTACCTCACAGAGTCTCAACATAAAGATCAGTTCATGCAACTAGCCCCAAACCGAGCACCTTCTGTTCCCGTCTCACTATTCACCCTCAATGTCAAAAAGCCATGGAAGTGTGTGGCTGACTGATGGGGTGATCTGTTGGCACCAAGCACAACAGCAACCTTGTAGGCTGTGCACATGAAGGCAAGAAGATCTTGGGGTACTCCAGAACCTGGATCCCTCAATCAGCTAAGCTTTCCATCCTCCCTTTCTAAAATACTTGGACTATAATTTGTGCCCCTTCAGCAGGCCCAGACACACATTCATACAGAAACCTGCTTGCACAGGTTTGCTGACATGCATGGCAAATTACCTCCAGTGTGTCCTTCCAGGAAAGGGCCAGACTCATTTCAGGCACACAATTCATTCTGACCAAAACATTCTATCTGCTGCATGAATGCAAAAACATATGCATACACACAGGGTGTCCCTCATTTCCTCTGGAGTAATGGGAGCCTGGGCAATACTTTAAGTATTCATTTTGCAACATAAATTAGAATGGAGCATCGAAAACACCAGTGACATCTGCACGGATACAAAATGTACTCATTATGGTTGGTGCTATTACAATGAAAGGAAATGCATTCATAATGGCAAGACATTTGAAATAATGTGTTGCTGGATTCTCTGTTCATAAAAGCAATAATGAAGAAATAGGAGTGGGTCAAATAAATTAACCAGAGTAACAGGGGCATGGGGTGGCTTCAAGGGCTCTGGAGCCATGACAATGAGATGGCACACTTACTCCATCTACAGGGAGGAAGTTATGAGAGTGTAAAGGTAGAAGAGGCAAGAAGAGCGCCGGGCTGGCATTTTGGAGAACTGAGGTTGGAGTCCCGGCTCTGAGCTATGCCAGCTTTGCGATCCTGTGCGAGTTATGGCAACATCTCCTCCCACCTCAGACTGCTCACCTATCAAACAAGGACAGCCTCCCTCCCAGGACCGCAAGGGAGGAAGGAAGAGAACAACGTGAAGTGCTTAGCACAGTCTGGGTTGTACTAAACACACAATCAACACTAGCTTTAATTTTTTGTGTTGTTATTGCTACATAAAGGTACTGCTCTGTGACGGCACCATCTCAGTTTCTTCTGTAAAGTGAAGCCGGTAACACCTGCTCTTCCTACCAACAAGGTTATCATGAGGAGCAAGTAAAATGAAACAGTGTGGCCGATACCACCGTTGGGTTGATTTAGTGACTGCTCACTTGCGTTCCCTTGCTGGTTTCTACTCTGGAGGGTGGAAGGGTTAAGTATCTACACACAAAGCCCGTACTGCAGTGCGGGGCAGGGGGCATGTGCCTGGTCCAAGCCCATGACACGAAAGGATAAGTCTGGTTTGGGTGGGGTGCTCCTGGGGGATATGTTTATTTTTCTGATTAATAGATATGGCCTTTTTTCTGACCCCTGTTTCATGCTTGAGCACAGATAGGATACCCAAAGCTGCAGGTCCTTTTCAGTCATAAGGCAACAAGTCCAGGGAGTCTCAGAGACACGTGGCCGTACTGACATCATGAGGCACTGAACCAAAGCCAGCAGTCACCTCCTTCCAAACTTAATATGTGAAACAAATAAACCTCTATTTGCTTAAGCTACTTACACGAGAGTTTTCCTTGAAGCTCAACATAATTCTGATACAATGCATAAGTACTCTGGAGAATTCAAAGCCTTACGTGTTATAAGTGTATGATCACTCCTCTGCCAAGAATTTCATTCCCTTGGACCTATCTGGCTAATTTATATATGTCCTTTAAACTTAGATTTAGTAAGATCTCCTCTAGGAAGCTTTCCAAAACCCTATCCCTAGGATTTGTCCCACTGTGTGAACTTCTCAAAACACTTCATAAACACCTATATGGGTACATTACACTGCTCTGTAATGATCCATTTACTTGTCTCTTTGCTCTCCAGATGGTTAAAATGTCTCAACAGCAAGGATTCTTATTTCAGCAATTTAAAAAATTTCCTAGCATTTCACATTGTACCTGGCACCAAGTGGATAACTCATTAAGGGTTTACTGCAATATGAATAAACCAATGAAAGAGTGACCTGAAAGGCACGGAGCAGATGATAGCCTGTCTAGCCTTATTATCCATTCATGTTTTTGAAACACAGCAAATAGCTTTCTAATTCCTATTACTATGTGCAGGGTGTCTAGGTTAGGGAAGCATTGGTCTAGGCAGTGATTTTTAATGTTTTAAAAGTTATTCTGCTTGAACCTTGTTTGAGTTCATGGCACTCCCTCTTCTTCTACTCCCCAAACTATTTTAGGCTGTTTATTTAGTCTATACTTTTCTACAAATAATAATAATAATAACAATAATAATAATAATGATAATAATAATTTTTTTCCTTCTTTGTTGTTTTACCTTCCTAGGTGTCTGAGATCTGTCTGTGTGACCAGGGTTTCTGGAGGCTTCCTGCTGATCCTGCCATATCTGGGTCCTTACCAGTTTTGAATGCAGTGTGCCACTGCCCAGGCAGAGCCTAAGGTATGTGGTTCTCTGCCAAGAAACAGATGTAAACTCCTGTGTCCACGCTTTTCCTATAAAGCCAACTTAGGTCCATGACTTGTATAGGTCACAGCCTACTTAAAGATTACTAGCCCCTTTGCCAAAATACTCAGAAAAATAATCATATAAAGCAAAATAATATCATCATTCAGACTGGTCTTCATCAAAGGCCAGCCTCTAGTCAGCGTCTAGTCTGAACTTCCTGTTCCCTTTGCCTGCAGTGCTCCCGTGCCCACTGCTACTTGACTGGTGCCTTTGTTCAGTCAGGTTTCAGCTCTGAAGTGGCCTCCTCAGCTCTTCTCTGAATACCTTGTCTACAGTAGTTTCTTCTACCCAGTCCTTTTTAATCAAATCACCTTATTCCACTTCCTAAAAATGATATCTGAAATTATTTTGTGTATTTAGTGGTTTACTAGTGCTTTTGTTTGTTTTTGGTCTCTTTCCACTAGAGTTAAATTCTCCTAGAGAAGGGACCTCATCTCCTCTGTCTTGTTTGCCCTGTATCCTCAGCAACAGGAGCTGTGTGCGGCATAATGTGGATGCTTACTAAACATGTGCTCAGTAGAGGTAAGAAGAAAATGAGCAGTTTAGTCAATCTACTTTGCTGGCCTTTACTTGAGCTTCCTTTGGGAGTGGGAATGAGGATGGGTTTGGTGGCCACAGGGAACACTCTGAGATGGCGAGGTTGGCTCTGAGAGGCTCTGTGCAATTACGGAAAGAACCATACTCTTGTCCTGCTGCTTATAAAAGCTGCAGGAGAACTGAATTGTGTCCCTTAATCTCTGTGAGCTTCAGTTTTATCATCTGCATAGTAAAGTGTGTCAGAGGATCAGTGTAACAATTAAATGAGACAGTGACAGCACACAGTAAATAAGTCAGTTCCCCTCAGCCTGTCCCTTAAGGCTGTTAACAGAGAGGAAGCAGCCCAGTAGCTCTGGGAAGGTGGTCTAATGCCTTAGCAACCCGGATGGTTGTTCACAGAGATAAGGTCTACCTGCTGCTTCAGGGAGTCTTAACCTACAGGCCAATTCTCAAGTTCTGACACTACTCACAAGTGTACTTTGCAAGATTAGTAGAGATTTATTCCTCTCTTCTCAACTCTGTATCAACTTACATTAACCTGGGGGTTGATGTTATTCCACAGAGGTAAGCTTATGAATCTGTTTTAAAGAACTCTGGGTGCTGATTCTGCCACAACACGTGCTTCCTCTAGGCTCATTAAAACCAGAACATTCAAAGCCATCAAAAATCTGTTGTCTTCCAGGCCTGCCAGAGACACTTTTGGTGAAATCGTCCTTGGCAGTTATTTGCCTATTTAAACACATTTAATTCTTCACACTGAATTTATTCTGCCCACTCATTTGTTAATCCAACAAGCATTAATTGAGTGCCAACTGGATGCCTAGCCCTAGTAATCAGTCAGCATACACTGGCAGTTATTAAATGTTAAACACCATGCCTAACCTCTTATGAACATCAGGTCAATAAAGCCGAATTTCACCCCACAGGCATCAAGATTATCCCCATTTAATACCAGAAAACTAAAGGTGGAGAGTTTAGATAAATTGCTTAAGTGGGCAATAAAAGGTGGGTCACTGCTCTGACCTAAGTCTTTCTGACATCAAACCCCACTCTGTCAATCACAATATTCTAGTAAATAGGCCTTGAACATGCACTTGGTACTTATCAAAGTGACAGCCACTTTCACGCATTAAAGAGAAACAAGGCTGGGCTGTGATCTGTGAGGACTTCCATCTTACTCTTCTTTGCATTCCCGACCCCCAAATTATGCCAACAGTGTTTGCTGAACCGATAATGAGCATGTGGCTCCTGTTTCCAAAGATAGAGTAGAGCCAGACAAGTTGGCATGAAAGACCTTAAAACAGCAACATAAAAAGACCAAGACACAAAACTGTACAGGATACAAAAGATGTGAGTGATTACGATTAGGGAATGGGTTTAACTTTAAAACCAAGCAAAAACTGAGGGGATTGGACTAGCCCAGACATCACAGACACAAATGCTTCTAGGGATCTGGTAGGTAATGTGAACAAATGAAATGAATAAACTGGGCCAGGTGAAGACTGGTAAATTGGAAAGAGCATGTCCTAAGGTTGGCCAATGTCATGGGAAAATATGGATCTAGTATTATCAGAACGTTTGAATTTTCAAAAGAAGTTAAAATTTTCTATTTTTTTTTTTTATGTGGAACTGTCCAATTTTTAAATGCTGGTCAGTAACTCATAGATTTAAAAAATGCTTCCTGAGCCAAACAAAACACTTCCTTAGGCTATATTTGGCTAATGACCCATCAGTTTACAGTCTTTGGATCAGACTACATTTCACAATCTTTTAACCACTAATGACCCCTATATACCCTCTGGGGGCTTCAGAATTGGAAACTCTTTGTCTAACAAACAGCATTTCTGAATGTCTAATTAGTTTTCTTCTATGAATTAAATAATCAATAACTGACAAATTAGGTCAGAAGGAGGGGAAACAGCTAACATAACTCTGCCCTGTCATACTTAAATGGAAGATTTCCCATTACAACTTTTGAAATACTGTGGAAATACAGTCCACAGACTTTTATTTCTATCTTCATAGCTCCTCTTGAAATTTGAGAAACCCCATTAGAAATCACTGGACTAAACTGAGCTCTCAGATCTGGTGGCAAGTGATACACAGTAGAAAACGGAATTTTGAGTTAGGCAGAACTGGACTGAATCCTAGCTCTTGAACTTACTAGTTGAGTGACCTTCAACTGATTATTTAGTTTTTTTTTTTTTATTTGTTTGCAAAATGGAAATAATCTGTGATCCACGTTTCTTCCTCACCATCACCATCTAATTAAAAGAAGCACCCCAGATAACAGCCCACATCACACCACTATAATGTTTAAAACATTACCGTCTCCAAAATGAACAAAACAAAAGGCCCTGTATTACGGCCAGGAGCCATGCTGACATACGCACACTGACGGAGGCCATGCACCTAGTACCTTTCATCCCACCTTTCATCCAAGGAACTCCAAGTACTTGATGACAGCCCTGAGATATAAAGGTGGAGAACCAGAAACTTGAGTGTGTATGGATCTTGCCTAAAGCCATGACCTGCTTTGGGTAAGCAAATGCCAGAGGGTTTATTCCTTAGCACCTCTGTTAAATGCCAAATAAAACAACTGTATCTTTGTTACCATCGCTAACATAATTTATTAATAACTGAGCTCATCTGTATAGTGCTCTATTTGTAAAATTATTCAACGCACATTTATCACGTGCTCTCAGAAAGTACCCAGGGAGGCTGGAAAGGAACAAGTTAACCCCATCCTGTGAATCAAGGAGCGGCGTCTAAGAGGTTGGAACTGTTCATAGTCACCAAATTAGCAAGATAAGGGAGTAGCTCCTGAGATTTCAAATTCCGTTTTTCTCATATACCCTGGCCTGGTCGCAGCAAATGAGAAACAAGAGTGCTATGAGGAGCCACATGTTGGTTGAGCAATCACTATTCTGTTCATCTGTGAAATATTAACTGTATGAGAAATGGAACTTGTCTGTGACAGACACTAGATGTAGGCACTTAGGGGTATTCCTTTGTCCAATTATCAAAAACTGTGTTAAGAAAGACTAAATTGTCATCTTAGATTATGCATAGTTTGCCTCTAGGGTAGCAGAGCAGAATTTCATTCAATATTGCTTCCCTTTCCCAATTTACTCTGCTGCCCTGCCCCTTCTTGGGGAGAAGCCCTACAAACCACATATCTCCTCGTCCACCCCAACATACCCTTTGTTACTGGTGTGGTCTGCGTGAGGTATGACCGTGTAACTCAAAGGCAGCTAATTACTAGATGTGAATTAGCTGGGTTTTCTCTTGAGACTGTAACGAGGCGATACTGAATCCTGCATCAGAAAGCTGCTATACAGCCAGACCCAGAGTGGTGCCAGGGCATGCCAGAATTACAAGGGAAGATGAGGGACAGAAGTAAACACAGCAGGCTGCTCTGTCACGAGGAAAGAGAAGCAGCAAGGACAGAAAGACAAAGAATGGAGCCCAAGAGTCTTAACCAGTTCCCAGCCTGTCTCCACCAGGCACAGAAATACCTCCTTGAATCGGGTTCTGTGAAATGCCCTTTCCATGCCCCACTGTGGGTCTGAACTAGTGTGGGCGGGTTTCTGCTCCTCACCAACAGTCTCTAATAGGAAGATGTAGTTACAACACAGAACAGTTGAAAGACTAGGAGGTTGTTAAAGAGAAACTAACTCTCTTTCTTTTAGATTGCAGAGAGGGAGAGAATAAATGAATGAATGAACAAATGAAATTTCCAAGTTGAACAGGCCCCCAAGTAAGGCCTCAATATAGGCCAAACCTATTTCTATTATGTTCACGCTCTTTTTAGAACCAGAAGAATGAATGCTGGCAAAGCTCACTTCATAGTGAATAAAGCACAATGCCGACCAAGGACTTAACTAGTGACAGAGCATACAGTTTCCCCTTGTGAACGAACCGTAGCTCCAAATCCCCTTGTAATGAACAGAGCTTACTATTGTGATGTCCATTCTCCACCTTCCCCAATCCATTTCCAGCTGCGGAGCTCTGAGCAGGTAGCTGGTTTGAATGGGTTACCATCTGTGACACTTTCCCAACTTGCTAGGAAGAACTAGTATCTTTTTACTCTGCCTCCCATAGCACTTAACCCATTTTCCCACATGGTTCTCATACTCGTAGAGTGTAATTCTCTGCTCACGAGTTCCGTATCTCAACTGGACAAGCGAGTGCCTTGCGAGGAGGTCCGTGGCTGGTCCTTTATTCCACTGTGCCTCGCACCATGTCTGGTACATACGGGGGTAGAGTAACCAAGGCCCACTAGCTGTGCCTCATGGGAGGATTCTTGCAGACAATGATCGGGATTTAAACTTTTTCCACCAAATCAACTGAGGTCACAACTACGCATACAAACTGGTTTAACCATTTCAAGTGAGTGAGCCTGTAACTTTAAACAAAGCCTACAGTTAAAACCAAAGTGCCAATATCACATCAGGATTTAAATATCTGCCAGTTAAAAAGTATACTTCAAAACAGTTCCTGGTGGTGGAGATAGGAAAGCGGTTAAAAACCTCAAACTCATTTTTGTACAACTCTCATCTTTGGTGAGCTTAGACTGCACAATAAAGTCAATACTGAAAAGTCAAAGGAGCCATTTGACTGAAATGACCACATGAAAAAAGCACCACACCCAGCATTCTGGGTGAAGTGGTTAAATGCCAGACCCAGAGCTAGACTACGTTTCCTAGAAACACAGCTTCCAGGTCAAGCAGACACTGGCTGATGGGAACTCAGCTTTGTAAATAAACTACTTCCTATGATGCACAGTGAAGAACAGTCTCCTCTTTCACGGCTGCACTTGGCCCCTGGAAAAGCCGAGGACAGGGGCAAAAAGTCATGAACAACTGCAATGCGATGCCAGAAGTGTTCTGTTGAAGGTCACGGTGTCACTTATCACTGTATTCTCATTTCAAACAAGCAGAGCAAAGACTTAAGGAGCTAAATGGCCATCAAGGTGCTACTTCTGTTAAAGGAGACTCAAGTAAATGCCGTGCTGACCAAAAGGACGGCGCCTGAGGCTACACGGGGTGCCTCCTGCCACTCCAGCCACTCTGTCAATGTTTTCCGAATCCCAGGGAAGGAGTGACTTAACTTACTCATCTTGTCACTGCTGGAGAAGTTGGAACAAAGACCTATCTGGGTCCATCCGAGGCAATTCCTTCCTAATCTGCTTACTGCAAAGGAGAGCAGAAGAGCAAGGACTGGCCATCCTGCCTGAACCAAGTGACCCAAGAAAGCAAAAAGAAGAGAGAAAGATATGCCCATGTTGTCTTTGCAATGCAGTGATTGTTAACATATTATCCCTGCACAGCAGAGAAAAACCAAATGACTGCCAGAATCTCCCAATCAGACAAGTTTCCCTCTTTCCAAGGGAGGGGGCAAGTAAAGGCTGAGAGAGGCAGAAGCATGCCTTTGAGAGGAAGAGTTGTCAGAAGTTTCTTATTCTGAGGATATATGGGGGTAGGAGAAAATAAGTCTTCTTCTTGAGGAGACTCCCAGGCTGACACTGTGAAGAGGTTATCATACATAACGTGAGATATGCTGGAAGAAGCATATAAAGATGCCAGCATACCACAGATGCTGGAGAAACACTGTGCACAAGGCTCCCTAAGTCCCATGACCTCAAGGCCCTGCGTGTCCACGGATCCCACTTTGGAGATGAAAAAGAAACTATCTCCTGTTTTGGATTCATAACAAAGCCTGGGAGAAGGGAAGGCTATGAGCAGAGGCACAGAGGAAAGACACATAATCCAGTGGGCTGAGATGAATGTAAAACGGAGTTATCACATCTTCCTCTCCAAACCAACCTTTGGTCCCAACAGCACAGCTCCCCACAGACTGTGGTCTCCTGAGACAAAGACCCTGGAGTCTTAGAGCCACAGAGGAATAGAGCTGAAAGGAACCTAAGGGGCCACATCAGACTCAGGCCTCTCGTTTTATAAATGTTCAAATTGAAGCCCAGCGAGGCTCAGTGACTTGTCCACGTGCACATACGGAAGCAGTGGCCGCACTGGGTGTGGAAGCCAGGACTCCCGATTTAGCTCCAGCTTTCTCCTTTATTCCTCCAATACACCCATTTGCTCCCTCCTCTCCATCTCCCTGGCCTAGCCCATGCAGTCCCCAACTGTTCTCTTCTCCCCAGTGCCCCTGTTCTTACCCAGGCCTAGAACTTCAAGATCTTTCACCTGAATCACTGCAATGCTGTTTGAGCCAAGATTCTCCTCTCCATCTGAAATCACTTCACACATTGCCCCAGTAGCCATCCCCTGCTCTACTGGGAGGGGGTGCACGGTTTCGCCATTGCTTGTTTCCCTTTGCTGGCACTTCCACACAGGAGTTGCTCCTTAGTCTTGGTCTCAGAAGAGAGGAGAAGGGAGCAGAGCTGAAGCTAATCCATGGTGGGCATGCAGTAAGTAAGAAAAGGAAATGCCTGTCGTGTGTGCAAGTGCATACCCCATGCACTCACAACACTGCCTTGCACAAAGAAGGCTCTCCACAAATCATTTTTGTTATAAAGGAAATACATCATCTCATGAATCTTCACAGTAACCTTACTTTAGACACCACCAGCATCTCCATCTTGCAGATGAGAAAACCAAGGCCTAGAGATTTTAAGTAGTAGGACTAAAGTTCTAGAGCCACTGGATGATAAAGCTGGAATTCAGGCCCAGAACCTCTGATCTCGAAGCTCACGTTCTTTAACCCGAGCATCACACTGATTCCGAGAACTCTTAAAATTATGAGACTCTAAAACATACATTTGGCTTTCTCAGGATGCATTATCTCACTATTGTCTTATGTCTTCGTATATTATAATCTTGACTATTGCCCACCATTTCCTCTTGGTTGTAAGCAACTGGCATCCTATCACAAGCCTAGTCACCTGGGTAAGGCTCAGGAAAAGACTTATTTATTGACTGATGACAGCTGATTCAGGGCAAGAGCTCACCTTCTTATCTCCAGTCCCCTGGGAGCCAGAAGTCTGGCTTGCGCACCCCACACCTTGACTCCGAGCTCCAGTCGCAACATCTTATTTTAAACGACTTGCAGGTCTGATGGAGATATACCCTTTGGCGGAGGGGATCACTTCCTTCTTCCCAGATGTCAGTCCTATCACTCAAAGGCAGGAAGGAAGAGAAATGCCTTCAAGAAAGAGTGTTTTAAGAGACGAAAGAGGACACAGCCAGGCCTCAGCTGGAAAAGCAGGAGTCAGAACAAAAAGTCTGTTCATCTTGGGAAATATCTTGTGATGATACATGTGACTTTGCCTTGGCTTTTCCAGACAGCAGCTTGCCCTGAGGCTGGCTCAGAGGGGCTGCTGTTCTCTAGTCTCCTCAGGCACGTGCACACAGGTCTGAAGCGAATGGGCAGTCACAGTCAGAGGGCACCTCTGCAGCCTGTTACTGGCCAAGGAAAGAAAAGAGCACTGCCCAAATCTGTCCAGCAGCTCTCCTACCACAGTCCTGAGAGCATAATTTACTCCCTTCCAAAGCTCTCCCTGCTGCAACCCTGCCCTTCTCAGAAGGCCCAAGCACAGCAGACAGGGCAAATGTGCAGCTTTAAGTGAAAACAGCCAAGAAACTAGCCTCTAACAATTAAGTTAAAACCCCACATTAGAGCAGATGTTCATGGGAGAAATTTCATTTACTAAATTTTATTTATTAAATATTTAAAATTTTTGTTTATTTATTAATGTATTTCTTTTAGTACAAGCCTACAATGGAGAGTTGAGAAGGCAGTAGAAAGAGCTGGCTATCCAGACGGCTCTGGTTCAAACCCTAGCTCTCTGCCACTTACTGGCTGTGTGACCTTGGGCACATTATTAAATCTTCCCGTATTTATTTTCCTCATCTGGAAAACGGGGATGGTAAGAGTCTCTACCCTTAAGGGGCTATTGTAAGACTTAAATGAAATCATGACACATGACACCCTTAGGACAGTGCCTGGCACACAGTAAGCTTTTGACCAGTGTCAGCTATTATGGTCATGAGCATTATTATCTAAGGAATGGTCAAGGACTCCTGAGTCCTGGTCAGCAGGCATTTCCCAAGTCTGGAACCATGGCAAAATACTGCTCGTGTATGTCATTAGCAAGCAGTGTAACAGTCCTGTTATGTGTGTTTGAGAGAAAGAAAAATCAAGCACAGACATTGCCCTTCCGGAGCTCATAGGATGTTGGCCTGACAGAGCACGCGCCTCATTACAAAACAGGGAAGAAAGTGCTAAGTCCACAGATGAACCATAAAAACCAGAGAGAGGCTCAAAGAAGGATTCATGGAAGAAGAGAGAACAGAGCTGGACCCTGAAGTAAAGGCAGGAGTGGTACAGGTTAGAAAGCAGACAGACAGCTGAATCTCCGAAACAGCAGCGCGCTGGAGGGAAGCCTGAGAAGCCGCTGCAGATGGGGCGGCAGGGACACTGGGCCAGAGCGCGGCCCTGGAGCCAGAATGGTGGTATGTCTGCGGGGCCCGAAGGGAGGCTGACTCTTCCATGTGCTCTTTACTTCAATTTGATTCAGTACAGAAAGAACGAAAGGACCTACAGCGGAAGCAGGAAAGCATGATTTTCTCAGCTTCACACTTCAGAGAGACGGCCTCTGCCACGAAACAACTCTTGGGGTTACCGTCGGTCTCTGCCATCACGCTGGCTCCAGACCCTGCTCCAGAAGGAGGTAATGGTACCCCCACCACCTATACCGCTTCCCCTCAACCTGAAGGTGCTAGTAGCAACAGGTTAGGCTCTTAGGATAGTCCAGTCCTTCCTCTTCACCAATAAACCATCCCCCGTCCTTCTTTTGTGTGAACAACTATTTTACGTGGAAAGGGCCTTCATTGCTGCAGGATTCATGCTACAACTTTCAACACAACTTACAGCAACTGGAGATTTCACCGCCTTACTGGTCAGCTTCTGAGAAGAAATGGTTCAGAATGACGAGTGCTTCTGTGGGCTGGAAGGGAGCAAGACAGCCCCTTCGATGAAGTATGTGAGAAGGATGTTGGAACTACTAAGACCACATAAAGACTGACTGGCCAAGGGCGGAAAGACAGCAGAACGAGTCTCTGAAAGGAGTCCTAACTGCCGGTGGTGTCGACAAACAGTGTTTAAGACAGGAGGGTCAGTTCCTTTCAGTCAATTTGTTAACTACAGAGGAGGAGGCTTGCCCATTCCAAAGAGCATTAAGGTTAGATCTGGTTGGAGAAATGACAGGGTTACTCATTCATTTAAACACGGGCGTGTTTAGAGAAACAAAACAAGACTGAACATAATCAAGAGAAGACTTTCCCATCATTAGGGTAGCCTTGTGTAAGTGAGCCGCCCTAAATACTCTAGCAGTTGGTTCTAAGCAAAAAGTAAGATGCATAAACATTATTTTGATCATTTGGGAACCTTCTAGCTTGGGCAAAGTGTTCTTTAGGCCAGGGTTTGAGGATGATTGACAGGGCCTAGGCTTAAGGATGTTAACATTGCCAGAAGAGTCTCTGGCAAGCCTTATGGGTACAGAGCTCCAGAGCAGCACTGAAGAAAAAGATTCATGGAAGTCCCCTACCAGTGCTGCCCTTGAGCAGCTCAGGCTCTCAAAGTCACGCACACAAGCTTTCTCTTCCATGTCTTTTCAAAGAGTGCACATACATCTGCTCCTTTCTTCTCCACCAGCTCCTCCCACTCTGAATCCTATGACCTTCTTATCCTCACTCTGCGCAGTTTTGGGGATAAGAAAAGCAGGCCCACAAATAACAGCTGAAGGTAAACAACCTGAAAAGGTGACACACTCAGAAGGCTCTCAAGTGACTCTATCCCAAACCAGGGTTCCCTCCACAACTCAGAAAATGGATTTTGCAGAGCTATTTGTTCATTCAAGAAATGCACTCTGTGTCTAGGATGTTCCAGGCACTGAGAATATAGTGGTGAAAAAAGCAAAGCTTTTACCCTCATGACACTTATTTTCTAGTGAGGAAGAAAGAAAATACTATGTTAAATACATAATATATTTTCATGTAGTAAAAATCAAAGCGTATGCAGAAAATCAAAACAGGGTAAGGAACAGAGATCTAAAGAGGTAGTGTTTTGGCAAAGGCCTATGTAAGGTGAGAGAGCAGGCGATGTATGACGATCTGGGGATGAACATGTGGGCAGAAGGGAACACAAGCATGGAGGCCCTGAGTCAGAAGGAACAGCGTGCCTGTTTAAAGAAGAGTAAGAATGCAGGGCAGCTAAAGTGACCAATGGGGTGAGCGGCAGGTATGTGGGGAGGGATAGGCAAGTGGGAGCCATATCTTGTACTTTTACAAGCTCCCTTTCCCTCAGGTTACTCTGAAGCAAATTCCAGACATGACTTCACTCATACTGGAGCAATATGAATGTATAAGTTATATGATCTTTGTATCCTAAAAGATCACTCTAGGATCTATGTGAAGAATGCAATGTGGGGAAGACGGAGAGTGGAAAAGGGTAGTGATGGGGAAAAGCAGGAAGATTGTAGGGGAGTAAGTATATGACTGGACTAGGATGGTGGGGCAGTGGTGGTGAAAAATCCTTGGATTTGATGTATATTTGGGGGCAGATCTGACAGGATTTTCTGATTAATTGGACATGGAATGTGAAGAAAAAGATATTGAATACTGATACTGAGACATGAAGAAACCATTTACTGAGAAGGTGAAGTCAATTGCAGAAGCATGCTAGAGAGGGGAGGAGATAACAAGAGTTATGTTCTGAACCAAAGTAGCTGTGAGAACAAACGTAGAGAACGTAAACAAGAAGGCCTTACTTCAAATGGGGCTAACTCTCACCACTTCCAGCTCTAGCTGGGAGACCATAGACAAGTCATTTACTCTCATCCAATCTGCTAATTATATAATAGTAGGATACCAAAACCGTCTCTCAGTCTTATTAGAATAAGGAAATGAGATTTCTATGTGCACCTGATAAGTTGTAAGGTGCTAAATCAAGATCAATCTTCTTGTTTCCTTCATTACTGCTGGTAAATGTTCATTCATTCATCTTAAAACACTTTTTTTTTTTTTTACTTATTTAAATGAATAAATGAACCTCAAGTTGGAATACAATTATGTTTTTAACAAATACCATTATAAAAAGACTTCATATTATTCAATCCTGTTTCACTTGTTTGGTGCTTTATACTTCTGAAGGGCACAGAGCATCATTTCCATTTCTTATTTGCATTTCTTACATACTACCATTCACATATATTATCTCACTTGGTCCTTAATACAGACAGAGTGGGCGCCACTGCCCCCAGATGACTGATGAGGAAACTGAGAGACAGAGAGTTCTACTGAAGGCTTGACATCTTGGTTTCAATGCTTTCCTCTCTTGGCCTTTCTTTTTCTTTAAGGATTTATTTACTTATTTTGAGAGACAGTGAGAGAGAACATGAGCGGGGTAGAGGGAGAGAGAATCCCAAGCAGACTCTGTGCTGAGCATGGAGCCCGATACAGGGTTCAATCTCACAACCCTAAGATCATGACCTGAGTCAGACGCTTAAACAACTGAGCTACCCAGGCGCCCCTCTCAGCCTTTAAATAAAAATACTGTGATCCTGGTGTATAATCCATTTGGCATTATTGCTTGGTCATATCAAGGAAATTTCTGAAATAGAATGCTGAGCACTTCCATAATCATTAGTGAAAAAAACGTCAACTTGGATGCAGCACTTAACAGTTGGCAAAATACTCTTATATATATTAGTTCCTCCAAACCTGTGATAAGCACATGATTGCTACTGGATGTAAGAGGCACTATCATGTGACAAAAGGATAGACCTACTTTATACACTATGTCAGTGTACAAATAAACCAAAAATGACCTTGCTCTGCATTGTTTTATATTTAGTAATACTCCTTGTCATTGTCTGATTCATTCCTTCCTTCCTTCATTCAATCAATATTTAAGGGTCTGCTCCATACTAGGCAATGTGCTGGGTGCTTGGTGTACGTTGGTACCACAACATTCTGTTAAAAAGTGAAAGGAGTTACATTAAGATGAAAAGAACAAAAAACTTATTTATGATGGATATCTTACTTTTAATGAAATTATGGACATCCAAGTTGTTTTTTTTTCCCCATGTCAATTAAAAAATATATCCCAGTGGCCCATTCTCGGTTTTTCTCAGGAATGTTTATCAGCTTCAATTGTTTGTACCTCTGATAACTCCACTTCCAACTGTACTGGAAATAAATTATATCAATAATAATAGTTCAAAAGTCCCAGTTATTTGAAGTACAATGAGGGGGAGATTTCAGCCTGAAAGACGTGGACTCCTAATATATTGCCTTACATCTCTTAGACCCTCTTTCTGGGTGGCAAATTTTTAGCAGCAGGTCTCAACATATAGTGGAGAATGAGTACATTCCCCCAGTTGAGGAACACTGCTACTAGAGTATACTTATGTGACAGGAGTTTAAAGAGTCTTATAAGCAATAAGTTTGGGAATGCTGGGCTAAACAAAGAGGACTCATTATCAGAAGCCTTCTCAAACTCTCCATTATACCACCATACTTGTGGAAGTCCAAGAGGCGGGTCAGCCAACAGCATGTGCCACACTTACTGGACAATGGAACCCTAGTTTAGAAGGGAAACTCAACAATTCAAATAATTAGTGTTCAGTCTAATATAGTGTGGGAAGCCTCACAATGGGGGATTTCCATTTATAGCCACATGGGACATGCATTTTTTTAAAGTAGGTTGCTGATTCTTCAAGCTTGCAGAGAGCTGAGTAGACAGAACAGATATATGACCCTGAAATGTGGAGGAGAAACCAATCGCTATGCATAAACTAGGACTGTTTTGGGTTTTGACTTCCACTATAGCTCCAATAGCTAGCACTGCCTGGTTATTCGGTAAAATCTGTTAAATAAATGGATAAAAGGATGAAACTTTCCAGAAAGGAAAGAAGGTTATGTTGATTTCAGTAAGACTGGCCACACTGTTTTTCTGTCTTCAATGATTTCAATTTCCATATCCAGACTTCTAGACAGTGCTTAATTTATTTTCTTAGAACAAAAGACTGAGAATTATTCCAACAGCCTTTTGCATCATGACCCTGTATTAATCTAATAAGAGAAAGGTTACACTGCTCTTTGTTGATGAACAGCACATTAATGAGATCTCCTTGAAATAATCCCACCTCTATTATGCAGACAAAATTACATTTTCCGGCATAATTATTGTGTCAATCGAACTCCCAAATTTTGATATTAATTGTTTCACTTGCAAAGGCAACATCAACTTACTAGAGTTTGTTAAACCTCTGGAAAATTGAGGGGAAACTCATAGTTTTAAGTAGTGATTATCAACCTATACTTCTCTTTTATTCTACCTTACGCATGTTTTCCTTCCAGCCAGAAGGACCAGGCAAGTTTTATTTCCTATAATTGGTTTTAAGAGGGAAACCAATAGGTTTCTTTAAAATGTGTTTTTAAATTATACACCAAGTTACATTTCTCAGTCTTTACTTGAGACTCTAGGATATAACCTCTTTGAGGACATGAACCTTGAATGTTTTGTTGAAAACTATTCCTGGTACACCTGGGTGGCTCAGTTGGTTAAGCATCTACCTTTGAGTTCAGGTCATGATCCCAGGGTCCTGGGATCGAGCCCCAGGTTGGGCTCTCTGCTCAGTGGGAAGCCTGCTTCTCCCTCTCCCTCTGCCTGCCACTCCCTCTACTTGTGCTCTCTGTCAGATGAATAAATAGAATCTTAAGAAGAAGACGACGACGAAGGCGAAGGAGGAGAAAAAGAAGAAAACTGTGTTCCTAGCATCAAAGACAAAACCTGGAAGGAAGAAGGTGGTCTGTAGATACTGCTGGATAAATGCTGTTTCTCTTCTCACAGAGACTCTTCACTTTTGTTGTAGTTGTTATTTAATCTCTACACCCAACGTCGGGTTCAAACTCACAACCCTGAGACCAAGAGTCATATGCTCCACTGACTGAGCCAGCCAGTTACTCTCTCTCTCCCTGACCCTCTCTTTCCCTCTCCACCCACCCTCATCTTTCTCTCTCTCTCTCACACACACAAGAATAAGGGAAGTCTTATGTCTATGACATAAAGTCTTATGTCTATGACATTGTTTCCCTAATAAAAAATACATAAAGGGGTGCCTGGGTGGCTCAGTTGTAAAGCATCTGCCTTTGACTCAGGTCAAGATCCCAGGGTCCTGGGGGATCAAGACCCATGTTGGGCTCCTTGCTCAGCAGGAAGCCTGTTTTCCCCTTGCTTAGGTTCCCACTCCCCCTACTTGTGTTCCCTCTCTCTCTTTCTGTCAAATAAGTAAATAAAATCTTAAAAAAAAAAAAAGGAAAGAAAAATATACAAACATGGAAATCTGCTTAAACTACATCATTAGGGGCACCTGTCTGGCTCAGTCAGAAAAACATGCAACTCTTGATCTTGGGGTTATGAGTTTGAGTCCCACGTTGGATGTAGAGATGACTCAAAAAAATAAACTTAAAAAATATTTTTCATTAAAGGAGTTCTAAGCCTGCCTACTTGCATGCAATGTCCCCAAGTCACCTCCTCTTCCAAGCCTTAACCCACCCTGAGCCACAGAACAAGTTAGAAAGGAACCATAATTCATACTTAGTCATCTGATCAGCACTAGAGACATAGAGTTAATCTATGAGCAAAGAGTGTGTTAGATCTCAGACACATGACAGGATATTCTCCAATATATCTCATTCAATAATTTTTACATTGCAGCTTACCTTACCTCCACTAGAAAAAATACTATTTTCCTTCTCACTGTAAATTGTTTATATCTACTTAAGTCTGATTTTATTCTAGATTGGGATCATGACTTCTCTATAGAGTAACATAGGTTTTATTTTATAAACAGAAATCAATAGGACAATAGGATTCAGTACAGTGACTTATTAGCTCTCTGACCTTGAGCAAGGTACTGAATATATCAAAGTCAGATATGAGAATAATAAATGCCTTTGTATTAGGCTGCTGAAAGGATTAAATGAGATGGATAATCCATATGGAATGCTTAGCTTACTTTCTTTTTTTAAAAGATTTATTTATTTATTTGTCAGGGGGGGAGAGAGAGAGAGAGCACAAGCAAGGGGAACAGCAGGCAGAGAGAGAAGCAGGCTCCTGGCTGAGCAGGGAGCCCGACATGGGACTTGATCCCAGGACCCTGGGATCATGACCTGACCTGAAGGGAGACGCTTAACTGACTGAGCCACCCAGGCGTCCCTAGCTTACTTCCAGTATTACAATGTCTGAGGGCTTACAGACTATCAGCCACAATGATCAAATGCCTCAACAAGCACGCCATCTCTACAAGTAGTCCTTCTCACTCTCTAATAAAGCCAGTCTTCCCTCAGTCCATCCACAGAAGCAGAAGCTCCAAACAGGCTTGCTTACTCCCCAGCATGAACTCTTCCTGCAGAGCTCAGACAGAATTTCTGGACTGCTCCTGGCTGGGTGACACCGTTTAGGGCAGTCATTCCTCTGACCCTCCTGCACTTCAGTGTAACATTCTTCTTTCCTCATCTGGTTCCTTTAAGAGTCTTCGTTGGCTGGGGACTTGACCCTTCCTTTCAGTTTATCAAAAATTCCCAACCAGAGGGGATGAGTGCTGAAGTCTAGGGGCCACGCTGGGCTGGAGCATCTGTGCCTGGCCTTTTCAACTATGCAGCTTGCCGGTAATTGCTAAGTTTTCCCTCCTGAAACAATTATCCCCCCATTTCTCTCCCTGCCCCCACCCCACCCCCCAGTTAATTATCAGTTCTGGAATTAAACATGCTCGCCTCTCCTGCCGTTGCCATAACAACAGTTGGCCTGCACCTGCCACTGGGTGAACAGTGGCTCTTTTAGAAGAGGCGATGGCAGCTACTGGCTCCACAAAAGCCAGGGAGTAAACTCATGTTTACCTGTCTGGGGAGAGAAGTTCTGGTTCGTTCCACCTCTGGCATTTTCCTGGCAAGCTCCATCTCAACTTCTGTCTCAGGAAAACTGCTTTTTGCCATTCAACAAAGAAAATGAAAAGAATTCCTGATAAAAATGCCATATCCCTGTCGGCTTGTCACTTACTCCTAGACAAGATGTTGGAAGATACGAATCTTGTATCTCCTGAGAAAGGCAGTATGGTGCAGTGGTTGAAAGCACAGAGTTTTAAGCCTGAGAGATCTGGGTTCTAATCCTAGTGGACTCACTTTCTGACTGTATGACCATGGCTTAATCATATAACCTCTTGTAATGTGAATTTCCTTATCTGTAAAAAGAAGAATAGAATAACTATAGCTCACGGAGTGGTTTTGAAGCTCTGAGGACTCCTTGTAGGTCTAGTTCCTATAAGCAGGCAGCAGCACTGCATCTGAGCTGCCGTAAAGTCAGGGCAAAGCCAGCAGCATGGTCAGCCGTCAGCGGTCCTGGTCTGAGGGGCAGCCCCTTAGGTCTGGGGTGTGACAGCACATGGTCCCATCGCCTCTAGACCAAGAAGTGCCGAGCAGCCAGGGACAGCTGAGAGATGTTTCTCTCCTGACCTTCACCACAACTCTTCGCAGCTCCTCCTTCTCTGGGCTGTGTTCCTCGTGCTCAATCTCACTTTCCTTTAAATAGAATTGATGGAACCAGAGGGGAAGGAGACATGTACTCACCAAGGAAACAAAATGCTTTTCCGTTTTACAACCACACTGCAACCTACGGGGAGCAATTGGTAGTGGGGCTGGGGGAGTGGAGGATGAGGCATTTATATAAGAAAGTGCTTTTCTTCCCTGAAACCCGTGCCTGTGGATAAGAAAGTATTTCTTTTATGAATGTACAACCACTCATAGTTAGGTCCTAGGTCCAAACAAGCTCAGGCACACACATGAATACTGGTCTCTGGCAAAGATCTCACCATGTAGGCTACCCAAGTTTTATCTCAGCCTTCGGCCATATCTCTTAATGTTTTGAAGCTACCTTCCTGGAGTTCTAGTTTTAAAGAAACCTACACTAGTTGACTCTAAACTTCACATCATCTTTAAAAAAGAAAACAAACAAACAAGCCAAAATACAGAAACACACCAGCTTCTGCTCCTAGCATATGTTACAGATGCCTGCTATGGGTTTCTGGGTATAGAGGTGAAAGCAGTTCAGTCACATGGAGCTACAAAAAAAGGGAAGGATCCTTGGAAGCTGTTGGGAAAATGCAATTATTGACCTCTTGCCTGCCGCTCACTGGGAGGAAGTGAGAAGATGCTAGAGACCAGCAGCTTTCTCCTAAAATGACAAAGATACCACTGACAATAATTTCACTGTGGCTGCCACAGTTGAGGGGGCATAAGCAATGACATCAAATTTAGTTATTCTTAAAACACAGACTGGAGTTTTAGGACTACCTAAAACTGATTCTGTTTAGGAATTTAGGACTTTAGCCAGTCCAGAATGGCTACGAAGACAAACAAGGAAGAAGGGAACTCAGCTCCAGCCAGACTCTTCAGCACCAGATCTAATTCCGGGACAAATGTAACATTGATTTAATTCTTAAACTAGCTTTTAAAAAATACTTTTGGTCTTAAATCTATTTGGAAAATGTTGAGGCTTTAGGATTCTTTTTCTCTATTAGTTTGGAAGGAACTAGATAACTACTTGCCAAACCTGATTTTATATTTGAGGGAGGCAGGAGCTGTCAAAATAGGGGTATAAGATACAAATCAAACAAACAGTTTCTCTCTTTAGCTGCTTTCACTCAGTTGCTTGTTTTTCCATCTAAAAAAAGAAACCCCAAAGAAGAACATTTTCAATGCTTCACAGCATATTTGTCTGTTAAGTGTAACAGGATGTGCTATTTTGATGGGGAAACTGAGGCACAAAGAAAGCAAACAATTCACCCACGACAAATCACAAGATGTGACTACAGCAAGAGACCAGTAAGATTGAGGATTCTGTCTGCTTCTTCTGAAGACAGGACAAAGGGGTAGTACAAACCTTCTGGCACCTCAGCAAAGCACGTGAGACCCTCCTCAAGGTAGACTCAACCATCTTTCAGTCTCCTCTCCTGCCACAGCACAGGCACACAGGGGCTCACCATTCCCCACACAGCACAGACATTCTTCCTCTGAGCTTTTAGGTCCCTCTGCTTGGGTGCCCTTCCTATTGCTTCCAATCGGAAAAGCCTCCTCCTCCTGCTCTTCAGGGTCCACCACACCAGGACAGGACGTTGTACCCTACTCGACCTCCGACGTACTCATTCCAGAGAACTCTCACGATTAAGAGGCCACATGACTGAGTCAGAGATGGGAGTTTGAACACTCATTCTACCACATATTTGCTGTGCCACCTCCTGCACATATAACCTCTCTGCAACTCTAGGTAACGTATTAAGCACCTATTAGGGCTGATAAGAGAAATAAATGATGACTCTTAATCTCACAAAACAAACTGGGGGTTGCTGGGGGGAGGTGGGACTGGGAGAGGGGGAGCGGGCTATGGACATTGGGGAGGCGAGGCGAACCATAAGAGACTATGGACTCTGAAAAACAACCTGAGGGTTTTGAAGGGTCAGGGGTGGGAGGTTGGGGCAACCTGAGGGTTTTGAAGGGTCAGGGGTGGGAGGTTGGGGGAACAGGTGGTGGGTAATGGGGAGGGCACGTTTTGCATGGAGCACTGGGTGTTGTGCAAAAAGAATGAATACTGTTACGCTGAAAAAATAAATAAAATAAAAAAAAAAGAGAAATAAATGAGATAATATATGCAAATGTTTCGAGGAAAACCACAGCATGCAAAGTGATATTCAGACCCCTTCTACTGGGCCTTCTCTTCTCCTTTCCTTTTTAGCATTACAAAGCCAGAGAAGGCAGGCAGATGTTGGAAAACAGGCTGCTCCTAGCTAGCATCTCTAGTGTGAGACAGATGGACACAAACTAGAGGCACCTTGGCAGAATTTTCCAGCTGCAAACGGATTCTCTGGTTATATACCAAAATGCACAAAATAAAATTGACTATCACAGGTAAACTTCTGAAAAGCAATTACTTTAGCAAAGGAGGGTTGCTTTTATTGTAGATAGGTGACATAATGCATAACATAGCCTTATCCCTTGTCTAGATGAGTAGAGGATAAACAACTGACAGCAGCAGGGGAAAACAAAGTCAGCCCAGGTTCTGAAACAGGGAAATGTGATCAGGAGATTCTGTATGCTGAAGGTCAACTTAGATGCTGGAATCCCACTTCTGTATAATAAACAGCCCTGACATTCCATGCCACAAGTATAAGAGCCATGTTCTTTGGCTTCTAGCTAGGACTTCTGAAATGAAGACAATGCAAAAACCAAACCAGGAATTTGCAATCAGAGGACAAAAGAAACCTAAGTGTATCACTGACTTAATTCCTCTTTATGTTTCCAAACTAAGTTGTCAAGAAGAGAAATGTCGTTATCTAGGAACACATGGTTATTATTTGGGGGGAGGGGGAGAGTACCTAGTATACAGCCCCAAGAAAAGTTTTAAAGAAACAAAATTAAGAAGATTTTTTTTTAAAAATCTACTAAATTACAGAATCACAGGCAGATTCTTTCCACTCCATAAGTGATATAAGACTATTCCTTCAATGTTAGCCCAAAAAACTGGGTGGGGAGCAGGGGAAAGAAAGTCTAGTGTTCACAGGGAAATAAAAACAGCTTACAAAGAGGCAATGAGGTTGAATGACTAGCCCAAGGTCACACAGTCAGTCTCAGGCAGACCAGGAATAGAAGGTAGGTCTGTTCATTCTCCTTGAGCTCCTACTCCTTCAGAACTCAGGGCCTGTTTGATCACAGACTCAGCATGGGTCAGATTCACACTGATCTCAGCAGGAGCTTTTTGCCTGAATAAAAGCCAGCTCTGAAGATAAAAAATTCTACAGAAGTCCCAAATATGGTTGTTACTATTAAAAAGCCATCTTCCTCTAAGTTAAAAAAAAAAAAAAAAAAAGGCACAGAAAATCTCAATAGCAAATCAAGATTTAATATTGATCTTGCTCCTTTTTCCTCTGAGCACAAGAGTTTCAGGGTCCTTCCCTCTCTGACTTCCTCCCACTACAAAATAGCTTTGAGGCAGCAGATCCTACACCACCCCCTCTCTTCGAATATGTATTATTTCTCAGCAGGCTCCGGCAGGAGTTGAGGAGCCAATCTGTGAGGGAGTGAACACAAGATCTCCCATAATAGCACAGAGAAGACAGAAAATTGCTGCCAAAAGTGTAAATTGCTTTTTTTTTTTTTTTTTTTTGCTTGAAAAAAAAAAAAATCACTCTGGGCTTCAAAGACACCCTCTTAAAAGATGACTCCATGGTGGTTAATATCCATGTTCTACACATGAGGATTTCTGTTCATCCATGCCCTCCAAGAATCCCTACCGTCTATGTTACTGTAGCATGGATTTGAAGAGTAAACCACCAAACACAGGGGCAACAGGCAGGGAATTCTGCGGGTTAAAGGAAGGCTTGGCTATCCCCACCCCAGGGAGTCTGAAAGTACTCCTTTTGCTGCTGACCCTGAAATAGCACTGTGTGATGGTGAGATGAAGAACTAACCCTTTATAGTGACAGAGGCTAAGGAGAGGAGCTATACCTTGCAGAAAACAGAGGCCCTAGCAATTCAATGTCAAAGCAAGTAAGACCTCCCACCAGGTTAGAGGAATAAAAGCAAAGCGATTCTCTGAGAAGTTATGTGTGAATCCTCCTGGCTTTCCTTCCGGATCGTGGAGTGAAATGCACCAGCGGATGAGGGCAGAAAAAGGCAGATAGTCCAAATGGTGGTGGAGAGCATGAACCCTGAAGCCAGAGGAAATTCAACTCCTAGCTCTGCTACTTACTCGCTCTGGAATCTAGGGCAAGTTCATCTTTCTGAGCATTAATTTCCTCATTTTACAAGTGGGATAAGGACTATATCATAAGCTTTACATGAGGATTAAATGAGAAGAGATATAAAACACTGTACACAGTAAACCTTCAATAAATGATAGCTCTGATTATTGTTATTAATTAGCAGGGCAACTACACAATAAAATTCAGGGACAGGAACAGACATGACGAACAACTCAATACTGGGAAGCTTCAGTCAAATGGCTTGGGGAGTCAGAACCAAGAGGAGGAAAGAAGGCAGGGAGGCTGATAGGAAGGGAGGACACAAGTTCTGCTACAGAGAAATATGCATCCATAGCATAGGGATTTATTTCCCTTTGTTCTTTCCTTCCTTCCTGTGGAGTGGCTGGAACCCAGGCTCCCTGGACTTCCGGGCAGACGGGGGACAAGTGGCTGAATGGAAAGAAGGCCAGCAAGGGAGACATGGGTGTAATAATATGAAAGACCTGGATGCAGAGCCTCCAGATTCACTCTTCCATCCCCTGCGCAGGCACACCCACACTTCCCTTCTATCTCCCTTACACATCAAACTCTCATTCAGTACTGTCAGCAACACAGAAGCCTCTGGAACAAAACTCTGTTTGGCTTATTGAGATTGTAAAACGTATAACATAAATGAGAGAATTTCAGATCAAAGGCAATCTGCCCTGAAGTGTTAATTGGAATTAACTGAGCCAAATGGCAGTTCAACACAAACCTAATGGAACCAACAAATATAAATTTAAAGTTTAGAAAGAAAATCTGACTCCGTTTTCTTCTTTCTGTCAAATTAGAACATGCTCTTTATTGTACCAAAGGGTTCATTATACCAAAAAAGGGGTCTTTCATTGTACCAAAAGAGGGTTCTATCAATGCCCAGTCCAACAGATTCCCTGCTGATATCCATGACAGCCTAGCTCGAAGGAGATAGCTTGACATCTTGGTTGCTAGTAAAGAAACTATGCTTCACGACTGCCTTGTCAAAATGACATGAAGGTATCTGCAATTAAACTCTAAAACCAGCATCTTACACTAAATAGTATCTTTAAAGCAAGCTAATCTCTTCATAAGGTCCCTGTATTCTTCTACTCAATGTGACTCTGACATGTAACCATGAAGACAAATGGCTGTGTTCATCCCAGTCAGGTTCCTCCAAGCCACATTATATCTGCTAAGATGTCTGCATTACACTGGTCTTGTCTGAATGCTCTTTCTGGGGAAGAAGGTCTAGGGCTCTGCCAGGCCTGGATTTGAAGGAGCTAGAGCTAGTTTAGAGAGTAGGAGAGGTAGAGTGCCAAGGAGATAATTTAGAGTCTGTTGAAACCAAAGGTCTGTGCAAAACAGTAAAAACCTGGTCAAGAACTAGAAAAGAAGTGGATTTAGGCTCCCATCATCACTACTTTAGTTTAACTAGTCTCCCACACTCTGGTGTTGATCTACTTCCAATTAAGGCAGGCAGAGGAGACTTCTAAAATGCAAATTTACTCCAGTGAAGGCAGGGAAGACTTCTAAAATGCAGATCTACTCCAGTTAATTCCAGTTTACAATGCTTTCATGCTTTCCCATTGCCTCAAGACAGAGCTCAAACACTTTAGAAGGCCTGTAAGTCCCTAAAGGTTCTAGATTCTGTTTTTCTTCCTCAACTCTCGTCTAGACCTTTTGCACAAGTTGTTCTCTACCCAGAACAACACTACCCCTGCTCCTCCTTTGCCTGCCTTCTCATCTTTCAGATCCCTGTTTATATATGACCTTTTCTGGTAAGCCTTCCCTTATCCTCCAAGACTGAGTTGGGAGCCTTCCTAAAGCAGCCTAAACTTCCCTTAGTCACAGCACCTGTCCCACAGCATAAGGGCCTGGTGATATGCTTGTTTCTCCCACAGGTACAGGAACAATGTCGGTCTTGGTTATTACTGTACACCCAGTGAATAATACAGTGCCTGACGCATAGTAGGTCATAAGAAAAGAAAGGGAGGGAGTGGAAGGAAGGAGAGAGGGAGGAAAGAAGTGAACTGCAACTCAGAGGGAGCCTGTTCTGAGAATGGCTGTTAGGTGAGTTTGGAGAAATTTCCTGAGGCTTTGCGGTTCTAATGCAGGGTGCCTGTGGCTTTAGCCACAGTAGACAGGAGATAGATCTAGGCTGAGAACCACAGTTCCCAAGGGAGAGAAGCACCAGGAAATGCAGATGTGGGATAATGTTTGGCACTAAGAAAGTGGCAGAAGATGTGGGGATGGAGAAGGAAAAAAGAAGAAACTTTGTTGGTTTATAAATAAAACCAAAGGAGGACTGAATTTTGGTTCCAGTAAGGTAACTTTGGACAATTCATGTACCTTCTTTCAACGAGAAATTTGAACTAGATGAGTGATTTTCAAACTGAGTTCTCTGGAACCCTAGGTTTCTACAGAACACCCATTCTGCAGAATTTATTGAATACATTAAATAAAATTTACTGTATTGAAGAGAGAAGGTTCACCAATGTATCTGGCCCCAAACTATAGCCAGAGAAAATCTCTGCACATTGGAGTTCTACTTAAAGCTCGTTTGAAAAAAAAAAAAAAAAAAGGTGTGGGGGGGGCACTTCTGTTAAAACTAAAGCTTGAATAACAGTGGCCTAAATGAACTCTCCGACAACTTCCAACCTGAACAGTCCTTGACTCTGTGTGACACAGGACCCACCTGGACGTTTTATTCTACTATGTACTTGTACAAATACCCCTGGGCTGTGTGGATGGCAAAGCTGCAGCACGTTCTAGAGCCTGTTCTCACTGAGCAGCGTGACAGCAAAGTTAAGGAAACCAAACTCGAAGTTTACTGCAAGGCTGAGGCAATAATGAAACACACTTCCAAATTTCGTGTGGTGATACAGAAGCAGAAAGGAGCATCTTTCTTCCCCCTAAACTAAGTTAGGAAACATAATACCAATGACCCAGGATTCACAGTATCAGTGTCTCCAGTCAGTCACAAAGTTGTTATACTCAGAAACAAAGAATATTGGATCTAAAGCCCATTTAAAAAAGCAATCCAATTCCAATCAAGAAACAACAATGCAGAAGTTTATCTAGGCAGTCCACCTGATAGCCTAATTACCATCCAAATATAGTGCCTACTCTTCCTAACAAGGTATTCTGAAGTTACTGTCATTACAAACTTTACAGCCCACCTTTATCTGAAGGTTACAGGCAGGAAATGGCACAGGTGGGAAGGGAGATGGGAATCTTAGAAAATAAGATTTTCAAAGCCCTGGCTCAAGATGCTGATCCCTTTTCTGTGCTGTTCTTTGGTTGTCCGTATTTCATGGGGCATTAAAAGGCCACAAACATCATTCTTCTTCAGTTCTGAGAACAGACAAGCAGCAATAATGTGATCTTACCTGGGTCCTTCCTCGTCACCCTGAAAGCAGAAAGAAACAGTATTAGAAATCAATGGTGGTACAGACAGATTTAGATTTCTTTCTTCTCCCTCTCCTCTCACTACCTGAAAGCAAGGCTTCTGCATTTACTTTAACAGAGACAAACCAGCAGATGTCCAAGGGCTAAGACAAGGGCTAATATAATCCTATGTTTGAAATGCCCAGCAGAGATCAACTGATAATTTGCCCTTGCAAGCAGATAAGTGAATGCACAGACCTAGGAGGCCTAAATAATAGACTTGCCTTTTTATTTGTGTGGCTGGCAGCATTTAGTTCTGAGCAAACTGAGAGCCCAAAATAGCTGTAGGTCTTAGGCAAAAGCTAACCAGCTCCAAAAGCATCAAGCTGTTTCCTTCAAAGACTCATTTCTGCCTTGGTCTAGCATTTTTCTCTCCAAACATGAACACAGCAACTCAAATATGGGGCACACTGTGGTAAAAAGGGCACTGAAATGGGATTCAGAAAATTGGGATTCTAGTCCAACTCTATTATTTATTAGCTATGTGCCCTTGGGCAAGTTAATTAATTAATCTGAACCTTGGTCTTCTCCTTTATAAAAGGAGAGCTCTGACATTTGATGATCTCCAACATCCTTCTGCCCAACACTGGTTTTTCGCTTTTTCTCATTTGCTGTCTACAAAAACAAAGTGTGCGGGCTATCTGTGCAGGTACTGCATGTTCTGAACCTAACTTCACCAGTGACCAGACCAGAGTCCTTTCACTCCCTTCTTGTGATCACACACAATTTTTCAAAGGATTCTGAAGCCCTTTCCAAGGGACCTCACTCCTTCATTTGGTGATGGGGTATTTTACATCCTTTCTTTTTAGCCATTCAGGATTGGTCTCAGTAGAGAATGTAACTCCTACTTGTTGATAATTCCCCAGGGCACTTAATCGATTTGATTGTTCTCATCAGGATAAAGAATGAACTCCAGAGTCAGACACTCTAGGTTCAAATCCTGACTCCATCAACTCACTTGCTGTGTTACCCTGGTCACGTTTTTTTTTTGCCGCATTTAACTTTAACATCCTACTTTGTAAAATGGGCGTAATAACAGCCCCTGTATCACAGGATGAAAGGAGGATTAAGTGAATTAATACATACAAACATCTAGCACAGTGCCTAAGACACAGGATGCACTTAATAGAGCTTAGTATCACTATGTGTAACAATTCAGTATCATAAGCTACTACAGGTGAACAGTAAGGGTAAAGGATAATGACCTAATCTAGCAATTCCTATTCAGGAGCAGGAGAAGCACAGAAAGAGATAAAAAATGAATTATGTTAGGGGTCTGCCAATGACATAAACAGAATGTTTGAAAGTCAGAAGGAAATTGATAAACACAGTTGCTTCTAGAGAAGGAGGAAAAGAGCACTTCACAGAGAAGGTGATACTTATATTGGAACCTGAAGGACAAGCAGGTCCCAGGATGGCAACAGAAGATGAGTGGGAAGGGCACTGGACTAGCAAGAGCAAACACACAGCAATTAAAAAAAAAAAAAAAAAAGGTATGTTAAAGGAATTTTGAGTTTGATGATACTAGAGAATGGGGATGTGTCTGTTTGTCTCGGATAGGGGCTGTGGCAGAGACAGCAGGGCTGTGGGTTGGAGGGCTGGTAGTGCAGTTGAGGTAAAGGGAGATTGCCAGGCCCCAAGCCTCTAAGAACAGCTATAGCCAGAAAGGTGATTTAAGTCAGATTATACACTGGACATTGGATCAGGAGGGCATTTACTAGACTGATCAGGATTTACAGTACTGGTCAGGGTGCTAATCATCCACACTCTAATGAGAGAGAAGTGGGGCGAGTAGTGGAAGGAGGGTAGAGGGATGCTGGGAATTTTCTTGGCATTTTGATCGAGTGGATGTCTTATGGAAACTATAATCTAGCAAGAAAAAAATCATATAATTTAAATTTAATATGAGTTACATAACTATCAATGACTTAATTAAACCTCAACACAAGTTTTCAATTATCTTTGGATACTCAAACATGATTGTCTAGGAGAATCTTATGGAAAAAAGTACCCAAACTTTCTCCTGTGATTTACAGTGAGTCCTCACAACTGTGTGTCTTGGCACAGTGGTTAAGAGATGAACTCTCTGACTTACCGAAACATGGCTTCATATTTACGTTCATCAATTCCAAAAGTAAAGCTTTTGACATTTGCCTTAACTTTTCGAAGGTTCAGTTTCCTGATCTCCACGTGGAGATCCTAATTCCTACCTTATAGGGGTGGCAATATAGATTAAAATAAATGAGAAAATATGTAAAACACTAAGCAAATGTCTGGTATACTGTAAGTGTTCGACAAATGCTGCTCATTATTGTACTTTCCCTGAATTAATTACTAACATCTCTAGGGAGAGTGAGGAAGGACAGAGAAGATGGCATACAAGACTGCTTCACATGCATCCATTTCTGCAGCTTATAGATACGTGGCTGTTCAGAAGCAATAACACTATCACAAAGCATGGGGGAAGAATAGGGTGAGAGTTTCACTGGTGAGGAATGAATAAACGAATGAAAGAAAACACACACACACACACACACACACACACCCGGCAAATTCTGAACAGGTCATCAGACACTCAGAAGATTGCTCTTCCTAATAAAAGGTGTGCATGCTTGGGATGCCTGGGTGGCTCAGTAGGTTAAGCCGCTGCCTTCGGCTCAGGTCATGATTCCACAGTCCTGGGATTGAGTCCTGTATCCAGCTCCTTGCTCAGCAGGGAGCCTGCTTCTCTCTCTGCCTATGCTATTCCCTCCTACTCAGAAAGCCTACGCTAACTCCTATCCATTTTTTTTTTTTTAAAGATTTTTGTTTATTTGACAGAGAGAGAGGGAGCACAAGTGGGCAGAGCAGCAGGCAGATAAAGAGGGAGAAACAGGCTCTCCACTGAGGAGAGAGCCCAACGTGGGACTCAATCCTAGGACCCTGGGATCACGACCCAAGCTGAAGGTACCCACTCAACCAACTGAGACACCCAGGCACCCTCCACTTTTTTTTTTAAGATTTTTATTTATTTGATTCCTATCTATTCTTGAAGATCAAGCCTCACTTGGAAGTTTTTTCTCACTGACAGACTGAGTGGAGTAATCCCACTCTGTCCTCCACAATCATACTACTGGGTTGGTACTTAGAGCAGAAAATCAAGTGACGGCACCATACTTTGGATTTCAATCCCTTGAGAAGAGAAATTGTGTATCATTAATCTCTTTATTCACTGCACCTTACACAACACAAGGCCCATAATTAATAATTATTCAAAAATGGAAAGGAGGGAAGGCAAGATACAAAGAGGACTTAAGATTAATTTCTACCCCCATTACAAGTGGATCTTGGTTTCAGAGAATATTAAAACTGAAAGTTTGCTAAACACCAGCTTCTATTTAAATGACTTCTCAGGTTAAGCAATGTTCCCAAATTCCTCCATCAATTGTCCTCAGTGCTCTTGGCTGGCAGGCTACATTTTAGTACCTTGCCACCTTGTTTCTACTTCCACCAGTGGAAATGTCTGTTCACCCACAACCAAATAATTTTGGTCCTAAGGCTGTTTAAATCAGTTGAGGTTGTAATTATGACAACACATTTTACTAAATAACAAAAAGTGAATGCAAGAGGGAACCACTGGTTCCATGCAAACTAAGCTGAATGCTTCCAAAGCATTCAATAAAGATGAGTTACTTAAAAACTGCTGTCAACTTTGGTGCAGGTGAGACACATGCAAAATATTAGAAAAAAAAAAGTATGAAAGTCTAGGATTCCACATTCAGCTTGCTTCGAATGTTATCCTGAAACTGGACCTTATAAACAGTGCAGTAGGAATGTGGTTTATGCCAGAAAAATAACATTCCACTCCAAGCAGCAAACCCATATTCTCAAAGGCCATGAGTCAAAAATCAAAGAAATATATAGATGTGTATCTCAAGTTTAAAATATATGTTTAGGGTATGCACATATCATTTTTAAAAGACATTTATTTATTTATTTATTTATTTATTTATTTGACAGAGAGAGAGAGAGAGAGCAAGAGAGGGAATACAAGCACGGAGAGTCGGAGAAGTGGGCTCTCTGCTGGCAAGGAGCCCGATACAGGGCTCGATCCCAGGACCCTGGGATCATGACCTGAGTCGAAGGCAGACACTTAACAACTGAGCCACCCAGACTCCTCTACACCTATCATTTTTAATGATTTGCTCATTTGAACTTTTCCTAAAAATTATCTCATGTAGTTCAGTAATTTTCTCTCAAAACTAGACAAAAGATGGAAGTATCATGACATGCAAATAAAAATAAAGACACCATTTTTTAATACTGACTTTGGCAAAGAAGTTATAAAATTCTGGCAAAAAAATGAGAGACTATCAAAACTGGTGATGAAAATGTACACTGATGTAACCGTTCTGTGGACAGTTTACAAATATGTACAAGAGACTAAGAAACATCCATACTTTTGACTTAGTAATTACATCTGATTTATAAACAAGGCATGAACTATAATGTAATAAATGGCAGTAAGGAAGTTGGAAATAACTTAAAATAACGTAAAAGTTAAGTTTGCACCATTGATTCGGGATTCAAACATTATGTTTCTGGACAATTTCTGGTAATATGAAGAAAATTTAAAATATAATGTTAAGAAAAAAACAGCACGAGGGGATGAAGATATTAACTAAGCTTACTGTGATAATCATTTTGCAGTGTATGTGTATAACAAAATCATCACACTGTACACCTTGAACTTACATATATGCCTATTTTATCTCAAAAAAGTTGGGAAAGGAACAAAACACATAGACTAAAAAGAAAAAAGAAGAAAAAAATACCCGAATCAATTTAGTGTGTTTGCTTTCTGCTCTGTCTGTAAGTTTTTAACATTCCAAAACAAGTATGAAGGAAATAACTTTATTTAGTTATTTGAAGAGGAAAAAGACCACATCTCATTAGGCCTGTGGGAATGGTATTGAAACTCCCCTTCTACGCTATATTCTCTAAGAGGACCCAAAAAGATTTATTAAAAACACATTTTTAAAAAGAAATGTGACCAGGAAACCTTGCAATCTCTGGACTTCTTCAACCAGAAGCTCTGTGATTCTACTTAGCGTAATCAAATTCATCTGTACCAAAGATTTCTTAAAATAAACAAGTGTTAATGGACTGGTTTTAAAATGATTTTCATAAATCAAAGGCAAATAGCACTTCAGCAGGTGGACTATTTACAATTTTTGTTTTTAACAGCTTTACTGAGGTAAAATTTATAATACCATAAAATTACCTATTTCCAGTGTATATTCAGTGATTTTAAATTTATAGTTATATAACTATTATCACAAACTTGCTTAAAAACTATATATTTATACAGATATAAAATTATGATTATACTTTCCTTAACTTCCTTAGCAGCATATGATTGGTTAAAATCATTTTCTACTTAACAACTATAACATAAAAGGGAATAAAAAGAGTGTTAATTGGCCTAAATAGTATCTACAATTTTTTAAAGATTTTATTTATTTGAGAGACAGAGAGCAAGCGAGAGAGAGCACAAGTAGGGTGAAGGGAAAAGCAGACTCCCCACTGAGCAGGGAGCCCGACATGAGACCTGACCCCGGGACTCTCAGATCATGAACTGAGCTGAAGGCAGACGCTTAACCAACTGAGTCACCCAGGTGCCCCTCAAGGTATCTACATTTTATGTGAAGTGGTACTGTATTAATTTTTAGTAGGCAGAAAATTTAAGGACTTATATGTATATTGTATATGTTATATATATTACAATACATATGTTACAATCCACATCGAAACCGTTACGAATTAAGAACAATGTAATAGAGCTAAAAGGCCAAAAAATATATTAAAATGGAATTCAAATAACTGTTTTCAAGTCTAAAAGAAGCAGGAAAAGACAAGAGGAACAGAAATAGGAGGACAAGCAGAAAACAAATCATAAAATGGCTGACCTGAATTTAACCATATTAATAACATTAAATGTTAATAAACTGCACACATCAATTAAAAGCAGAGATTATCAGAATGGATAAAAAATTATAAGAACCTAGCCATACATTGCCTAAGAGACACACACTTTAACAATAGATAGATCAGAAACAAATTGATGGGGACATACCATGAGAACAGCAAGCGTAAGACTGGATTGGCTCTACTAATGTTAGATAAAATAGACATGAAGACAAACAGTATTATCAGAGAAAAAGAGGGACTTTCATAATGATTAAAGAGTCAGTTCATTAGAAAGACATAACAATCATAAGTATGTATTTGCTTAAAGAGACCTTCAAGACACCTGAAGTTGATAGAATTAAATGGAGAGATATGTAAGTCCTTAAACATCCTTAGAAATTTAACACCTCGCAGCACTTGACAGAAGTATACATAAAAATCGGTAAAAATGTAAGTTATTTGAAAACCAAATTGATATTTAACAGAACACTATACCCCAGACTATAAAATAGGTGCACATATGCATTCACCAAGATAGACTATATGCTGGGCCATAAAACAAATCTCAATAAATGTTAAAAGCTTGAAACCATTCAAAACATGTTCTCTGATCACAATGGAAAAAATTAAAAATGAGCAATAGTACAACATGTAAGAAAATCCCTAGTACTCGGAAACTAAACAAGACACTCACAAATAATCAATGAGTAAAGAGAAAAAAACTCAAAGTAAATGAATAATATTTCAAACTGAATGATAGTGAAAATAAAACATTGCCAAAGTTTAGGACTCAACTAAAGCAGTGTTTAGAGAGAAAAGTACAGCTTTGACAGCTGACATAAAAAAGTAGTAAAAGCAAACATCTACAAAGCTAGAAAAAAGAACAAGTAAACTCAAAATAAGCAGAAAAAAAGGAAGAGCACATTTAAACAGAATGGAAAAGGATAAAATTAGCAAATCAAAAAGTTCTTTAACACTAACAATATTAAAATGGTAATTAGACTGTCAAGGAAAGCAAGGAGAAAGTCACAAATTACCAATATCAGAAACGAAAGATGGGTTATTCTAGATGCTATAGACAGTTAAAAAAAAAAATCACAAGAAAACAGTATGAACAACTTTACACTAAAAAGTACAACTTAAATGAAACCAACAAATTCTTTGAAAATTATAATACAATTTAAACAAATAAAACAATTTAAATACAATTAAAATTTAAATAAACATGAGATCAAACAAAATTTGAATAGCTCTATATCAAAGAAATTAAATTGGTTATCAAAAACCTTCACAAACTCCAGGACAGATGATTTTGCTGCAAATATTCCCAAATATTTAAGGGAGAAATAACACAAATTGTACATAAACTTCCAGAAAACAGATGAGGAGGGAATACTTCTCAGCTTGTTTTCTGAAGCCAGCTAACCCTAATACCAAAGCCTGACAATGATGTTATAAAAATATAAGACTACAGGGGTGCCTGGGTAGCTCAGGGGGTTAAGCCTCTGCCTTCGACTTATGTCATGATCTCAGGGTCCTGGGATGGAGCCCCGCATCAGGCTCTCTGCTCAGAAGGGAGCCTGCTTCTTCGCCCTCTCTCTCTGCCTGCCTCTCTGCCTACTTGCTATCTTCCTCTCTCTCTGTCAAATAAATAAATAAATAAAATCTTTAAAAAACCTAAAAAACTACAGATGACTATCCCTCATTGAACACAGACCTAAAAATCTTTTTAAAAAATTACTGAATTGAGGGGCAATTGCGTGGCTCAGTTGGTTAAACACCTACCTTTGACTCAGGTCACCATCCCAGGGTGCTAGAATGGAGTGGACTCCCTGCTTCTCCCTCTCCCCTCCCCCGCCCCGCCTGTACTCTGTCTCTTTGCTCTCTCTCAAATAAAATCTTAAAAAAAAAAATAAAATAAAACAAAAAATTAATGAATTGAGGGGCACCTGGGTGGCTCAGTGGGTTAAAGCCTCTGCCTCAGCTCAGGTCATGGTCTCAGGGTCCTGGGATCGAGCCCTACATCGGGCTCTCTGCTCAACGGGGAGCCTGCTTCCTCCTCTCTCTCTCTCTGCCTGCCATTCTACCTACTTGTGACCTCTGTCTGTCAAATAAATGAATAAAAATCTTTTTTAAAAATTAATGAATTAAACCCAAATTATATATAATGACAAAGTGGGAGTTTATATCAAGAATGCCATGTTGATCTAATACTGTAAAATTAACCAATATAATCAGCCATTAACAATCAAATAATGAAAAAAACCCATGTAATCATTTCAATAGATATAGAGCAAATCTTATATATGCTATATTCATTCACATTTTTGTTCCCCATAGCTAATTGTGTCATTTCTCTCTGACAACTTTGCTTTCAAGACTTTTTCTTTGTCCTTCCTTTTCACTACTTTGATTTTGATATGTCTAGGCATGGATTTCTTAGAATTTATCTTGCTTGGGTTCACTCAACTTCTTAAATCTCTAGGTTTGTCTTTCAACCAAATTTTAGAAGTTTTAAGTCATTATTTCTTCAATTTTTTCAGCACCGCAAGCCTTTTCCTCCCCTACTGGACATGGGTGACATGTATGTTAGATCTTTATTGTCCAACAGGTCCTTAAAACTCAATTTCAATTAATTTTCAATCTTTTTTCTTGGTTGTTCAGATAGGATCTCTATCTTCAAATTCACCAATTCTTTCCTCTCTTACCCCCAATCTGCCACTGAGCCAATCTAGTGAATCTTTTATGTCAGTTATCTTTTCCAGTTCTAAAATTTTCATTTGGTCCTTCTTTATATCTCCTATTTCTTTGCTGAGATTTTTTTAATTTTTCATGGGTTTCCAGAGTTTGTTATTGCTAAGTCATTTTCAAAATAGTAGCTTTAAAACCCTTGTTTGATAATTCTATACTCTGTGTCCTCTTTGTGATGGCATTTCTTCTCATTAGTTAGTCTCTTCTCATTAGAGTTGAGATCTATTGGTTCTTGGTATAATGACTGATTTGGGACTGTATCCTGAACATTCTCAGTATTTAAGAAGCCGGTTCCTATTTAAATCTTTTATTCCAGCAAGAAGTCAACCTATTTAAATTCAGAACACATGTCCTATTACATTAATGAGACACTGTGGGTCACCTATACTTCAATTTAAAACAATAAATAAAACAAAATGAAATAAAAATTAAAATTAAAATAGAAGAAAGAAGAAAGAAAAAGAAAGCAGAACACATGTCCTGGATCAGGTTTGTGGATTGGGGTTCAAATGTCAATTCAGTTTAAAAGATTCTGCAGTGCTATTCTGATCTGCCCCCCTAAGATGACAAAATTCCATACTACCATCTCCACAGTGCTGGCTGGGGAGTGGGAGGGGCCCAACTCATTACTATAGGAAAGAGTGCAAGATAAAGTTCTACCCACTGACCCAGCTGGGGAGGTATATTGCCTAGTTAAGGTAGGGGTGGGAGGGAGGAGTTAGAGCTCCATCTACAGTCTCCAAAGGGGAGGGATACTATTTCTTTCCTGACACTGCAGGGCAAGGGGTAGAAGAGTTCTACCTTTAGGCTGCAAGGGAGACAGACACCACTGACTACTGAGATGGGCAGGGATGATAACAGAAATCAGACATTTACCTAAAGGCTCCAGGGGAAAGGAATGATAACTCGTTACTGCAGAAGAAGACAAAAAAGTAGGTTTCCTAGGGCGCCTGGATGGCTCAGTTGGTTAAGCGGCTGCCTTTGGCTCAGGTTATGATCCAGGGTTCCTGGGATTGAGCCCCGAATTGGGCTCGCTGCTCAACAAAGAGCCTGCTTCTTCCTCTCCCTCTGTCTGCCGCTCTGCCTACTTGTGCTTTGTTCAAATAACTAAATAAAGTCTTAAAAAAAGAAAAAAATAGGTATCCACCCCATTGGCTCCACTACTGCAAAGCCAGCTGGGGCTGGGAAGGGGTATAGCTATATTCATGGTGTGTGTCTCCAGAATAAGCAGGATTGGTCAAAAGGTTTCTCTATAGCTGAACTGCCCTTTTCCTAGTTCTTTGGCTAAAGAGAGCAGACTTTTCTTGGAGATTTTCTTTCTGTCCATGCTCATTATAGTTTCCAGTTTGCAAGGCACCCAGGCCAGGATATACAGGAAGCAAGAAAAATCCAAGGGAACTCACTGCCATTAATTCCTCAAATTCCAAAATCCCTGGGCAGGACCATCTTTTCTCACTTTGGGGAGTCTTCTAGAAGGTGATTTAAATATTTTGTCCAGGGGCGCCTGGATGGCTTGGTGAGTTAAGCATCTGCCTTCAGCTCAGGTCATGATCTCAGGATCCCGGGACTGAACACTGCGCTGGCTTCCAGGTCACCAGGAAGTCTGCTTCTCCCTCTCCCTCTGCCCTGTCTCCCACTCATGCTCTTTCCCTCTCTAATAAATAAAATCTTTTACAAACAAACAAACAAATAAATAAATAAATAGATAGATAGATAGATATTCTGTCCAGGAATTTTTGCTGTGATTAGTAGAAGTAATAAAGTAAAATATGTTTACTCATCTTGTTCAGAATCAGAAGCTGCAATCTGATTTTAAATGCATCAAAAAATAAGATGCACTGAAGAGTGGAAGGCTGGAAAGATGGCTATGTATAAATCATGATTCAAGTATATTAAAATGTTAATGGTAGAATCTAGGTGGAAGTATATGGGTGTAATCTGTAGACTCTTTTCAACTTTGCTATATGTTCAAAAATTTTCATAATAAAATGTTGGGGGGAAGAATCTTTTGGCCAAGTTTGAAATGCAGGCGATTAAAAAAAAATCCATAATGTGCAAAAGAAAGAAAAAGAATTCTTCTGCTGAGTGAAAGAGAGGTACTGGAGATTTTCTCTGATCGATAAGTTACCAGATTAGCTGGAACGAGAGGCTGTTAGATGAGAACAGCTCTTTGTAAAAGCTCTAGCCAGCTGAATGCTATATTTTGTTTTTAATAGCTTATTTTGTCCACAGCCTGGTCCTTAGGCCTTGTCAATTTTGCATCCCTAAGGGTAATTCCATCAGTTAACAAGCATAGCACAACTGAGCACCTAAAGTGGTTAGAGGATGGTTAAATACTGGGGAGGGACTAAATTCATTAATTGAAATGAAAATAGAGGAGGCTATCTCTCAAAAATAAATCTTTATTTTTGAAAAAAAACCTAATAATAATAAATGTGGAGTTCCGATTTGGGGGGAATTTGGGACAGAGTTATGCCACTGATCCCTTGAGTTAACTCTGGTTGAATTTTTTGTTTAAGACACACAGTGACTACCTCCACACTATAAAAGTTCTCAGGAGAGCATCTGGGTGGCTCAGTCAATTAAGGATCTGCCTTTGGCTTGGGTCATATCCCAGGGTCCTGGGGTCAAAACCTACATCAGACCCCCTGCTCAGCGGGGAGTTTGCTTCTCCTTCTGTCCCCTCCCCTGACACGTGCTCTCTTTCCCACAAAGCTAAATAAATGAAAAATCTTAAAAAAAAAAAAAAAAAGTAAAATCAAAGGTCTCAGGAATGCAAAGCTGTCTAGGGCACTGATTCTTGTCATTTTTCCCACATATACAAATGGACACTTGACATACTGCACGTAGTAGGGAAAACAACATAGGCATTGGGATAGCCCAGACTTCAATCTGAATCCTCGCTGTTTTCTAACTAAATGACACTAGCTCAGAGTCTCTGCAGTTCTCTGCATCTGAACATCCCATCTGTAAAACAGAGATAATGAATGCTGATATAAGGGTTAAATGAAATGATGAATATAAAGTGCTCTCTTGACTATCTAGAAACTTATTTAGGCACATACTCTCTGAATTCTGCGGAGGATAAAATGAAAAGAACAAGACTTATTCTACTCTTTTCACACACTGATGAAAATTAATCAAGAACTCTGGATGAGTGAAGCAGATAACTGTCCAATGGTCTCTGACATTTTCTGTCAGGATGGCTTGGACAATACCTGTCTCCTGAATGATAACCTGGCTCTTCCGCTGGCTCACTTATTCTGTATTTATTCTGTACACCCAGGCTCTCCTGGGCCAAGGCAAGACTGCTAGCTAAACAGTAAGCCCGGTGAGTCAGTAGCAGTCCTGGAGAGTCCGCAGGACTCCCCTAGGTTTTCTTCTAGAAGGGCCTACCCTTCTGGCGTAAGCTTGACCAGAATTTTCAACATAACACTATGAAACCTTGTGAAAAAAAGCTTCTCCCCAGTGGCTGAAATATAGGTTCTATAATATATTTTTTTAAATAGCTATCTTAAATTTTATTTTAGAATTACTTTCTAAATGCCTGAAAATGCTGTTTGGTAAAATGCGTAAGACTTTTTTTGCCTGTTAGGAAATAACAATGAATACAGATATATTTGTAGTGATTCAACATTCACCTGGTATCTTTCATTCACACCTTTTCTGATCCTTCCAGCGCCACATGCCTCCTTTAATCTAACAGTTATGCCCCCAATTTATGCAGCTGGCTCCACATAAAAACCAGGCCGAGGCACCTTTTCACTACTCACAGAATCGTCCAAAGCCTTTCATTCTGGCCTGCTTTAGGCGCCACTTCCTGACATTCTCATTCACCCTGCTCTCATCCCTATGATGACTTTATTTATAGGCTCATTTCACAACTTGGAATCTGTCAATTGCCTTCTTCTCTGGCTCTAATTTCTGGCTTCCTTCCTTAACTGTGATTAGTATTTGCCCTATACTCCTTTGGCTATACTCCTTTAAGTCATGGTAGACAAATATTTTGCCAGACCCAATTGCTGGGTGCAGGCCCTAGCAGCCAATACTTCCACACTGGTTTACACACCAGTCTAAACACCTACACCCTAAGTTTTCAATTCATTCACGTTTAGGGACCACAAAAGAGAATTTCCAGAGCTAACAAACACAACAGTCAGTTTCCTACTGTTTCTCCTGCTACTAAAAATTGTAGGCATTCTCCTTTACCTCTGCCTTTGGCTCAGCTGATTCATTAGAGGTATCAAGTTGTTCCTTGGCTTGGGCCATCTGAGTCATCAACCTGTCCATGTGGGACTGGATGTCTGCCAGTATCTCAGTCACATGAGCGGTGGCCATTGCTTCCTGGATATCCACCAGATGTAGGGCCTTCTGCTCCTCATCAGCAATCACTTTCTGAACTTTCTTAAATTCTTGCTGTATGAACACCTTCATCTGGTCCCGGGTTACCTGCAGAACACAAACAAGTAAAAATAATAAGTTGGACTTACAAAGAAATGGAAGATAGAGCTGCTACTATAAGTAGCAGTAAGTACCAGGCAGCCCTGGCCAAAATATAAACCACCCAGTTCCTACATGGTCCTGAAATTTGGGGAATATCCTCTAAACAATGTTCCCATAATACTGTTGATGAATTTCTTAGTAATCCTTTTGCCTTTTTAGTCTTTAAGAAGTAATTTCTTATCTTTCCCTTTTTGCTCTTCCTTTTGTTCATTTTTACACCAGCAATACCTAATTACTTTCTAACAATTTAATAGGTGAGTGTAGATTATAAAAAATGAAATTCTTCTCTCTCCATCTGGATACCATTTTTCTCTTTGGAGGGTAATTACTATTAACAGTTGGTATATATCCTTCCAGCCATTTTTCTTTCTAGTTATACACATATATGTATACAGACAATTATGTTGGTTTTTATATAAATGGGTCATAGTGACGGGGCACCTGGGTGGCTCAGTGGGTTAAAGTCTCTGCCTTCAGCTGAGGTCATGATCTCAGGGTCCTGGGATCGAGCCCCACATCGGGCTCTCTGCTCGGCCGGGAGCCTGCTTCCCCCTCTCTCTCTGCCTGCCTCTCTGCCTACTTGGGATCTCTGTCTGTCAAATAAATAAATAAAATCTTTAAAAAAAAAAAAAATAAATAAATGGGTCATAGTGAACATTAGGTCCTGGGTCTTGCTTTTCCATTAAAGTATGTTAGTACATACAGATCAACTTCACTCATATTATTTTTAAGGTCTACCTGAGGTGGATATATACAAATATGAATATTTATAAATATATAAAAAATAAAAAGATAAAGCATAAACATTAAATATTTTCCTTCTCAATGGAAATACAGGATATTTTCAGATTTTTGCTATTACAAACAACATTGTAATGAACATCCTTGGATATATCTCTAAATATTCGCATATGAGTTTTTTTAAAGACTTCTAGAGTCACTGAGTCCATTTATTTCATACTCGAAAAATACTGATACAGCCAAACTGCCCTCCAAAAAAGATGTACCAATTACATTCAAGAATGTGTGCAAACAGGCATTTCTTTATACATTCACCAATATTAGATCATGTCAAGCCTTAAAATGTTTATTCTTTGATAAGTAAAAATATATTATTGATTTATTTTGTAGCAACCACTGAGCAGATCAAATAAAATATGACTATAGGTTCTATCTGGCTGGGGCATAAGGTAAACAAAGTGAGAAACTACCAAAATAAGAACTTCTAAACTCTGTATCCTACCAGTAACTACACTTACTTATGCTTCTTCCCAACTACATGCATGTTAGGAATATTTTCAAACAACTCTGTATGGTGAGTAACTACGGCAGGGTAAAGGGAAAGGGCGGCACAGTGGACAAAAGGAGAAAGGCCATGCGAGAATTTTAGAGCTGAAAGAGAAAGCAGCTGTCATTAAGGTGAATCCTTTCCTTGACAGAGAAGGGAAGAGCTGCAGCGGCAGGACACCTGTAGAAGATGCAGGGGCCACCAATCTTCCTGCTCCATTTACTAGAACAGTCTCCGGGAAGGAAAGCCAAACTGGGAAAAGCTAAAACTGAGACTGAGGAAGAGAAAGTCTACAGAAGAGGGGATGATGGGGCCATATTTAATTAGCCTCTTAAAAACTGAAAGAGCCTTGATACTTTAAGCAGCTTTTGTAACACTGCCATAAGAACGTCCATACAAAATAAGGCCCGTAGGACACGTCTCTGTTCACACATCAAGTGACTAAGTGACATAAGCCCTCAGGAATTCATTATACTCTCTGCAGGTACTCTCCCTGGTGTGAAAGAAAAGGGGAGGGGGAGTGTTAAATGTTATTAATGTCTCTGCAAATCTGTATCAGATTGAGAACTGTGATTTGTGTTTATGTAATTCCTTTTTATTTTTAGTGTCTTAATTTCAAGGCTGTTATGCTTTATGATGACCTTTTATGAATGGATCTCGAACTTGGAAATAAATTAGGTATTATAAAGACCTGACACCTTCTCTTCGAGACTAAACCTAGGAAATTTTAGCTAAGAGATGAACTTTTCTGAATGCCTGAGAAAATCTCTTTAATAGTTGCAAGTGACTGAAAATGGGGAACACAATAAAAACGGACTCATAAGTTATTTTACCAGCCCTCACACACACATGTGGTTCAGGTCAGAAGCGGACGTCAGTCAGGAAAGGTATGGCCAGACTGCAGTAGGTGACTAAATCATGGGGCTTTAAAAAAAAAAAAAAAAAAAAATCCAATTCTCTATTTCTCGTTGTTTTACACAGGTTTTTCAACCTTTATTTTGTACAGTTTAGCTCATACAGATCAGGCCACAAATAAGAACTGAAGCCAGAATAATCTACTCTCCAAAACCTGTATCCTTTTCACCCCCTTTCTTTACTAATCAACAAAAAGATATTCCCCAATGTAGTTCAAAATGGTTAAGAACATATTTGGGTCATAGCTTCCATTCAAATTCCAAGGCCAAAAGACAGACTCCCTGGGGAAGCTGGCATGTAGTCGGCTCAGTACTCTGAAGAATAGACTTACCAATGACAGGAGTGAAAGAGCTTTCAAAACTCCCTTTCAGGCTTCATTTTACCTCCCTGCCACCAAAACTCCATCCTGCTACAAACTGCACAGTTCTCCAAGAGCAGCAGACCCTTTCCATCAGCCCCTGCTACCTGAGAGCCACTGACATCATTTCTGTGTAGGTTTCTTAGAATTTCTTCGGCCTCTATCCTACAGCTCCTCAAAGGTCAGAATGACAGTCTCATATTCCTGACTGTACTACATACAGTGTTAGTAAAAAGAAAATTCTACGTATGCAGGCAAGAGAAGGCTGGGTATATCACAGAACAATAAAACTGGCGCGGCTAAACTTTTTTTTTTTTTTTTAAAGATTTTATTTATTTATTTGACAGAGAGAAGATCACAAATAGGCAGAGAGGCAGGCAGAGAGAGAGAGGAGGAAGCAGGCTCCCTGCGGAGCAGAGAGCCCGATGCGGGGCTCGATCCCAGGATCCCGAGATCATGACCTGAGCCGAAGGCAGCGGCTTAATCCACTGAGCCACCCAGGCGCCCCACGGCTAAACTTTTTTAGAGCCACAGAGCTTCACTTACCCTAAATAAAATCTTAATGTAGAACCCTAAAACACAACAGAACCGAAAGTAGAAGTACTCTGGTTAAAAGAAAAATCGCTCCCTCCTCCTTGAAGTAATTCCTGGGCACTGGTAGTGGTCTCCAGGAAAATCTTCCTGCAATAGCTGGGTCCCCTACACAAATGAAACCCTAACAGGAGTTGCCTCCCTTTGGTCAGCCGGCCCCTAAGTTGATGACACTTTGAAGTCCTAGGGTACGAGCCAGTTGATAGATCTTTGCTATCATTGCGTTAAGATGAAAATCTACATTATTACTTAAAGATAGCACTTTACTAAAATTACCTAAACATAACATTATAATTTGAAAAATTGAGTGGCTTATTTGTGAACAGTCATAACTAGCTAGTGAAGATCTGACTGTTCTCATTAGAGCTGAGTTCAACCTCCCACTTTATAGGACACACACACATACATACACACATGTGCAGTAATAAAGTCAAGCTTAGAAACCAGCTTTCCTTTCGTCCAGTCCAGCATACTCTGTGCTACATATTGCCCGTTATGATCCCTTTCCGCCTGCTTCAGGTCCTTCAAACTTATTTCTTCTTAATTGAGACGTTTCCTTGGTCAACAGGTAGCTCTATTATCCCCACTGAGATGTTATTCCCTCCTAAGTGAATCCTGGGATAAAGGATGAACATCTGAAGAGTTAAGTTTCATCCCATGCTACTTTCTATATGCTCTTATAGTTAGTATTTCCAAGCTACGATGGACCCAAGAGGCATACAGACTGGCACTTTACACATACATAATTAAACACATAAAACCTTGAATTAAGAGCTTGTACTTAAAAACAACACCATTCAATGTGCTTGACATGCATTATAATCCATTAACTCCTAGTTAGCTGGCTTATAGGAAATGAAGGTTTTATTTAGTTTTCTATTATAGGCAGATTATTTAAAAACAACAACACAACAACAACAACAACAACAAAAGGCATACTAGCTAGAAAGCATCATACCTTAAGAAAGATTTGTTCCAGAAAAGTGTTGGCTGACATGAACTGAGAAAGATGGAACAGGGTCAGGAGCAGAAAGCCACATAAAAGAAAAGCCCTCTGAGTCCACATTGGTTGAAGAGTTCAGAAATACTTGTTCTACTAGCCAGATTCCCTGTGAGTAAGTTTAAAGGAGGCTACTCCAAAAATGATCTTAAACTGTGAACTGTATGAAATAGTTTGTGAAGACTCTAAATACCTCCCCAAATGTCAAGAAGTACACTTTTACTCCCCCTTTCCTCTTCTGAACGGCCACTATTCTAAAACAGAAAAATTTAAAAGCAGGAAATGCAATTTTTTCAGATGCGACAAGCTGTCTTCACTCCCACCAGCACAGTACCTTCCCAGCATGCCAGTGTCCATGGAAACTTTCAGGTTGGGAATCTCAAAGTTAAGGCTTCTGTACAGCCTCTCGTATGTATTCTGGCATTTTGCTCCAAGACAGCGCTTTCCAAATCTCTATCAGGCTCCAGTGAGGGCAGGTGAGGGAAGAGCTTCATCAACGAGGACAAAGTCCTTTTTCAGTATCTTTCGTGTATGAGGAGAATAGCCATTATTTGTGAATAAAACCAATGTTCATTCCTAAGGCTTGGAAAATTATCCAGCAACCTAGAAATTGTTGTATTTTAACCTAAAATAATAATAGTTCACGAACTATGAACTACATTCCATTACTAACATTGTTGAGTGAAGTCAAATATTTTCCTGACAACCTGGTTAGAAGCCTCTCTTGCTTGGCTTTTACAGTGGGGGTATTCAGAAAAGAAAAGGTTACTGAAGTGAGCATTTAATCTCTTCCTTAAGCCAATTTTCTCATCTTCATCAGAAAATGCAGGCAAAAGCAGTCATGTGATCCTCTTTATCTCCTTTCACTACCCCACTGCATGTAAATACAGCATCATGAGGTCTCTACCTCTGTATCTACCCAAAGAAGTAATAATATTTACTGTTGCTGTTATTAACATTTCTGTTAAAAAAGACTATAAGAAATACACCATAATGTTGGACAGTGATTACCTCTGAGTGATGGGATTGAGCGCTTTTTTCCACTTTCAGTCCAAATTTTCTGTAATAATGTATAACACTTATTTTTTCTTGAAGAGTAATTTTTAAAAGAAATGAAATTCAAAGAAAAAGTTAAATCCTGAATAAGATATTAGCTAATTGAATCCACCAGTGTATACAAAAAATTATACACCATGACCAAGCAGGATTTATCCCAGGTATGCAAGGCTGCTTCAACATTTGAAAATCAGTTCATATAATCTATCATGTCAACAGGCTAAAGAAGAAAAAATCACATTATCATATCAATAGATGCAGAAGAATCATTTGATAAAACCTAAGATCCATTTATGATAAAAACTCTCAACAAACCAGGACTAGAGGGAAATATTGTTAACTTCACGAAAAATATCTATAAATAATCAACAGCTAACATCACACTTTGTAATAAAAAACTACAGGGGTGCCTGGCTGCCCCAGCTGATGGAGCATGTGACTCCTGACCTTGGAGTTGTGAGTTCGAGCTCCACACTGGGTGTAGGGATTGCTTAAAATTAAAATCTTTAAAAAACAAAAGGCAAAACAAAACAAAAAAAAAACCAGTAGTGAAGGGGCACCTGGGTGGCTCAGTGGGTTGAGCCTCTGCCTTCGGCTCGGGTCATGATCTCAGGGTCCTGGGATCGAGCCCCACATCGGGCTCTCTGCTCAGCGGGGAGCCTGCTTCTCTCTCCCTACTTGTGATTTCTCTCTCTGTCAAATAAATAAAATAAAATCTTTAAAAAAAAAAAACAAACCAGTAGTGAAAATCTATAGTTTTCCTGCTAAGATCAGGAACAAGGCAAGGATGTCCCTTCTTACAACTCCTTTTCAACATACTAAAAAGTCCTAGGTAGTGTAATAAGACAAAAAAAAAAAAAAGGAAATAAAAGGTTTATAGACTGGGAAAGTAGAAATAAAGCTGTCTTTGTTCACAAATAACATAGATGTTTATGGAGAAAATCTGAAAGAACCAGCAAAAAAACCCTCCTGGAACTAATAAGCAATTACAGCAAGGTTGCCAGATACAGAGTTCATATATAAACGTCAATCACTTTCCTATATACTAGCAATGACAAGTGGAATTTGAATATAAAAACACAATACCATTTACATTAATACCTCCAAAGTGAAATACTTAGGTATAAACCTAAGAAAATATGAATGAGGGAAACTATAATATTCTGATGAAAGAAATCAAAGGAGAACTAAATAAATATAAAGATACTCCATATTCATGGATAAAATGCTATATATTATCAGATGTCAGTTCTCCCAACTTGATCCATAGGTATACGACAACTCAAATAAAAACCCCAGCAAGTTATTTTGTGGATATTGATAAAAATGTTTCTAAAGTTTACATGGAGAGGCAAAAGATGCAGAATAGTCAACATAATATCAAAGGAAAAGAACAGAGAATATACTACTCAACTTTAAGACTTACTATAAAGCTACAGTAATCAAGATAGTGTGGAACTGAGGAAAGGACAAACAAAAATATCAATAGAACAGAATACAGAGCCTAGAAATAGACCCACATAAATGTAGTCAATTGATCCTGAACACAGGAGCACAGGCAATACAATAGGATAAGAGTTTTTAACAAACAGTGCTACAACAACTGGACATCCATGTGCAAAAAAAAGTTAACCTAGCCAAAGAACTTTCATCATTCACCAAAAAATTAACTCAAAGTGATCATAGACCTAAATGTAAAATGCAAAACTATAAAACTCCTAAAAGATAATACAGGAGAAAATCTAGATGACTGTGGTTATGGTGATGACTTTTTAAATACAATTTCAAAGGTACTATCCATGAAAGAAATACTTGATAAACTGGATTTCATTAAAATTAAAAGCTTCTCTGTGAAAGACACAGTTAAAAGAATGAGAAGATAAGCCATAGACTTAGCCCTGGATATACCTGCAGATGATACATCTGATAAAGCACTGTTTCCAAAATACACAAAGAACTTTTTTTTTTTTTTTTGAAGATTTTATTTATTTATTGACAGACAGAGATCACAAGTAGGCAGAGAGGCAGGCAGAGAGAGAAGAAGAAGCAGGAAGCAGGCTCCCTGCTGAACAGAGAGCCCAATGCAGGGCTCGATCCCAGGACCCTGGGATCATGACCTGAGCCGAAGGCAGAGGCTTTAACCCACTGAGCCACGCAGGCGCCCCACAAAAAACTCTTAAAAATAATAATAAAATAAAGAATCCAATTTAAAAATGGGCCAACAACCAGAACAGACATCTCACCAAAGATATACAGATGGCAAATAAGCACAGGAAGGATGTACATCATTTGTCATTAGAGAAATGCAAATTAAAACAACAATGAAGTACCACTACACATGTACTAATATGGCCAAATTCCAAACACTGACAACACCAAAAGCTGACAAGGATTTAGAGCATGAGGAATTCTCATTCAGTGCTGATGAGAATGCCAAACAGTATAGCCACTTTTAGAAGATAGTTAGGCAGTTTCTTACAAAACTAAACATACTTTTACCATATGATCCAGCAATTAAGCTCTTTGGTATTTACCCAAAGGAGATGAAAATGTGTGTTGAAACAAAAACCTGCACATGGGTATTACAGCAGCTTTATTCATAACTGCCAAAACCTGGAAGCAACCAAGATGTCTTGAAGTTAGGTGAATAGATGAATAAAACGAGATACATTTACACAATGAAATACTATTCAACACTAAAAAGAAATGAGCTACTAAGCCATGAAAAGACATGAAGGAACATTAAATGCTTCTCACTAAATTAAAGAATTTAATATGAAAAGGCTACACAGGGGCGCCTCGGTGGCTCAGGTCATGATCCCAGGGTCCTGGGATTGAGCCCCGAGTTGGGCTCTCTGCTCAGCAGGGAGCCTGCTTCCTCCTCTCTCTCTCTCTCCTGCCTCTCTGCCTACTTGTGATCTGTCAAATAAATAAATCTTAAAAAAAAAAAGAAAAGACTACACATGGTATGATTCCAACTATGTGACATTCTGGAAAGGCTATGGAGACAGCAAAAAGATCAGTAGATGTCGTAAGTCTAGGAGGAAGGAAAGATGAATATGTGAACACAGTGGACTTTTTAGGGCAGGGAAAATACTCTATATGATACTATCATGGTAAATAACATACACATTTGTCCAAATCCACAGAATATATAACACCAAAAGTGAACCCGAATGTAAACTATGGACTTTGGGTGATAATGAGGAGTTATTATCAGTCAACCTGAAATCAGGTTCATTGATTATAACAAATTTATCTACCACTCTGGTGTGAGATGTTGATAGCGGAAGAGGCTAAGTGTGTGGAGGCAGGAAGTATATGGGTACTCAGTATTTTCTGTTCAACTTTGAATCTAAAACTGCTCTTAAAAAGTCCATTAAAAATTAATACAATTAGGGGTGCCTGGGTGGCTCAGTAGGTTAAAGCATCTGCCTTCGGCTCCGGTCATGACCCCAGGGTCCTGGGATCAAGCCCCACATCGGGCTCTCTGCTCAGCGGGGAGCCTGCTTCGTCCTCTATCTTTCTCTGCCTGCCTCTCTGCCTAATTGTGATCCCTATCGGTCAAATAAATAAATAAAATCTTTAAAAAAAAAAAAAGTTAATACAATTAAAAGAGAAAACTAAATAGCCCCTGAAATGGAGCCTAGAGAAGGTGGGGGAGGGGCACGTGGAGGTGGAGTGAGCATCCAAAGGGCCAGGTGGTTCCTTTACTTGAACCTTCATCTCAAGCATGCCAACATTTTCATTCTTTGCCTTCCCAGTTAATACTAGACCCTTTCTTCCTAATCTGATTTCCGTTTTCTATAATAAATCAAGGTTTTTTTAAAGCCCTTTTCAACTTAAGCCCATTAAAATAATGGCTTTCATAAGAGCCAAGCACTTAGCACACGCTGCTGCTGTCATTTGAAGGTTCTCCTATGGGAGCTTTAGTCATCCTGAGGCCCCTCAGAAGAGCAGATTTTAGTGTCTTGAAAAACTCTAAAGAACATCTAACTAGGTGATCCAATAAGTGACCGAAGTATGAAGCCACTTACTTTAGAGAACTACCAGGCTCATCAATGAGAAATGGACATCCTTACGGTACGTTAGAGGGACATTGGCTTCAGGACATTATACAAGCACAGTGGCGCTAACCACTGTGGGCTACAGCTCGTGTGATCAAGTGGGAGATGGAGTTAGGAGCAACGCTGTGTGAAAAGAGAAGGCATACCTAACTTTGGCCTGATTCCGTCACTGGACATTCTTTTGTCCTCTAATCTGTGACAAAGACAGGGCCTTATGAATAATGAAATGAAAATATCAAGAGCCACCTTGTGTGGGCACTGTGCCAGGGCTATTACATATGTGTTTCTCATCTAACATTCAGGTAGGTAATGATATTTTCATTTTATGTTAGGGAAACTGAAGCCCACAGTGACGAAGTCACCTGGCCCGTGTCATGCAGCAGGTAAGCTATGGAGCAAAGATTCACCTCAGGTCAGCCCTGCTCCAGGTCAGTGCTCTGACAACCACTCCACAGTGCATCCTGCTACTGAAAAGGAAACTGAGCGCCTGAGAAGCAGTGTTACACCACCAGAAAGCAACTCCACAGAGGAGCACTCTCAGGATGAGAAGTCAGAGGCCCTGAGTGTTAAGTCAGTCCTGTCTTTTGGAACCAATCAGCTATGTGACTTGGGGCAAATCACTGAATCTCTCAGAGCCTCAGGCTCCTGAGCTACTAAAAATGAAAAGCCAGTTTTCCTTTTATCTCTAAAATGATACAACTGCATAAATTTTGCATTCTTGGAGCAATTAATTTACCAGTCTGGATTTGTCTCTAATCACAACTGTCGCCAAAACAAGAGGGGCTTTGGGGGACGAGAAATCTGCCTTAGAAATTCTAAAGGTGACACAAAATGAGTGTAAAGAGAATAAAATAACCTTTTTCCTTTGATGATGCTACTCTATCAAGCAATTACCCTTTCTCCTACCTTTAACCACCAAGTTTATTTGGAAGGTCACATAAAGTCTGCTGTCATAAACACCAGCGAAGAGTCTACGGGTCGCCAACTCTATTTAATCTCACTACTCACCTGTCTGTAGCATTTAGCACTACTGATGCCGCTGAGTCTTTCATTTCCTTCCAGGGTTTCTGTGAGCCTGGCCTTCTCTGGCTTTCTGTCTATCAGCTCCATTCCTACAATTTTACAAACTCTCTCTAGGTGACTGTGGTTGGAAAAACTCCTCTAACCAGGGTTTTTTCAACCTCAGCACTACAGATACTTGGAGCAGATAGTTCTTGATATAGGGAAAATGTCCTGGGCCTTGTGAAATATGCGGCAGCACCCCTGGCCTCTACACAGAAGGTGACAGCAGCATCACCCCTCACCTCCAGACACTGTCCAATGTCCTCTGGGGCCCAAACCACTTCCTCTCCACACCTTCCCCCAAAGTAATTTCATCCCAGTTTTACAATTCAACTCCTCCCTCCACAGAGATGGCTCCTACACCTGGATTTTTCTCTCCAGGCCTCCAGCCCCACAATTCCTTTTGATGTGTGTCTCTGCCTGGATATTCTTCTATTACTCGAACTATGAAGGCTCAAACTGAGTCCTCTCCCACCTCCTCACTGTTAGCACTGCTGCCTTTTCTGAGTGCCCAGACAGCAGGTCCTACCATAAGCATTCCACATGTGTTACCTCAGTCGTCACGGTACCCAGTGGTAACAATTATTATTCTATCAATTTTATAAATGAAGAGACTGAGGTTCAGATGGGGTGAAAAACCCATTTTATGGTTTTTCATAAATAGAATGGAAAATAGATATTCATAAATAATAGAAAATATTCATAAAATAGAAAAACCTATTTTATGGTATGCCCAAATTCATACATAGAGTTAGTGGCAGAGCTGGAACGCGCACCCACACAGTCTGACTACACAAGCTTCCTTTTATCCACAATATTATTCTTCCATGTCTTCCCTTTAGATCTTGTCCTATTTCCTGCCTTCCCCCTTAACACCACCACGGTTTAGGAAATCACCCGGACTCTAAATTCTGGAGGTAAGTTTTACTTTTTCCACCAGGAACAGTCTCCTGACTTAGCATCTGGAGGAGAAGTGACACCTCTGCTTGAGCTCTTGCACAAAATGGCGGTCAATACATTAAACCGTCAGGAGCTGTCCCACATCTGCCTCTCCACCACACTGGCTGAAGAAGCCTGCCCTTGTGTCTATGAACACCCCCTTCTCTGCATTCTCTTCCACTATTCTCCACTAGACATCTCTACCTGGTCTCTAGACCCAAGTGCTCCATTTTAGCTCCACCTGCCCCCTTGCCCCAGGGCCTTTCAGCTCATTCCCACTGTCACTCACACCTCTAATTTGCTGAATAAAACCGTAAGTCCCAAAGAGATGCCGGGTGGTCCCCCAATCTCCTCCATGGTCTTTAGATCCTATCTTTATCTTACATCGTCTTTGGTTTGGCCTGTACCTTCAACTCAGGTAGGAGCCCCATATTTCAGTCAGAATACTCCAGCCTTCCTCTATTTCTGCCAGAGTGCTTCTTCCTAAGACTATAAATGTTTGGTCCTTGAGCCTAACTACTCCTGTTCTTTAATAACTTCATGCGTATGAACCCGTAGTATGCTTCTTCTGAATCTCCTCCCTTTCATGGCTTTCCATCCCCAAATACAAATATGAATACACACGTACACGCAACAAGCGTGTGCACACAGACGCGCAGCACTGGAGGCTCAGGACTGTCTCCAAAAGGCTTTGTACTGGAAGGATCTTAACAAACACTTGAACTGAAGCTGCTAATCAGCTAGGAAGCGGAGAGTGACTGTGCGCCCCCAGCCGTCTGAGAGAGCCATGGTCACAGCCGACAGCAGATCAGCCCTTCCTGTGAGAGATGGAGATCTAGTCGCTATGGTGGGGGCATCCCTGCTGAGCATCCCCGCATCCCCTCCTGTTCGCGCTATCAGCGGCTATGACTCTATTGCCATGACAACTTGATGTGGAACCCCGTGCCATGGCACTGAACTGGACTCACCAGAGAAAAGTGCAACAGGTATGCGAGGCTCCCTTTGAATCCATACAACTGCTTGTGCTTTGGGTGCTTATCTTCTTACCTGACCCCGGGGTGGCAATAAAGAAAGCAATCACAGACTTCTGAGCACCACTCTTCCTGAGTGAACAGGAAAATAATTCTGGGTGACCTCCCCTACAGAAATGTGAAAGTAGAAGGAGTCCCCAGAGACACCCAGGGCCTGTAACAGGAAGAAGAGTGCGAACTTCTATTTCACCTTGTTTTCTTGCTCTTCTTCCATCTTAACCTGCGCATAAGCCAGAAAGACAGCTTGTGCTTCAGAAATTATCCTGCAGGAAGTGGGAGGTAGGAACTGACATGGAAAGTTTCAGGGGCAACTAAACAGAAATCATACTATTTTTAAGCATTTTAGATTTGAACACACAAAGCACGCCTGTATTACCTGCTGAAGATTAGAGTAATTTTAGAACAAGACTCGCCCCTCCACCTTCACTCCACTTCTCCATGCGAACACTTGCCCTGCAAAGCCGCAGCTACTTGTATACTATCGAAACCGAACAACGCGCACCATCAGGGACGCTCAGGAAAGGGCGCTGGGGTGCGGGTGTCAGTCTTCCTTGCTGCAGCTGCCCAAATGGCAAACCTCAGGGAGTCTGTTGTGGTGGAGACAGAGGTGTGAGTGCTGACTCTGCTGTAACTCTATGCTTCTGAAGCTCAGAAAGGTGAAAATTTTATTTGTCAAACAGAGGTAGTAATATCATTCTCACAGATCTTGTGACATTTACACAAAATAATACATAAAAAGCACTCAGTATTCTCTGGGCACATAGGAGCATCAGCAGAACTATTCTGCTGGTCCAGATAACAGGAACCACGGACATTTTTTGTGTGCTTTTCACATGGTACCCACTGAGCGTTCACAGATAAAGACTCCCCAATTAGTTTTCTTAAAGAAAGCAAGCCCACAATCTTGGGAGAGCAGATTTTTAATTTCCCAAAGGAACACAGGAAGGACTTTCTCATAGAACCTAGGCATGAAGACTAAGGATGTCAACCAGAGGCTCCCTGCCTCAGTCTTAGTAAATGGCCACAGGCTGTCAAGGAGCAATGTTTGCCTTTTCTAGTTTGATACGATCAGATACAGTCTACTTCAACCATACCGAGGCAAAGCACAGAGTGCAGGACTGATAGATCACATTCTGCCCCTCAGCTGTCATGTGGAGTCTGTAGGTATAGTCCGCTCCTTAACCTCCCAACCTGCTTCTATTATATGTCTCTCTTCTGCAGACTAAAACCCTATTACTGTTAGCTACTGGAGCACCTAACAACCTGCTTACCTAAGAACCACAGGGCTTGTTAACTAACTACAGTTGCTAAAATACTTTTTGGGCCCCCAAAGGCCATGCTAACCATCCCCTCTCCCTCCCTCCTTCCTTCAAGATTTCATTTACTTATTTGAGAGACAGCACAAGTGGGGTTAGGGGCAGAAGGAGAAGCAGCCTCTTTGCTGAGCAGGGAGCCGCATGTGGGGTTCCATCCCGGGATCAGGACCTGAAGTTGAAAGCAGATGCTTAACCAACTGAGCCATCCATGTGCCCAATCCTCCATTACTTTTTTTATCTCCTCCTCAAAATTTCCCATTTTCAGGGTACTTAGTAATAAAAGTGTAATATGATTACCCTAGCTTATGGATGACACTAAAGGCTCAGACAAATCAAGAGGGACAGATAGTAAGTACCAGAGGACTCAGGTCATCTGATTCCAACATCTGAGCTCTTCCATCATAGAAGTAAAAGAAAGCATGCCATACTCAATAGTTTTTTTTTCCCTGAAAGTCTGAACAAAACGCTCTATTGGTTTTACTATTCCCAACCCATCTTCCATAGGTAAAAGTTAGTTATCTCCTACAACTACTAACAATTCTATATAGCAATCATAGAAAGGCAATTTATTGGCATCATTAGCCTTAGACAACTCAATAAACCTCTTCAATCTTTGTTTCTTGATCTGTAAAATGGAGATTATAATGTCTAACTCATCAGGTTGACTTAGGAAGTAAGGAGCTATCAAAGACTCTATTTCGCTGGCCACAGAAGTAAACAGAAGCCATTCAACAAAGCATAGTCATCAACTAAATCACTGGGTTGAATGGACATTCTCCGTAGCTACAGATGGATTTTGTCCTTTGGCTAAATGGAGTCAGGAGAGATGTGATTCTCAAATTTTGCCATTTATATACACAAACAAGCATCTACATACAGACCTGAGGTAGACTGAGAGTTGCCTCTGTAACTTTAGCCTTAAGTTATCAAAGAAAACACCTTTTTCCTTGAACAGACTGAGTTTTATTTCTGAGCTGAATGAGAGGTTAAGCAGGAAAGGGAAAGAAGGGAGACAGGAGAGAAGGAGGCCCTTAAATAAAAGTCTGGGTGGTTTTTATCACTATCATCACAATAAGTTTTATATGTAGGCACCCAGGCTCCTAAATTAACTGTCAAATACAATCCTGCACTGGCAACGTGAAGCGTGGCTGCTCTGAGGGAGTCCTGACAGCTCCACTCCCCTGTCCATGTTGCTCATGTAACAAGCCTTTCAAGCTTTGGCAGAGAGTGTATTACCAAGGCTCCTGTCAGTGTAGACAGGAGCTGGAGCAGGGGGAGAAGGACATCACAATGTGTTAATTTTATTAAGCTGTTTAAAAGCTCAATCCCTTTGCTTTCTAACAATGCTCCAGCACACCAGGCAGCTCAGAAACCATGCCTACCCTAGTCTCAAAATGCCTAGAGCTGATTTGTACAGTACTTCAATTAAGAGCTCTGGTGCCGCGGTAGAAAGAGGATGGCCAAAAGGTAAAGCTGCAGGAGAAGCAGGAAGGGGAAGCAGGAAGAGAACAAGAATCTCAGTGGTGTTTAAAGTGAGGACATATCTCCTAATGTGTCTCTTAAATGTGACACTTAATTTCTTTTGTGACTCTTAATTTATTTTTCTTTTAATTTGGCACCAGGCAGTTTTGCTAACTAGAGAGTTTGCTCCATAACAATAAACATAATTGCTTCTATGCATTGATTTCTTGTTTCTATTGGGAATATATGGACAACAGCTGCAAACTCCCAAGGCAGATATATTTGCCTTAACTTGAACGGGCAATGGAGCTAATGAACTAACCCCAGGCGAGGTGAGGCAGCTACGCAAGGCCCAGAGTCAGCCAGCCAGCCAAGCAGCAAGACCAAGGGGCTCCAACTCTGGAGATTTAACTCAATTTATCTGTATGCTATTATCACTCAGAAGAGGAAGCAGTGGTCCTTTAAAGTGTCACAAATCCTGGGAAGTGTTAATTGATCAAAGTATGGAATCTAGTTTCTAGACTTTCATCTATTCATTTGACAGAGAGAGATAGCAAGAGAGGGAATACAAGCAGGGGGAGTGGGAGAGGTTGTGAAGCGGGCTTCCCACTGAGCAGGGAGCCTGAGGCGCGCTCCATTCCAGGACCATGGGACCCTGGGATCATGACCTGAACCCAAGGCAGATGCTTAACGACTGAGCCACTCAGGTGCCCCCAGAATCTACTTAGTTGTAAACTTGTGGCTTCTTTTTCTCTGCAAGGATCCGAAGGCCTCCTGAACTATGGGGGTGGGTTTGCTGTGCCCACGGACCCCGGCCTCATGCTGGAAGAGGGGCTGGATCTCAGGACTAGGAGAAAGCTAGCAACAGCCACCCCGCCACCCCAGACAGGAGGCTGTGCTAAGCACTTTAAATGGATTATCTCATTTAATCTTCCTAATGACCCTGTGAAGCATGTACTATTATCCCCCTTTCACAGCTGAAAAGAAATGAAAAACCTGAGACCTGAAGAGATTAAGCACAGGATCTGCCTGAGGCAGAACTGGTGGTCAACACTGGAGGTAATTTGACCAGGTGTGATCTAATCCAGAGCCCACAAGAGTAGTAAGGGTAGAATACTGCCTCTCCCTGACAGGTAACATCGGATTTCTGCCCCTCATCCCTGCCTGGAAGAAAGGAGAAAGACAGACTATTCACTGATGAATGGAATTACTGGGTCACATGGCCACTCTGTTTAACCTTCTGAGGAACTTTAAGTGAAGAGCTAACAAAAGTGATTCAGAAGGAAATCTCTCACCTTCTCTCAGTAACTTTACTGAGATGTAATTCTTGTATCATGTAACTCACCCATTTAAAGTGCACAATTCAGTGGTTTTTAGTATATTCCCAGAGTTGTGCAATCACCCCATGATCAGTCTGAACATTTTATTTTCATCACATCAAAAAGAAACTCCATGGCCTTTAGCAGTCACTCCCACACCATCTCTCCATCTCCTCAGCCGCAGGAAATGAGTCTATTTCCTACCTGTAGAAATCTGCCTATTTTGGACATGTCACACAAATGGAATCACTCAGTATATAGTCTTCTGGGAACGGCCTCTTCCACTGAGCACCATTTTCGCAGGTTAGCCTTCCTGAAGCATGTATCCGCACTGTGCTTCCTTCCTGCCAGACAGGGGCCTGCTGTATGGCTAGACCAGCTCCTACATACCCGGTCATCTGCTGGCTTGCTTCCACAGTATGGGTAGTACGCCTCATGCTGCTATGAACACTGGGGTCCAGTTTTTGTGTGGACAAGTTTTCATGTCTCTTGGGTATATACCCAAAAATGGAACTGTTAGGTCATATGGCAACTCTATGTTTAACCTGCTGGGGAAATGCCAAAGTGACTGTACCACTTCCAATTTTTCTACATTCTTGCCAAAGAGAAAACTTCTCTTTATTGAGAAAACTACAGAACTGTAGAACTGTAGTCCTAAAAACCATCAACCTGCTTCAGCTCTGCCCTTATTGCCTGGGTCACGTCACCTTGGGTAGGAACGCTTCTCTCCAGGCACCTCAGTTTCCTCTGCTGTAAGGTGGGGGATGGGAGACGGCCTCAGATTTCCCACTGAGCCCTCCATGTATTCATTTAATCCCATCCTGTGAGACACCCTGGGGGTGGCGGGCGGTGGGAACACTGTCAAAGGGACAGCTGGGGGCTGACTTCAGGACTGTGTGTCTGACTTTGCATTAACTAAATTTCCACTGTACCCAAATAATCTTAGACTGTGACTGGCATGTCTGAGGAAAACAAACTTCAGAGCGTGCTTATGCTATTAGGAAGAAAACAGAAATGCCATATTGGATAATGGTAATAACAGCAGACTGGCCTTCAGGATTTTAGTTTTCCAAGCTGCAGTTCAAAGACTGAAGTGGATTCAAATGATAAAAATGTTTATAAGGGATGATGTCAGGTGAAAAAAAGCAGGATACAAACTATGTATGCATGTCTATACACACAAAAATACATACAGCTATCCAATTGTATATATACTTACACACACACATAGAACAATAATTATCTAGAGAGAGAATACTAATTCTCTATTTGAAAGGCAAAGCACCATGATATTAACCAGTTTTCTCATAGATGTATCTTAAAGTGTGATGCATTGACCATGTGCATCAGAATCATCAAGGCTGTATACTAAAAAAGCAGTCTCAGAAGTACCAAATTAGATGTTCTGGGTGAGGCTCAAGAATCTGCATTTAAAAAAAGAGGTATTCATGTGGATGGAACTAAAAGGTATTATGCTAAGCAAAGTAAGTCAGAAAAAGATAATCATCATATGATCTCACTCATAGGTGGAATTTATTACACAAAATTGAGGATCTTAGGGGAAAGAAGGAAAAATAAAGTAAGATGGAATCGGAGAGGGAGACAAACTATAAGAGACTTAACTACTGGAAACCAACTGAGGGTTGCTGGAGGGGAGGTGGGTGGGGGATGGGGTAACTGGGTGATGGGCACTGCGGAGGGCACATGATGGAATGAGCACTGGGTACTATATACAACTGATGAATCACTGAACTCTCCCTCTGAAACTAATAACACACCATATGTTAATTAATTAAATTTAAATAAGATTAAATTGAAAAAAGAGGTACTCAAAGTTTACAAATGACTTCAGGTAGCAGATTTCTTTTCTTCTTCTATATACATGTCTGTTTGTCCCACAGTTGTCTACAGACGGCATGTATTACTTTTATAATTGGGGGATGGGGAGAATGGGAAGTTGTTTCATTTTGTTTTCACAAAGGCAGGGGGATGGTGAAGGAGGGCAAAGAGCTTGTTTCTCCTCTTTCTATCGCCCAAGTGTCTACAGAGGATGAGAAGGGGCCGCACCTGGTCCTTGGCAGATACCATGCCTCAGAGCATGGCTCGGGCCTGAGACACCACAGGTACTTTCCCATCTGGTGTCTTTTTTTTTTTTTTTAAGATTTTATTTATTTGACAGAGATCACAAGTAGGCAGAGAGGCAGGCAGAGAGAGAGAGAGGAAGGGAAGCAGGCTCCCCGCTGAGCAGAGAGTGCGATGCGGGACTCGATCCCAGGATCCTGAGATCATGACCTGAGCCAAAGGCAGAGGCTTTAACCTCCCATCTGCTGTCTTCCATCACTAACGGGAAACTACCAAAGCACCAGCCTCGGTTCTTCATTTAGCCAGTGCTAAATGCTCTGGGCTGTCACGGCTCTCCCCATTTCCCCATACTGTCTGTCGGAAAAGGCCATTCTCTGGTCCTGGACCCTGGGACTGCGGGCTGCAGTATCCAGTAAAGGCAGGTAGAGGGAGAATGTGAGGGGAAAATTGTCAGTAAAGAGTCATACTGCTAAGGAGAGCAGCACATACCTCTATATTTACTCATCCATGGGTTCAACAATCGTGGTCAGGGGAAGAACGTGAAGTATGACACATGTGAAGTCCTAGTCCCGTCACTTACCAGCAAGCTCTTTAACCCCTCTAAACCTTGGACTGCTCCTCCATAAAACAGGAAAAATAATATTTCCTTTCACAGTGTTACTGTACCGGATAATGCGCGTTTATTACCATGCATATCTATTACTATTACATCACCTAGTACCCACCAGACTAGAGCTTGAGGGTACAGAGGTAAAACACTTAAGCATGCCCTTCAAGAATGCTATTTACAACTTCTTTTTTTAGGAAAAGTTTATAAATAGGTCAATAATTCTAATAACTTTCTAACCAAAGGAACACTTTCAAATGAATCAACTTGATAACTGAAGTAGCTCGATTCTCTGCTTCAGTTGGGTGCATAAACACTGTCCTAGTGAACGCTTCTGTCCTGGGGCAAGGCAAGGACAGCATGAGGCCTGGCTTCCCCCTGGGAAACAACAGGACACTAACAACAAGAATTCAAATAGGTTTTGCTTATATCCATTACTCTTTGTACATGCAAAACCTATCATTTTTTAATGAGTCTTTTTATAAAAATTTTATTATTTTTTAAAGATTTTCTTTTTTTTTTAAGATTTTATTCAATTTATTTAAGAGAGAGAGAGAAAACACAAGCAGGGAGAGGGGCAAAGGGAGAAGCCGACTCCCGGCTGAGTGGGGAAGCTGACACAGGGCTTGATTCCAGGATCATGACCTGAGCCAAAAGTACACAGTTAACTGACTGAGCCACCCAGGCACCCTAAAATCTATCATTTTAACAAGAGTCTGATTAGCACAGGAGAGTGAAGGACTGGGCTATGTTCCATGTCAATGATATCAGCTACTAAAATGGACTGTAAAGTTCTCTTGCAGTTATAAAATGCTATGTAAATGCTAAATAAAAATAAAACAACTCTCAGATCTATTTAATTTCATGTTGTTAGACAATTCTCTGGTTTTAAACTTAAGTAAGAACACCTTTAGAAACTGAATACAGGAAAAAAAAACTCGATCTGTTTTAGGCAGTGTTAGTATGGCTAAGTCCCATCTTTAATCCCACTCCAATCTGACAGAATAATATGAGCCACCTGACTTGAGTTTAAGGCACTTTTCTTGAGAATAACTTCTCGTAACATTAGTATGATTTCATGATACACAGTTGTGTTTCTGTTCGTTTCGAGCACATAAGCCATAGGAAAACAAGGAACAGCACATGTTAGATGGAATCAATACTAATAGAGTGGCTGTTATTAACTGCATAATGAGATATTAGCTGGATTGAGTTTAGCATGTTATGTTTTTGGTTCAATGCTTTCTGAGAGGCTGGGCAGGGGGAAAGAAGGGAAAGGAATCAATGCATTTTCTGAGCTTCAGTTTCCTCTGGGTATACTAAGAAAGATAACTGCACAGTCACTTCACAGGAGAGTTGTAAACAACCCAGAATACGTTCAATTTCTTAAAAATCCCGGGAATGGACACAGACATGCATACACACATACCTGATTAACTACATCTTTTAATTTTCCTAAAGTCTAGCATAAATGTAAGAAACCTACAAACAAAAACCCTACTTGGTACAATAAATGTTTCTGAAAAGTATGACTGAAAAAAAATATGTTTATAAACTGGACCATATCACATACATTGGAATGTCTTATTATTTAAAAGATTACTTTCAATTAAATAAAATAAAGATTGGTATTAAAAATACTCTCTCCAGGAGCGCCTGGGTGGCTCAGTGGGTTAAGCCTCTGCCTTTAGCTCAGGTCATAATCTCAGGGTCCTAGGATCGAGCCCTGCACCAGGCTCTCTGCTCAGCAGGGAGCCTGCATCTCCCCCCACCCCCCCCCACCTACTTGTGATCTCTCTCTCTCTGTGTCAAATAAATAAATAAATAATCTTAAAAAAAAAATACTCTCTCCGTTATATAGAAAGTTCTAGATCCCTGGAGATACGTATCCTTTAAAACAGGGCTCACCATAGCAACATGCATGTACACAACTTAACCTGTGCCTTATTTCCCAGCCACCACTGGCTCTGTTCCTGTCCGCAGGCTCACCCCTAGTGGCTGGGATTTGGTGTCTCCTGCTATTCCTCCAGTTTTATAACTCAACGCACTCCTGTCCTATGGCATGAGCCTTGATCATCCTCGTAAATCCCGACTAGAACTCCTCTCACTCTCTTGAGCCTTGCAGGAACCCTGCCCTCTCAGGCAGCCTCAGGATAACTTTTCTCTCCCCTGCTCCTTCTAGACTTATTTACAGGGGCTCTTCTGATTATTTACTGAAAGGAATGAAAAAAAAAAATCAAAACAAAAGAGAAGGAACATCACCAGATCACCAGGGTCAGCACAGCCTCTAGTCACCCCAGACCCACTGAATCAGCAACTGTGGGGGTGGGCCCAGCACTCTGCAGTTTAGAGGTCCTCCACGTGATTTTTATGAACATTAAAGGTTAAGAACAACTGGTCTGGAAGAAAAAAGAGCATCTGACAAATATTTTGGACAAAATGAGGCTTCTCATTAAGAAAAATTAATAATCAATGACACAGAAGAATGTCCAAAATATTCTATGTACTAAAACCGTAGGTGCAGTATAATTCTTGTAAAATATCTTAGAAGTATATTTCCACATGGAAACATGTCTAGAAGGTTACACACCAAATTGTTAATAGTGGTTAGCTTGGGGGAAAAGTCACTTGACTTTTCCTTTATGGATATCTGTATTTTCTAATCTATAAGCATATATTATTTCCTAATTTTAAAAAATGATTAATCTAGTCATCTTCCACTCCTCTCTGACAAAACTCAGAGGTAAAAATTAACTCAGTCCCCAATAGATTTCAATGTCTGGACTAATGAAGTTTTGTGATGCTTTAGGGAAATCTAGAGGAAGTGAGGCAGAGATAGTGCTCAGTGCTTCATGACTCAAATCAGTGTTTCTATGAAAAGCTCCTGCATCTGGAAATAACAGGTCATAAAGCCTGAGAGATTCTGCCCTTCTTAAATAGGCCAACTTAACAAAGAGATGGTGGAGTTCTGAGAGAAAGCAGAACAGATTAAAAACTTCCCTTGGAAGACAATTATTTGTTGCAAAAATTATGTATATAGTGTCCCATTTTCCACCACCCCACTCCCCAGCTCTGTTTGTGATCTCGCAGTCATTCTGCAATTACCTCAGTCCTTCCTCAACCTGGCTCCAGGTACACAGTATATGCATAGGGCAGACCAGAACGGGGTCTGAAAATAAAGGAGACTGGTAGAAATACTCCAGAGCAAGATAAAGTGAAGAGAAAAGAGATGAGTGTGTATGCACATATCCAAGATCAAGTCTGGTCCTAAGAAATATTCTTTAGCTCATGATGCACCATGGGAAAATCCTGAGGCTTCTAGGAGCTGTTCTCATGGGATCGTTCTATTTTTTCACCTCTGGCAAGTTTCCTATTAGAAGCACTCTATGCATTCATAAAGGACCCCGAAGCACTTTACCTGTATTATCATCATGCACAGAAGCCACTCAGTGTAATCTGTATACATCCTCTTGCTCTTCACTGCCTACAAGCATATGGGTGGGGCAGAAACAGAAAATACAGTTGTCTCCTTCAGGATAGCTGTTTTGCCCCAGAAACCAGAAAAACTCAGTTAAAAAAAAAAAAGCTTTCAGTAATCCTTAATAATTAACTAGTTCATCTTCACTAAAGGAAAACTAGTTATACCAGGCATCTTTACTTTGAGCTAAGAAAATTGATAAAGGTTATACCAACTTTTTTCTATCAAGATACTCTCTATCTCTGGAGTTCTAACTACACCAGAAGACAACAGATATGACCAATGTCCCAATGCTTTCAATGCTGTATGAAGAGAAAGTTATTTTGTAGAATGAAGACTGAAGCCACTTTTTGTAAAGCCTGTCATCGTGGGTCTGCCTCGATCGTGCTTCAGATTAGAAAATTGGGGCACAAGGTGATTAGATGGTAGAAAGGAGATGAACCGTGCTTGGTCTGCAATGAGACATAAAAGAAAGAGCACAGGCAGTGAAGTCAATTTGAATCCCAGCTCTAAATTATACTACAGTCAGGGCAAACGGCCCTACCTCTCTAAGCCTCCATGTCCTTATCGATAAAATGGGAATAATAAGCTACTCTACCAGGTTGTTACAAAAATCACAAGTATGTAAGAGCAGAGGTGGGAAAAGAAGTTAGTGGGCAGAGAGTTTCAGTTTGGAATGACTGAAGAAGTTCTGGAGATGGACGGTGGTACGGTGGTGGTAATGATGGCTGGACACAATACGAATACTTAATGCCACTGAACTACACATTTAAAAATGGTTAGCCCTGGTGGTTCAGTGGTAGAATTCTCGCCTGCCACCCGGGAGACTGGGGTTCGGTTCCCAGCCTAATGCAAACAGCAGATTCCCCCTCTCTCTCTCTGCCTGCCTCTCTGCCTACTTGTGATCTCTCTCTCTCTCTCTGTCAAATAAATAAATAAAATCTTTAAAAAAATAAAAATGGCTAAAGTGGTAAATTTCATTATTTATATTTTACCACAATTTTTAAAAAAGATATGTAAGGCTCCTAGAACAGTGTCTGGCTCTCTTAGTGAGTACTCAAGAAATGCTAGTCTTTTCCCCATATAAAGGACTTTAAAAAAAAAAGGGGATGGAGTGGGAATACAAAAAGTCAAACAAATCTGTGCTCCTTTCCCTATCTGATTGTGAGAGGCTTTGACTCTCAGGCAGAGCCAGCTGGGACCAATACCCAATAGTGCTACAGGAGGTCTCCCAGTAGGAGAAGGGAAGCTGTGTTATGCTCAGATCCCAGTCCACCCCCACCCTGGTATGGAGTCTCCCAGAATATCAGTCTTATAGCTCCCAACATATTTCAAGGAAAGCCAGGAAGCTGAAACTATTTCCCAGACCACACTCCAGGTCATGAAGACAAAAGCATACACAGTGGCCACTGGCTCCTGTAAGTAGGAGAGAGACAAGACACTAGTGCTGAACACCAACTGGATGGGTCTGGAGCCTGTTCCAGACCCCATTAAGATGATCAGTACCTTGGATGCCTTTGACTGAGTTTAATGGACACAGAAGTCAGTAGTCTCAAAGGCCCGTTACAGGAGGATTAAAAATGCACTTGTCCGCAATTCAGGGAAAACAATAATTATACGTTCTAAGTCACAGAGAAGGGAAAAAACAGATGACTTATCTCCAGGCATATTAAAACATGGCTTTTGATAGGTAGGCTTAATTAGATCTTGGTGCGATGTTCAGATAGATGATCACTAATATCCCTCACACCTAGCTCAAGGAGAATGAAACACAATACCCAATCAATTCCAAAACAATACTTACCTTAGGATCTGAGCTCTTGAACTTCAACCTTTCCACCAACTCTATCATAGCTGCCTTCAGTCCACCTGAGTCTTTGCTCTGAAAGAAAGAAAAGACAGGGATCATTAGACAGCATTTTGATGCTCTCTCAAACACAAACAGCATTTCATGGGACAATGAAATGGAAAGCAATTTTTTTCTTCTTATTAGCCAAAAGAACTAAATGACTAAGGAAAGCAGTACTGCCCCTCTTCCTCTCTCTACTGGACAAAGAGGGTCGGGGCATAAATTGCCCAGTGACCTGAGAGAACTACTTGAATGAAAATTAAATGCCATTCACACAGGCTGACTCACTGCTTCATCTCAGGGTTCAACTGTTCACTGTTGACTGTTCAATGAGAGCTGAGGCTCTGAAAAGAGATTTTGATCTAGGGTGTCCATTTTATGTCCTAATGATTTTCAACTTAAACTTCTACATACCAAATATAGAAGTATGCAGTATTAAACATTCTTATAGAAATAAAAACAAAGAAAATGCCCCAAGATTTAATTGGAAATGGTATTACGGTGTACTGGTTGAGTACAGGTTTTTGAGTCAGACATATAAGGTTTCAAATTTGGGATCTGTCATTAACTAGTGGATTAACCTTAGGTAAATTATAGACTTTCTCAAAACTGCCTGTCCCTTCTATAAAATGTGAATAATAAATGGGGTTATTTTGAGGCTTAACTGGAACAGTGCCAAGGTATTGCCCAGTATGTGGCACATAGGAAGTGCTCAACAAATGTCTTCTCTTATTATTATTGCATTACAACGATTTTTTTTTTTTAAGATTTTATTTATTTGAAACAGACAGAGCATGTGTGCGCACAAGCAGGAGGAGCAACCGAGGGAGAGGGAAAAGCAGACTCCCCACCAAGCAGGGAGCCCAATGCAGGGTCAATCTCAGGATCCTGGGATCATGATCTGAGCGGAAGAAGGCAGACCCTTAACCTACTGAGCCACCCAGGTGCCCCTGTATTATAACAATTTAGAGTAGAACAGTCCAAGAGAAATGTAAACCACAAATCCAAGTCATACAAGTAATTTTAAGTTTTCTAGTAGCCACAAAAATAAAGTGAAAACTAATTCTAATAGATTTTACTTAACTCAGTATATCCAAAATATTATCTCTGCAACATGTGATTTCAACATGAGACATCAGATACATTTTTCATACTAAGTCTTTGAAATACGGTGCGTATTTCACATATACACTATTCAGTTTAGACAAATCACATTTCAAGTGCTCCAAAGCTATATACAGCTAGTAACTACTGCACTGCTAAACAGAGATTCAGAGAACACACTCTAGAGCCACACAGCCTGGATTCAAGTCCCAACTCTACCACTGGTTGCGTGATCTTAGGCAAGTCACTTCACCTCTCTATGCTTCTATTTCTTTATCTGTAATACGAAGCTAATAACAGTACTTACTTCACAGTGTTATGGTAAGATTAAATGAACTAATACACGTTAAGGTACTCAGAAAAGGACCTGGAACATGGTATATGCAACAGATTCCTGAGACATTTTTATTTTTATTGTCTATCTGCCTCAAAATGTTTTAAACCCCTTAAGAGTAAGAACTATAGCTTCTATCTCTGTATCTGTGCCCAGCATCAAGAAGGGTTTGAAAAAGCCTGCTGAACAAATGAATGAATGAGTACACAATCTTAAGACATGAATGACCTAATTAGGATACATATGTGTAGCACATTCCAAAATCATATAAATTAGTTTATTTTCTTATCTCTACTCCTGTGTAGGATCTGGTAGGATCATCATCTGCATCTTACCAATGATGATAAGGAAGCACAAAGAAGTAAAATGACTGACATTTTTATGGAGGAAAGGATAATCAACAGGTACAATATAAACAAACACCACAAATACGTGTTACTCAAAACTGGTCTCAGAATCAGTATGATTTTCCAAATTTGCAGAACCAATTCCAATTCCTCTAAAACAGGAAATTCTTATTAAGACCCTTTATGTCGATTAAAATAGACTAAAGGCTCAGTCTTGTTTTCCCTCTAACTCCCTTTCTCTCCCAAGTCTAACCAGCAAAAGCCTGGTGTAACGTGACTAGATGGGTATCTGCTTCAGATATGCTCTCCAAACAGCACAGCTGACATTCCCATTCTAGCAGGGGTTCTAAATTTTAATAGTTTGTAGTTTTAAAATAGTGGTTTACAACTCTCCAAATTTCATCACCAATTTAAATCTTTAATCTCTGTGATCTCATAGCAGACAGCTGGGAAAAAGAATCTGGAGGTCACATACCAGAGAGTGGGTGAGACCTGATGTACCTAAAAGAGGGTTAAGTTGCCAGACACAATCCTGCTTTTATGAGATGATCAGACAATAAAGCCTGTCTGGTGATATCATTTCTGTAACCTGCTTCTCATTGGCTGAACAAGCAGGTCACTTGTCTCTGGAAAGCTCTCTTCCCCCACATCCCAGCTGCCAGCGCCCATTTTAAGCTCTTCAGCAAGAGCCCTGATATATTATGACTTCCCCCCTGGCTCTAGAGAACAGAAAGGAATGCACCAAAACTGTGCCTTAAAACATTCAGAAAAGAAACAGAACGACGAAGGCATCCCTCAGAAGCAGACAGCATGTTTGCAGGCAGATGTGCCTTGTGTGGAGAGATAAGGGAAACCTTAGCCTTCTTTTTTAAAATTACAGTGTGTCAGCAGAATCCTCCCTCCTTTTCACCAAGCATCAGCAGCACTGCCTACCCAGGGGAGAGACAGAAGACGATGCAATGATATTCTCCCTTCAGGAAATTCACCCATTCCAACCCGTACCCCTGCTTTGAGAATTATTCTGAGATTAACAGCTGTCTCTGTTGAGTCAGCTATACTCAGTGTCTAAATGGGTGGTGAAGAAAACATTCTCAGTGTTTTTTTGTTTTTTTGTACTCGTCAAATAAGTAGACGGTCAGAAAAGAGAGGCTTCCCTGGGCAGACCTGCCTCCAATAGCTGCAGGGCTGGAGCAAAAGTATTAAGTGGAAGACCCTGGCCCCAGATTCACCTCCTTTCTTTCCCCCACACACTTTCTGCACCTCAAGAAGCCTTATATACAAATGTCACACTAGTACACCTCAGCTGTGGGTGTACTAAGTAGTCATCCTTGGCCACACCTGGGACCTAGTAATGCACACATCAGGGGGAGAGTCTAATGGCTTGATCCATCTTTGGGAAGACAGACTCAGAAAAAGGCTCTGTAGGCCTCAAAAGCAGGTTCAAGACATTTTGCCTGGTAATTCTTGGGTTCTGGGTACTTGGAGAGTAGTCCAGAAGGGGACGGGCACGGCCCTCTATAGGAAGGACCCTCTAAAGCATGCAGCATAGGGCAGGGGTGCAGGGTTATCTAGGTCTAAGGTGGTCTCTGAGTTTGAGAGTCCCCAGAGCAAAGGGTGGTTATCATGTTTTAGTGAATTATCTGTCTGAAAAGGCAGTCATCAGCCAAAAGGTAATAACCAGGGTCAGAAATTACACCCTCATACTTCCCTATTGTGGTGGAATAGAACAATTGCCTCTGAAACCTGTGTTCTAATTGAGAGGTGGACCATGACAGTAACAAAGGGTGTCTAATTCTAACCTTATAGACATTTGGTTCCATAAATGTTCAGGTTCTGTGTCAGCCCTTGTGGCCAGCACTATGGGTGGTGAACTCCGAGTCTCCTGATACCACTCTTCTCGACCTCCATCCCACCCAATACCTTCCAAGAACACAGGAGTTCAATGTAAACATATCTTATTTACACACCTCTTTCCTGCCCTGAAAGAGTGTGGAATAAAAAGAAACAAGTGCTATGTTGTGACACCCACCTCTCAGAGTCTGATTAATCTGTGAAGATGTAGCATGCTTCACAAAAGCCAACTCCTAGTGACGAGTCATAACAAAGCCAAAGAAAGGACAAAATGCCTTACACTTGAAATTTTATTCTTTATTCTCCAAAGCACTTCTAGATGCTCTTTCACTGGCATTTCAGGATAAACCTAAAAACTTAGGGTATTCACACTTCACAGCTGAGAAAATGGCTCATGGAAATCAAATGAGAAACCTACAAATCACAGGGCTCATACACACTGGCAATTCGCAATTACACAGTAACTAAGAGGTGGTGTATTCTCACTTTACACTGGTCAACAATGGCTCTGTGGAAGTCAAATGATGCCCGCCAAATCACAAAGCTAGTCAGTCAGGATCAAAACCAGGGTCAGAACTATCCAAATGAAAAAGATTTACAATATATACAAAAGAAGAGGCTGGTGTCAACAATACATAAGGAAATACAGAAAGGAATTCTTATAAATAAGAAAAAGTCAAATAAGCCTAAAAGAAATCCGAACATAACAGAAATGCAGAATGGCTAAGATACATATTAAAAGATGTAAAAAATGCTCAAACTTACTAGCAATTAAGATATTTCTTATCCATCTTGAAAAAAAGTTCTGATCGGATATCAATTGATGAAGGGCTTTGGAGAAACTAGGGATTTCCATATGTTGCTGATACAAAATGATGAAGCTACTTTTGAAATCACATACCTGGCCAGTCCATTTCTCTCTTTATCCCCTAAAGAAATCCCAGCTCCTGTGGCAAGGAGGCATGCACAGAAATATTCATGGTAGCACTGTCTGTAGCACCAAACAAACTAGAAACATTCTAAATATCCATTAACAGCGGGTGGCTAAGTAAGCTCTGGAATTAGCATAGTGAGGAATATAATCTAGCAAATAAAAAGAATGAAGTAGATCTGTTTTGTGCCTGTATACAAGGCAAGACATAATGATTTTTTTTTAACTTGCAAAAGGATACCTACTATAAATATAATTAAAAAAAAAAAAAAGCAAAACTGTTACTCTCCATGGGTGCTATCTATATAAGTATGTAAAAGACCTAAAAGAAATGATTGGAGGGGCGCGCCTGGGTGGCTCAGTGGGTTAAGCCTCTGCCTTCAGCTCACGTCATGATCTCAGAGTCCTGGGATTGAGCCCCACATCGGGATCTCTGCTCAGCAGAAAGCCTGCTTCCCCCTCTCTGCCTGCCTCTCTGCCTACTTGTGATCTCTCTCTGTCAAATAAATAAATAAAATATTAAAAAAAAAAAAAAGAAATGATTGGAGGGACTGGTATTGCAGACAGGAGTAGGAAGGGTCTTGGACTTAGCTAAAGGTGGTCCTACTGTCTAATTAAGATTTAGAACACATAAAGGTGGGAGTGAGCAAGGGAGGACTGACCTACAGCTTCTACAGTGCCTCTCTACGTGAGTTTGCTTAAATAAATACTGGGGCACTGTTCCCTTTACACTGCAAACATATGAGCCAGCAGGTGCAAGAGAGAGTCCTTTACCTGGTGTTTATGTACAGATTTCAGGGAGTTTAAAACCCCTAAAATTGTATACAAAATTTAGAATGTACATGCATTTTTCTCGGGAAAGAGACATTACTTTTCCTCTGAGTACCAAAACAGTTTAACTTTCCATGTTAAGACAACTGCATCCAGAGAAAAAAGACCCAGGCTCTACTCCTACTTCCGTCTCTATCTAAGTGAGCCTGGAAAAGTCATTTTGTATCTTTGGATTTCTATTTCTCAATCTGTGAAGAAAGAAAATGGACCAAATCAGAATCTACAGATTTATAGCCTGCAGCCTACAGAACTTTTTTTTTTTTTTTTTTTTTTTTTTTTTGGACTTGTAGAGTGTTATCCCACACAGCATACTGGGAATTTTAAATGAGTTGCCAGCATTTAAAAATCAGGAGATATGACCTAACAGGAAAGATTTCTAGCTTCTTTTGAAAATCTGAAAGATCGGACTATACTGGGCTCCCGTTCCCAATGGCAGCAACTGGCAGAAGCTAAGCTGGCAGCTACCCACTTTACACCAGGCACGCTCTCTCCAGTTTGCCACGGTTACCCGGGTTTGCTTCTTGCATTTCCATTACCTTTCCGCTCCCTGCAGACATCTGAAGTTGCTATCCCCGGAAGTAACACTCTGAAGGTTTTATACCTCTAAGGGTTCTTGTATTTGAACTCCAAAAACCTGGGATGTCTCTCTTCAAAGGGGCTAAGAACACCTCATAAACGTATGTCCATCCATTTACCCCCAAAACAAAAAAGTAGTACAGTTCATTTTAATGTAAACGTCCTTTGAAAATCTTTGAGGAACGGAAACAAAGGTGGAATATGGTAGGTGAAAACACCATCAGAACAGGAAGTGTCTCTTGACTTTTGTCTCCTGGCAAGAAGTATCTCTGTAGGTTTATGGGAGTTAGTCTAGTCTAAGGCCAATAACCAGCTGGGCACCAAAAGAACAGTAATTTGTCGGTAGAACTGTAAATGTTAATCACTTAAACATCCTAAACTGGCTCCTAAATATTGAATTCTGTATTATAAAAAATCAGAAGATACTGCATTCTGTAAGAATACTGGCTGGCTGTTCTGGTTTTTTTCCTATTCCACTGGCCTTGTGTTGGTAACAGGCTTTAAAAAAAAAAAAACCAATTTTTTTACAAAAAAGGTTTTTTAGGGAAAAACCTGCAAACAGGAAACAGTGGAAAAGGCCCAAAAGACAGAATATATAAGTCCTCCTAAGGAATCAAATCAGAAAGCTAAGGCCTTGTCAAAAGAAAACGAAACTGAATTTCTTTATCACCATGTCACGTATAAAAATTCTTTACCAAGGGGCGCCTGGGTGGCTCAGCGGGTTAAAGCCTCTGCCTTCAGCTCAGGTCATGATCCCTGGGTTCTGGGATCGAGCCCCACATCGGGCTTTCTGCTTGGTGGGGAGCCTGCTTCCTTCTCTCTCTCTGCCTGCCTCTCTGCCTACTTGTGTTCTCTGTCTGTCAAATAAATAAATAAAGTCTTAAAAAAAATTCTTTACCAACATTATTTGATTTTCCAGCTCCAAGTCCATTCCTATGTCAGGCAACTATGTCAGGCAAAATCATTTTTGGTTCTGAGAAACCTATCACCAAGTCTTTCTCAGGCTAACTCAAAAACACATGCCACCTCCAACTACTCTTCATCATTCATCACCAGTACTACTCCCCAGGCCAAGCAACAGCACTGTTCTCATTCTTGCTACCCTACCATCCACCTCCACACAGACACCAGAGTGAAATTCTAAGAATGTAAGTCACATCCCTCCCTCCCTTGCTTAAATAGTCTGTGGCTACTCAGAATGAAATCCAAAGTCCTCATCACGATCTACTAGGTA